>NC_061513.1:278486852-278501589 GCF_022539505.1 Lolium rigidum
TACTTTCTAAACTAAAATGCGATCTAATATTTTACAGATACAAGGGCAATTAAACCCAACTTGGTATAACAGGCCGATTCACGTAATCCTCCACGTATACTTCCTTTAAGCCCATCTTGATTGCGGCCCACCTCTGACTCGGTTAAATTCTGGTGATAATAATATCTCATGGATAATAGTCAACATAGAGTAATATAACAAGTACAATATGCAAGTATGTAAGAATCAATGCACAGTTCACACAAGTGTTTGCTTCTTGAGGTGGAGAGAGATAGGTGAACTGACTCAACATAAAAGTAAAGAGAATGGTCCTTCAAAGAGGAAAGCATCGATTGCTATATTTGTGCTAGAGCTTTTATTTTGAAAACATGAAACAATTTTGTCAACGGTAGTAATAAAGCATATGAGTTATGAAAGCTATATCTTACAAGTTGCAAGTCTCATGCATAGTATACTAATAGTGCCCGCACCTTGTCCTAATTAACTTGGACTACCGGATCTTTGCAATGCACATGTTTTGACCAAGTGTCACAATGGGGTACCTCCATGCCGCCCTGTACAAAGGTCTAAGGAGAAAGCTCGCATTTTGGATTTCTCGCTTTTGATTATTCTCAACTTAGACATCCATACCGGGACAACATGGACAACGAGATAATGGACTCCTCTTTTATGCATAAGCATGTGGCAACAATTATTATTCTCATATGAGATTGAGGATATGTGTCCAAACTGAAACTTCCACCATGAATCATGGCTTTAGTTAGCGGCCCAAAGTTCTTCTCTAACAACATGCATGCTCCAACCATGAAGGTGGTAGATCTCTCTTGCTTCGGACAAGACGGACATGCATAGCAACTCACATGATATCCAACAAGGAATAGTTGATGGCGTCCCCAGAAACATGGTTACCGCTCAACAAGCAACTTAATAAGAGATAAAGTGCATAAGTACATATTCAATACTACAATAGTTTTTAAGCTATTTGTCCCATGAGCTATATATTGCAAAGGTGAATGATGGAATTTTAAAGGTAGCACTCAAGCAATTTACTTTGGAATGGCGGGTAAATACCATGTAGTAGGTAGGTATGGTGGACACAAATGGCATAGTGGTTGGCTCAAGGATTTTGGATGCATGAGAAGTATTCCCTCTCGATACAAGGTTTAGGCTAGCAAGGTTATTTGAAACAAACACAAGGATGAACGGTACAGCAAAACTCACATAAAAGACATATGGTAAACATTATAAGACTCCATACCGTCTTCCTTGATGTTCAAAACTCAATACTAGATGTTATCTAGACTCTAGAGAAACCAAATATGCAAACCAAATTAACAAGCTCTAAGTATTTCTTCATTAATGGGTGCAAAGTATATGATGCAAGAGCTTAAACATGAGCACAACAATTGCCAAGTATCAAATTTTCCAAGACATTTTAGAGTTACTACATGTAGCATTTTCCAATTCCAACCATATAACAATTTAACGAAGGAGAAACTTCGCCATGAATACTATGAGTAGAACCTAAGGACATATTTGTCCATATGCAACAGCGGAGCGTGTCTCTCTCCCATAAAGTGAATGCTAGGATCCATTTTATTCAAACAAAACAAAAACAAAAACAAACCGACGCTCCAAGCAAAGTACATAAGATGTGGCCGAATAAAAATATAGTTTCGGGGGAGGAACCTCGATAATGTTGTTGATGAAGAAGGGGATGCCTTGGGCATCCCCAAGCTTAGACGCTTGAGTCTTCTTAATATATGCAGGGGTGAACCACCGGGGCATCCCCAAGCTTAGAGCTTTCACTCTCCTTGATCATATTGCATCATACTCCTCTCTTGATCCTTGAAAACTTCCTCCACACCAAACTCGAAACAACTCATTAGAGGGTTAGTGCATAATAAAAATTCACATGTTCAGAGGTGACACAATCATTCTTAACACTTCTGGACATTGCATAAAGCTACTGGACATTAGTGGATCAAAGAAATTCATCCAACATAGCAAAAGAGGCAATGCGAAATAAAAGACAGAATCTGTCAAAACAGAACAGTCCGTAAAGATGGATTTTATTAGGCCACCAGACTTGCTCAAACGAAAATGCTCAAATTGAATGAAAGTTGCGTACATATCTGAGGATCACTCACGTAAATTGGCATAATTTTCTGAGTTACCTACAGAGAATTAGACCCAGATTCGTGACAGCAAAGAAATCTGTTTCTGCGCAGTAATCCAAATATAGTACTTACTTTTCTATCAAAGACTTTACTTGGCACAACAAAACATAAAACTAAGATAAGGAGAGGTTGCTACAGTAGTAAACAACTTCAAAGACACAAATATAAAACAAAGTACTGTAGGTAAAAACATGGGTTGTCTCCCATAAGCGCTTTTCTTTAACGCCTTTCAGCTAGGCGCAGAAAGTGTAACTCAAGTAACATCGAGAGATGAAGCATCAACATCATAATTTGTTCTAATGATAGAATCATAAGGTAACTTCATTCTCTTTCTAGGTAAGTGTTCCATACCTTTCTTGAGAGGAAATTGATATTTAATATTACCTTCCTTCATATCAATAGTAGCACCAACGGTTCGAAGAAAAGGTCTTCCCAATATAATGGGGCAAGATGCATTGCATTCAATATCCAAGACAACAAAATCAACGGGGACAAGGTTATTGTTAACCATAATATGAACATTATCAACTTTCCCCAAAGGTTTCTTTTTAGCATTATCAGCGAGATTAACATCCAAATAACAATTTTTCAATGGTGGCAAGTCAAGCATATCATAGACTTTTTTAGGCATAACAGAAATACTTGCACCAAGATCACATAAAGCATTACAATCAAAATCTTTGACTCTCATTTTAATGATGGGCTCCCAACCATCCTCTAGCTTTCTAGGAATAGAAGTTTCAAGTTTAAGTTTCTCTTCTCTAGCTTTTATGAGAGCATTTGTAATATGTTTTGTGAAAGCCAAATTTATAGCGCTAGCATTGGGACTCTTAGCAAGTTTTTGCAAGAACTTTATAACTTCAGAGATGTGGCAATCATCAAAATCTAAATTATTACAATCTAAAGCAATGGGATTATCATCCCCAAGGTTGGAAAAAATTTCAGCAGTTTTATCACAAGCAGTTTCAATGAGTTTTAGCAGTTTCAGGTAATTTTGCGCGCTTTGCACTAGGAGTAGAAGCATTGCCAACACCAATTATTTTATCATGGATAGTAGGAGGTGCAGCAACATATGAATCATTAGCATTGCTAGTGGTGGTAATCGTCCAAACTTTAGCTACATTTTTCTTTTTAGCTAGTTTTGCATTTTCTTCTCTATCCCACCTAGCACGCAGTTCAGCCATTAATCTTATATTCTCATTAATTCTAACTTGGATGGCATTTGCTGTAGTAACAATTTTATTTTCAATATCCCTATTAGGCATAACTTTCGATTTCAAAAGATCAACATCGAGGCAAGACTATCAACTCTAGAAACAAGAATATCAATTTTATTGAGCTTTTCCTCAACGGATTTGTTAAAGGCGGTTTGTGTACTAATAAATTCTTTAAGCATGGCCTCAAGTCCAGGGGGTGTATTCCTATTATTGTTGTAAGAATTCCCATAAGAATTAGCATAACCGTTACCATTATTATAAGGATATGGCCTATAGTTATTACTAGAATTGTTCAGATAAGCATTGTTGTTGAAATTATTATTTTTAATGAAGTTTACATCAACATGTTCTTCTTGTGCAACCAATGAAGCTAATGGAACATTATTAGGATCAACATTAGTCCTATCATTCGCAAGCATAGACATAATAGCATCAACCTTATCATTCAAGGAAGAGGATTCTTCAACGGAATTTACCTTCTTACCTTGTGGAGCTCTTTCCGTGTGCCATTCAGAGTAATTAACCATCATATTATCAAGGAGCTTTGTTGCTTCACCAAGAGTGATGGACATAAAGGTACCTCCAGCATCTGAATCCAATAAATTCCGCGAAGAAAAATTTAGTCCTGCATAGAAGGTTTGGATGATCATCCAAGTAGTCAGTCCATGGGTTGGGCAATTTTTAACCAGAGATTTCATTCTTTCCCAAGCTTGAGCAACATGTTCAGTATCTAATTGTTTGAAATTCATTATGCTACTCCTCAAAGATATAATTTTAGCAGGGGGATAATATCTACCAATAAAAGCATCCTTGCATTTAGTCCAGGAATCAATACTATTCTTAGGCGAGAGATAGCAACCAATCTTTAGCTCTTCCTCTTAATGAGAAAGGGAACAATTTTAGTTTAATAATATCACCATCTACATCTTTATATTTTTGCATTTCACATAGTTCAACAAAATTATTGAGATGGGCACCAGCATCATCAGAACTAACACCAGAAAATTGCTCTCGCATAACAAGATTTAGTAAAGCAGGTTTAATTTCAAAGAATTCCACTTGTAGTAGCAGGTGGAGCAATAGGTGTGCATAAGAAATCATTATTATTTGTGCTAGTGAAGTCACACAACTTAGTATTTTCAGGGGTAGCCATTTTAACAGTAGTAAATAAAGCAAACTAGATAAAGTAAATGCAAGTAAACTAATTTTTTTTTGTGTTTTTGATATGGCAAACAAGACAGTAAATAAAGTAAAACTAGCAACTAATTTTTTTGTGTTTTGATATAATGCAGCAAACAAAGTAGTAAATAAAATAAAGCAAGACAAAAACAAAGTAAAGAGATTGAGAAGTGGAGACTCCCCTTGCAGCGTGTCTTGATCTCCCCGGCAACGGCGCCGGAAATTTGCTTGATGCGCGTGGTTGACGTATTGTCTTTTCGTTCGACACGCGTCCGTTGGGAACCCTAAGAGGAAGGTGTGATGCGCACGGCAGCAAGTTTCCCTCGATAAGAAACCAAGGTTTAATCGGACCGAGTAGGAGTCAAGAAGCACGTTGAAGGTTGATGGCGGCGGGATGTAGTGCGGCGCAACACCGGAGATTCCGGCGCCAACGTGGAACCCGCACAACACAACCAAAGTACTTTGCCCCAACGAAACGGTGAGGTTGTCAATCTCACCGGCTTGCTTGTAACAAAGGATTAACCGTATTGTGTGGAAGATGATTGTTTGCGAGAGAAAACGATAAAAACAAGTATTGCGGCAGATTTGTATTTCAGGTATTAAAGAATGGACCGGGGTCCACAGTTCACTAGAGGTGTCTCTCCCATAAGATAAAAGCATGTTGGGTGAACAAATTACGGTCGGGCAATTGACAAATAGAGAGAGCATAACAATGCACATACATGACATGATAAGTATAGTGAGATTTAATTGGGCATTACGACAAAGTACATAGACCGCCATCCAACTGCATCTATGCCTAAAAAGTCCACCTTCGGGTTATCATCCGAACCCCCTCCGGTATTAAGTTGCTAAACAACGGACAATTGCATTAAGTATGGTGCGTAATGTAATCAACAACTACATCCTCGGACATAGCGCCAATGTTTTATCCCTAGTGGCAACGAGCACAACACAACCTTAGAACTTTCGTCACTCTGTCCCGGGTGTCAATGCGGGCATGAACCCACTATCGAGCATAAGTACTCCCTCTTGGAGTTAAAAGTAAAAACTTGGCCAGAGCCTCTACTAGTAACGGAGAGCATGCAAGATCATAAACAACACATGTATAATAACTTGATAATTAACATGACATAGTATTCTCTATCCATCGGATCCCGACAAACACAACATATAGAATTACATATAGATGATCTTGATCATGTTAGGCAGCTCACAAGATCTAACAATGAAGCACAATGAGGAGAAGACAACCATCTAGCTACTGCTATGGACCCATAGTCCAGGGGTAGACTAGTCACTCATCACTCCGGAGGCGACCATGGCGGCGTAGAGTCCTCCGGGAGATGATTCCCCTCTCCGGCAGGGTGCCGGAGGCGATCTCCTGGATCCCCCGAGATGGGATCGGCGGCGACGGCGTCTCAGTAGGGTTTTCCGTATCGTGGCTCTCGGTGCGGGGGTTTCGTCACGGAGGCTATTTGTAGGCGGAAGGGTAGGTCAAGAGGCGGCACGAGGGCCCCACACCACGGGGCCGCGCGGCCAAGGGGGGCCGCGCCGCCCTAGGGTGTGGCCCCTCGTGGCCCCTCTTCGTCTCTCCTTCGGACTTCCGGAAGCTTCGTGGAAAAATAGGCCCCTGGGCTTTGATTTCGTCCAATTCCGAGAATATTTCGTTACTAGGATTTCTGAAACCAAAAACAGCAGAAAACAGCAACTGGCACTTCGGCATCTTGTTAATAGGTTAGTTCCAGAAAATGCACAAATATGACATAAAGTGTGCATAAAACATGTAGGTATCATCAATAATATGGCATAGAACATAAGAAATTATCGATACGTCGGAGACGTATCAACGACGAACACGACACAGCACACATCCGGATCCTCATAAACATTCCGGCCCAAAGGTGCCGGTGGAGGCGGTTGGCCGTGGCCCTCTCCCACCTGATTGACTTGCTGATACTGCTGCCTGTTTTGTTGAGGGTGTACCGGCAAGGCGTTTGCCCCGGTAAGCGGTGGTGGTGGTGGTAGTTGTTGCTGACGCGGCATATCTTGTGGTGGTGGCATCATTGCGTTGCCCCCTTGTCCTTGGGTGTCTTTTACCGCTCCCTTTTGCATCAGGTACTTGGTCCAGGTGCAATCTTTCGTCAAATGGTTTGACGGGTGAGCCGGATTCGGCGTGTGCCACCGGCAAGGTTGATCCATGGCGGCTTCCATGGTGTATTTTGCGGGTTCTTGCCAATTCTTTTTCTGGCCCCAGGGTTTCTTTTCGACCCACTGTTTCTTAGGACCCGCCCATGGCTGCGATCCGGTTCTTTGCCTCTGGCTGCCGCTGGCATCAGAGTTTTCTTGCACAGCAGCAACTTGCTGCGAGCCATACCTTCGATCCAGGAAATCTTCCCTTCTTTTGTTGTTCCGGTTATCCCAGTACTGCTGCTGAGGCGGGTTTGATTGTTTCGGCTCAGCTTGTATCGCCGGTTGCATTGGGTCTCCCAACGCATAGTTCTCCGCCACACGCATCATTTCCGCCAACGTTGTTGGCATGTTTCTCTGCAGCCTTTGCCACAGAGGCGAACCTCGCCGGCATCCTTGGCTAAACAAAGCAATGGCCTGTGCTTCTATCACTCCTTCACAAGAATTTCTAGTGGAGTTCCACCGGGTCAGGTAATCCCGGTCTGTTTCTTGCGGGCGCTGCACGCACAAAGCGAGCTGCTGAGGCCTATTTGGCCTTCTGTAGGTGCTGCTGAAGTTGCTCAAAAAAGCTTCCTCAAAGTCCAACCAGCCATTTATGCTTCCTTCCGGCAAGTTGTTCGACCGGATTCTTGCCGGTCCCACCGAGAACGTTGGCACGATTCTTACGGCCCAACGCCGGTTTCCTCCTCCGGCTATACAACCTCCGCCACCGGCGACGTATACCGCGGTCACATAATCCGCGAGCCAGTCTTCCGGCTTAGTGGTGCCATCGTATGTTTTAGTGTCACGGGGCAACTGAAAGTTGCGAACCGGTGGTTGCTCTTTCATGATCCTTGGGCCAAAGCACTTTGGACCCGGAGGACCCTCTGCCTCAATCATTTCAGATAGGTACACTCTGTCCAGACGGTGCCTCGCATCCCGTTCCGGCAGGTTTCTTTCTCCCAAACGCTCTCCCAAAGGGTTTCGGTAAGCGGTGAGTCTTGTCGAATCAGCTTCATCGTAACGTTCCGGTACCGCGGCCCTCGCCTGCCGGTACCTTGGTGGAGGCATCTCCTCATCATCATACGCTGCCCTTGCAGCCGGATAGTTTTGCCCGGCTTCGTGTCTACCGGCATGATTGTTTCCGGCATAGCCTCCTTTGGCGTAGCCTCGATCTGCCCCTTGGCTTTTTCTGCCGGCATCGTGTTGCCCGGCTTGTTGCTTACCGGCAAGGACCGGATCGTACACAGTCATCTGTTGTGCGTTCACCTCTTTTTCTCTTCTTCTGTCCGGATGGGGGACGAGGCCTGCCCATGGGACTTGCTTCCGGCATTCTTTGTTGAACGCGCGGATTTTGAGGCCATAGCCTTTTTCAGCTTAACCAGTCTGCTCGGCGTTCCGCTGCTCGATAGTGTCTAGCAGCTCTCTAACACGCTCTTGTTGTTTTGCCAGAGCATCTCCGGTAAGCGAATCACACAGCTCTACAGCAGCCTTAGCAGCTTTTATGGTTTTATCCAGGCTACTGTATTTAGGTTTCTCTACGATGCTAGCAGATGCAGAGGTACTCTTGCCGGTAAGAACTTCCTTACGCAAATCCTGATCTAGATTGCGAGCCTTAAGCCGGTTCTCCGGTATCCTAGCAGCATGAGCGCTAACAGAAGCAAAGCCATGGGCAGCGTTGTACTCACGTAAGGTTAGGTTCAGCTCGCGCTGCGCCCGGACGATGTCGGCGCCGTTCGCGAGCAGCTTCTGGCGTTGCGCCTCCAGCTCCGCCTGAGCCGCTGCCGGGTCGATGTTCTGCGCGATGGGCATTGCCAGCACGTTCATCGCCGCTTGGAGGGGTGTCGCCGGTGGTGCGGAAGATGCTCCCGGTGCGCCGGTGTCGCGCTCCAGCGGTGGCTTGGCCGCACGGGTCGAAGCCGCACGACCAGCAACTTCATCCGCAGCCTCCTTGCCCGCGCCGGCTGCGCCAGCCATCATTACCTCGGACGCGCCGGCGGCGCGGCCAGCACTGAGCCACCTTGGCGGGTCCGGTGCCACCAGCACCGGCGAGAGGCGCCGGCGCACGGGGACGGTGCCGAAGTAGACGCGGTGGCTGCCGAACTCGATGATGCGGCCGTTCTTGGGGAAGATGCCGCCGTTGGCGAAGCAGCCCGCGTTGTCGTTGATGAAGTCGATGGAGTAGAAGCGGCTGGACGAGCGCGGACACCGTCCGCTCGCCGGCGACCTCGAGGATGCCCGCCCGAATGTGTACTCCAGCAAGCGCCACTTCATGCCCCACGGTGGGCGCCAACTGTCGTCGTGGTGAACAGACAGATGCCATAGGATGGCTTAAGTTGGGGCCGAATGGATGCAAGAGGATTCAGGGGAGGGTTTGTGATTAGACGGGATGAACTTCCGGATGGTTTCCTCAAGAACTTAGCCAAGGCTAGAGGTTGAAGAAGAAAGACATAAGGAAGAACTCGCTCTAGATCATCTTCTTTATTGATCTCAACAGGTTACAAGTTTCTCAGTACAAGTGTTCTTCTAAACCTAGCTCTCTTCGTGCGTGCCCGTAAGAAGGGCTGCCCCCTCTCCTTATATAGGGGAGAGGGTGGCTTACAGGTCAAGAAACCCTAATGGTATCTTTGACTAGACAAACTACTTTATAAAGCTACTTTAATCATAGATGACACCGGAGTCCTCTTTAATCAGGGATGCTGACGTCTTCCGGCTTCTTTGACCGTCATCCTTCTCTTTATCGTCAGCTCTTCGTTTAAAGCTACTTTGCTTAGCTCATCTTTGTCTTCTAGCTCGCGGAGAGAATCTTTGACCAGTTCCGCCGACATGCTCTTCTTTCCGGTAGCCCGGTATCTTCTTACCCGGTTCCGGCATACCCCTCTTGGGGATACCGGCTTAGCCTCACTTAGCTAACTTCTTATCTCTATGTTCCGGTACGAACATTAAACCGGTATCTTGATGGCTCAAACCATCCGGTTTGGCATGCCTTTGGCATACCGGGGGTCATCCCCCCAACAGGAGGAGAACAACGAGGAAGACGATGATGATGATGATGATGATGATGATGATGATGATGATGATGATGATGAGGACGACGAGTGATTCACCCTGGGACGGTAGTATGTTTCTTCTCCCTTTTTGGTGTTACGATGCCAAAGGGGGAGAAGTCGGTCTATTAGGACGGGAATTTGCGTGGGGATGCCAAGGGCTTGGTGCTTCTTTTTGGTTTTTCGGCCTTGGCATCATATTTCATCTCTAGTTATTCGGAACTTAATTCGTATTCGTATGCTACTCTATTTGTGGATCTCCTGATCCTCCGGTTTGTATTAAGACTTATTCATGGTAGCCTATATTGGTCTTTGTTATCTATCTCATGATTGTCTACATCAATTCTATGGAGGTACTTATTGTGAGGTTGGGTTTTCTCAAAGCAAAGGTATGAAATTCGCCCAAATCTCCTATATGTTCTTGTGTTGCCTCCATAGTGTGCATATGCTATTCATCTTGTCAAAAATCCGTGTTGCATATGAGCATGGTTTGTAGAATCTAGGGGGAGTCGTTTCTCTAGGATGCGTGCATTTGTATAAAAATGCATATTTCAAATACGCACGCATCTAGGGGGAGCTCCGCCTACTTCTTACAAATCAAGAGCCTTATCATAATATCTTATGCTATATTGCAAATTCTTGTGTTGTCATCAAACACCAAAAAGGGGGAGATTGAAAGAGCAAGATCTATATCCCGTGTTTTGTGTGTTTGTTGACAACACTTGAATAATTCTAACCGTGCACAAAGATTGTCTTTGATGGATTTGTAGGTGTACGGTGCCCTCGTTGAACACACTATGATCGAAAGACTGAAGCGTAGATCTTAGGTTTTCTGGTTTTGTGTGTGTGTCGTGAGGTAACATGGTAGGAGAGGAAAAGAGGAAAAAGCTGTTTTAGCCATAGCGGTACTACCGGTACCAGGAGCGGTAGTTCCGCTACCCCTACTGGTACCGCTCTGAGATACCGCTCTGAGGATTGCACACGATATTGTCTCACAGTACTAGTTGCGGTACCATGAGCGGTAGTACCGCTTGCTAGCGGTAGTACCGCCCACGGTACCGCTCAAGTACCGTAACTGGTTACGGTAGTACCGCTCCGGTACCGCTCCGGTACCGCTTTGAGTCCAGTAAGGTCTAGACCCTACTGCGGTACCTCGAGCGGTACCGCCAGCGGTAGTACCGCTTCGTGTCCACGTGGACAAGTACTGTGTGGATTTGAACTCAGAGCGGTAGTACCGCTTGCACAAAGCGGTAGTACCGCTTAGGCCAAAACAACACATAACGGTTGGATTTGAGGGGACCTATAAAAAGGCCCCTTCTTCCCCAACTCGATTTTAGCTCTTCTCTCTCTCTCTCCTCCATTGTTGCTGAGCTCAAACTGAGTGGATCTCCCTCCCTACCCAATCAATCTTTCTCATACTTTGAGGAGTGGTGGAGGAGACCCCGATCTATCGTTCTACCGAGAGAAATTTCACCAATTCGTGGTAGTCCTTAGTGGATCTTGGTGGTAGAGTTCCTATGGTGGAATCTTGGAAGAAGTGCACCTATGGAGGCTAGCTTGTTGTTGTGCTAGCCCCATAGGTTGTTGGGAGCCTCCTTGTGGTGTGGAGCTCGCCCCAACTTTGTGAAGGAATCACTGCCTCGACCGGTGCCTTAGTGGAGAAGGGGGAGCACCTTTGTGGAGCTCTCTCGAGGAAGAAGGTGAGGCCTTCCTTCGTGGTGTGGCCGTCTAGCCTCTTGTGTGAGGCTAGCACCTCCTCAACGCATACGTACTCCCTTTTGTGGGAGGAACTGCGGGAAACAAACCTCGCCTCGTCTCCGCGCCCTCCGGTTGTCCCGCTCTTTACTCTTACTAACTTGTGTGATTCCTTTGCTTGTTGTACTTGTCTAGGATCATTGTAGGAACACCGCCATCGCTAAAGCTATCACCTTTACCTTCCGTTGCACTAAAAATTGAAAAAGACTAAAACTTTACGTAGCGTCCATTCACCCCCCCCCCCTCTTGATCGCTACGATCCATTCAGGCACCATTAAATTTCTGACTCCACACCTCAGAAATAAGCTTCATGATGAAGGGAGCAAAGGCAGGAGACCTCTTCTCCACCATACGCAGGAAAATCTGGTTCCACAGGCAATCCATGACATCCATCTTCACACCCTTGCCCTTCTGGAGATGTGTTTGAAACATCAAGTCAATGACAAAAGAATGAATCTCATCACCTACTTTGACGGCAACGGTCTCACGGTAGATGAGAAGCATGACATCATAGACGGGTTGGAGACCGGAAGTGAACCCAAGCTTGCATATTCCGGGCATATAGAGCGGCTCAAGAACATCCTTGGTGCTTGCATTAGAGTCGTCATGAAACCTCCAACCACTGTCACGGTCATCTTCACAATTTTCCGGAATAGGATAGCCAAGAATCTGTCCAAAGTTGCTCCAAGTGGTAGTGAGTACCTCATCACGAGTCATCCAAGTAATGGAGCGAGCTTTATCATCATGAAAATAGACCGTGGCAAAGAACTGAGTCACAAGGTAAGGATCATAGTTGCATTTGAAAGTCATTACGGGAAGCAAACCAAACTCCTCGCAAATCCCAAGTGCTTCATGAAAGTATGCATCCTTCTTCAAATGGTCAATGTTGATATACGTTGATAAACCACCTTTACCTTGGGAGGATAGACTTCATTGAAAATGCGCTCTTGAACCTCGGTGTAGAAGTGGTGGTTGCGGGTGCGAGAAGACCGAGGCCCCAAATAGGGGTTAGAGGTGCGAATAGCCATGTATGCATGAAGGCGGACATTGCCATAAGACTCAATAGCCTTCTTCCCTTTCTTTTTTATTTGCCAAAGAAGCACCACGAGCAGTAGTGGCACGGGGTAACACTTCATCTTGTTCAACAATCTCATCCTCAACGGCCGGAACCCCTGCCTCTTCCGTGGTCTCGCCGAACAAGAGCCACTAGCACCTTTGAAATAGACGAACAGAGTCGAGGGACATATGGGATAAGTGCACAAGCTCATCTATATAAAAAAAATGTCTTTGACCCAAAAAAAAACATGCATGATGGTAAAAAAGAAACTTGGCCGCACATTAGAGGTAAAAGGTGCTACATACTAGAGGTTAATGGTGCTACATAATAGAGGACATAGATCAACAATAGATACAACCTCTTAGTGCAAGATTTAGCCAAAAATCTAAGCATGTAGAACCAAAACAACAACATATGTATGAGCCTAAAATACGGCCAAAAACGTGGGGGGGAGCCAATACCGGAGGCCATGGAGGAGGGGAGGTATGGGAAGGCTCCCACGGAGCCGATCCGGCCGAAGGTGGCCGGAGGACGGCCGGAGAGCCGGCGGCGGCGCGGCGGCTGTGCGTGTGAGTGTGGGTGCTGGGAGCGGGGGTTGGGGAAAGTGTGCGAGCGTGTGTGGGGATCGACCCAGCCCCTGTGTGGAGGTACCGGCCCGAGGCCGGCGGTACTACCGGCCTGGCCAGGCCCGGGTCGGCCAGCCTCCTTTTTTATTAAAGATACTTGGGCTGTTTTTTTTTGAAAGACACCCTCTTTAAAATTAACACAATTTGGTCAATGATAAACATGAGCTTTGATATGCAATTTTTTGAAACGAGCTTGTGCAAGAGATAGAATGGTTTTTAGAGGTGTGAGAATGGCTTAGGATGGACACTAAGAGAGGTATAGTACTATGAACTCAAGTTTGCAAGGATCAAATCAAGAGAAAGCCAAACATTGAGCCAATTCCCATAAGAACATGAAAGACCAAAAAGGGAGCAACTCATTAAGATCCAATAAAGAACAATACTTCATAATAAGAGGTCGGTGGCCTAGGCCACCATATATGTGTGATAAGGTATGGCATCGCGAAGATATATATATCTTGGGTCCAAAACCAATACTCATCATTGAAGCTCACATATCATTAATTGATATGAAGAGAATGATTTTTCTTAATGTTGGCATTATGGGGGGAGGGATAGCTCAATAATTTAAACTGCACTCCCCCTATTTCCATGCCCACATCTAAACCAAATAAAGTTTTGAGACAAAGGTGTGTTTGCAAGATGGTCAAGCTATACTCCTTGAATCAATGATATTTAGCTCATTCCTCAAATAGCAAAACCTTGCTTCATCAAGAGGCTTCGTGAATATATCGGCAAGTTGATCTTTGGTAGGAACATAGACTAGCTCAATATCACCACGGGCAACATGATCCCTAATAAAATGATTCCGGTTCTCAGTATGCTTCGTTCTTGAATGTTGCACCGGATTATAAGCAATCTTGATAGCACTTTCATTGTCACATAAAAGAGGCACTTTGTCACAAGTGACACCGTTATTCCTTTAAAGTTTGCCTCATCCATAACAATTGAGTGCATCCACTTGCGGCGGCAACATATTAGGCTTCGGTGGTGGAGAGAGATATACAATTTTGCTTCTTAGAAGACCAACACACCAAAGACCTACCAAGGAATTGGCAAGCCCCGGAGGTTGATTTCCTATCATCCTTGTGCCCCACCCAATCCGCATCGGTGTATCCATTGAGAAAGAAACTTGAGCCTTTAGGATACCAAAGACCATATCTTGGGGTACCAACTAAATATCGAAAGATTCTTTTGAGAGCCATCATGTGACTCTCCTTAGGAGAAGCTTGATACCTTGCACACACACCAACACTCAACACTATGTCAGGTCTAGATGCACAAAGGTAAAGCAAGGATCCAATCATGGAGCGATATACCTTTTGATCCACCTCTTTACCATTGGGATCAAGTGCAAGATGACATTTAGTAACCATAGGAGTGGCTACACTCTTCATCTAGGTCATCTTGAACCTCTTGAGCATGTCTTGGAGATATTTTGCTTGATTGATGAAAGTCGCTCTAGTGGGAACTCGAGCTAACCACGGACAACCCAATGGCTCTCCAC
>NC_061513.1:278501689-278540003 GCF_022539505.1 Lolium rigidum
AGTGGGGATTTTTCCCACTGTTTTACCTTCAAAAAAAAATTGATGAAAGTCCCTTCTCTCAATTGCTTGATCTCAAAACCAAGAAAGAACCTCATCTCTCCCATCATAGACATCTCAAACCTATCGGTCATAAGCTTTGAAAATTCATCATTGAAAGCTTTGTTAGTAGAGCCAAAGATAATATCATCAACATATAATTGGCAAACGAAAAGCTCCCCATTGACCCTCTTAGTAAAAAGAGTGGGATCGATTAGCCCAACATCAAACCCACGGTCTATCAACAATTCTTTAAGGTGCTCGTACCAAGCTCTAGGAGCTTGTTTGAGCCCATAAAGTGCTTTATCAAGCTTATAGACATGGTTAGGGAAGTTGAGATCCTCAAACCCTGGGGGTTGCTTAACATAAACCTCTTCATGCAAAGGACCATTAAGAAATGCACTTTTCACATCCATTTGTTGTAACTTAAAGTTATGATGCGATGCATAAGCAAGAAGGATACGAATGGACTCAAGGCGAGCCACGGGAGCGTAAGTTTCTCCAAAGTCAATTCCTTCAATTTGAGAGAAACCTTGAGCTACCAATCTTGCCTTGTTCCTCACAACATTTCCAAACTCATCTTGCTTGTTCTTCAAAATCCATTTAGTGCCTCTAACATTGCGACACTCTTTTGGCTACTCCACTAAAGTCCATACTTTATTGCGCTAGAAGTTGTTGAGTTCTTCATGCATAGCTTCCAACCAATCCGAGTCTTCAAGGGCCTCAAATACTTTCTTGGGTTCCACTAAGGAGATATAAGCATGATGATTGCTAAAGTTAGCCAATTGCCTTCTTGTGGAAACTCTTCCTCTTACATCACTTAGGACTTTGTCATGAGTGTGTCCATGAATTTCCAAGTTCCTATCTCTTCTTGCTAGACAACGGGCCTCGATCTCCTCCTTGGTTCTTCTTGGCCTTGGAGGTATCACTTGATCAACTTGATCATTTGGGTCCCCGTCTTGACCTTCAACTTGAGCTTCCTAAATTTCTTGAGAGTGCTCAACATCATGTGCTTGATCATGGACATCATTTGGTGAGGAGCAATATGAAATGGATACTTATCAGAGCCATCATGAATTCTTGGTTGATCTTGTCCTTGATCTTGCACACTAGAGGAAGGGTCTTGTTCTTGTTCTTGGGTTGGTGCATCATTAGCTTCAATAGATGGGGTTTGTTGATGTTGAGAAGATGAGGGCTCCACCTTGGTAGAGCATAGTCCTTCCCGAGACGCCACACCGTGTCCCTCAATGGGGCGGAAAAATCCCACACCCATTCTTACTATGGCATCTTGAGGTATTTCATCACCTGCACATACATCAACTTGCCCCACTTGGGAGCCATCATTTTCTTCGAACTTCACACTACAAGATTCGATGATAATCCCGGAGGATACATCAAAGACTCTATAAGTGTGAGATTCGGCACCGTAACCAACAAATATACCCTCCAAAGCTTTAGGAGCAAATTTAGATAAACGAACTCCTTTGATTTTGTAGAAACACTTACACCCGAACACCTTGAAGTATGAGATATTAGTCTTGTTCCCGGTGAGTATTTCATATGGAGTCTTGTTCAAGCCCTTGCGGAGATAGAGCCGGTTAGAGGAGTGGCAAGCGGTGGAGATGGCTTCGGCCCAAAAGTTATAGCGGGATTTATACTCCGCCATCATAGATCTTGCCATATCCATAAGATTCCGGTTCTTCCTCTCTGCAACACCATTTTGTTGAGGGGTGTATGCAGCGGAATATTGATGTCGAATCCCCTCATCACCAAGAAAATCATTGAGTGTATAGTTCTTGAACTCGGAGCCGTTGTCACTTATTATTGCCATTATAAGGAGGTTGTGTTGGCGTTGCACCTCGGTGGCAAAGTCAATGAAGATTTGTTGAGTCTCATCTTTCCTTTTGAGAAAGTAGACCCAAGTGTATCTTTGAAAGTGCCTGGAGCCCCCATGTGTGGTTTTGGTAATTAATGACAATCCCTATGGACTAATGTTTGCATTGAGTTATATTTGTAGGAGTTGTCCATAGGCAATGCTTGAACCATATGTTGGCTTCAAGGTTGCAATAAGAAGAAATTGATGAAGGATATCAAGTGTCAAGTATGTCTTGAAGATGAAGATGAAGTGAGCCCTCAAGTTACTTCAAGACATCAACATGATGAAGAATGAAGAAATGGAGTGCAAGTTCAAGATGAGCCAACTCAGAGAGATCGTATGCTTGAATCTTGCCATCCATATGGTGATCATGGATATGTGAAGATGTGTCGAAGAAGAAGCTCTCCCGTAGTGGAGTATGGGGGAGAGCTCTCCCATAGTGGAGTATGGGGGAGCATTTTGCATGTCTTCATCTAGCAAGCACAATCAAGAAAGGCGTTCCATCTTGTTGCGGTCAAGACCGTCATCATCAAGCTCAAGTGGAATGCGCAAGGTTAAGGTTTTCTCTTGATAGGGTTTCTTTCTCTTCGGTCTCATGGTGTAGTTGGAGACCGGTTTATAGTTTAGTTGTCGTACTATCAAGAGGGCTCTCGAGTGAGTAGCTCGATCGTATCCTTCGGAGAGCTCAAACATTTGCATACTTACATCATCTTTCTTGGTTGTTATTTGGATCTTATCCATGAGGTGATTTAGAGCTTGTGGTTATTTCCATAGCAAGCTCTAGTTCGTCGAAAACGGATTCCGCATGAATCACTTGTTGCGTTTTCGATATTGGAGTTTTTCTCGGTTTCTCCTATTGAGAGGTTACACTCTAAAATACATAGAAAAACCTACCCCACTTGTTCTTAAGCTTTTCACTCTTTGTGGGGTAGCTCTAGTTCATCAAGAATGGTTTTTGCATGGGCAACTTGTTGCATTTTCGAGGTTGGAGGTTTTACCGGTATGTCTTTCTTAGATAGGTAAAACCTTTCATCATTTGTTTCTATACTCCTTTGCTGGACTATGATGGTTCCCTGCATGATCTTGTAGAGCTTATTACTAGCTTCGAAACGAGTCCAAGATCATCAAAATCGAAGTCCGGATTCTCAAGTTATGCTTTTTCTAAGTTTGCCCAAAGAGAGGAGTTTGGGCTGGCCGGTAGTACCGCCCGAGCACGGCCGGTAGTACCGCCCGTGCACGGCCGGTAGTACCGCCCGAGGTACCGGAAGTGGCCTTTGTGCCACAGATGGTTGCCAGGGGAGTTTGGGCGCTCGGCGGTACCCCGGCCGGTACCTCGGCCGGAGGCTCCGGCCTACCCCTCCCAGCCCGCAGCAATACCCTCCAACGGGCAGATTTTTGGGCCTCCTTTTTAAGCCCCCTCTCTCTCTTGGTTTCATGCTTCTTGCTCCTTCTTCTTCCTCCTCTCTCTCAAGCCTCTCTCCACCATTGTTGCATCTTGAGAGCTCCTCCTCTCCCCCAATCCCTCCATGATTCTTGCTCAAATTTGAGGAAAAGAGAGAGGTGGTCTAGATCTATATTTGCACCAATCAAATTCCCCTCTTTGTGACGGAATCTCTAGATCTAGATCTTGGAGAGAAATTTTGTGTTCCTCTTCTTATATTGTTCTTCCTCTCTTATTCCGCCAATAGCTTTAGTAGCTTTGTTGGAATTTGAGAGTGGAGGATTTGGACATCTTTGTGGTGTTCTTGCCATTGCATTTGGTGCATCGGTTTGAGTTCTCCACGGTGATTCGTGGAGGTGAAAGCAAGAAAGTTGTTACTCTTGTGTTCTTGGAACCCTAGACGGATTGGAGGCCTTTGTGGCGATTTCTTGGGAGCCTCCAATTAAGTTGTGGATGTGTGCCCCAAGCTTTGTGTAAGGCCCGGTTTCCGCCTCGAAGGAAATCCCTTAGTGGAACCGTGACCTAGGCCTTTGTGGCGAGGGTCACCGGAGATTTAGGTGAGGCGCCTTCGTGGCGTTCGGTGTGTGGTGTGAGTACCGCATCTTGGGGTGAGGCCTTTGTGGCGTTGGTGTGCATCGAGCAACCAAACCTCAAGGTAAGCCTCTTGTGGCGTTCGGGAGCACTAAGCCACCGCACCTCTCCAACGGAGATTAGCACTCGCAAGAGTGTGAACTTCGGGATAAATCTTCGTCTCCCGTGTGCCTCGGTTATCTCTATACCCGAGCTCTTTACTTATGCACTTTACCTTGTGATAGCCATCGTGCTTGAAGCTATATATATCTTGCTATCACATACTTGCTTGTGTTGTTTAGCATAAGTTGTTGGTGCACATTGGTGAACCTTTGCTTAGAATAAGTTGTTGGTGCACATAGGTGAACCATAGTATATAGGCTTTGGGCTTGACAAAGTAAACGCTAGTTTTATTCCGCATTTGTTAAGCCCATCTCGTAAAAGTTTTAAACCGCCTATTCACCCTCCCCCTCTAGGCGACATCTGTGTCCTTTCAATCTTGAGTAGTCATCAACAATCACCAAGCAATGTTTCTTCGCACCAAGACTTGCATGAGTGGTGGGACCAAAGAGATCCACATGAAGGAGCTCCAAGATCCTCTTGGAAGAGAAAATCGTCTTGCTTGGGTGCGGAGAGTCATGCATTTTGCCTTCAACACAAGCCCTACAAACACGATCTTTGGCAAAAGACACATTTTACATTAGTCCCACAATATGGTTCCCCTTGTGAAGACTTTGCAAAGTTATCATGTTGACATGGGCCAAGCGGCGATGCCACAACCAACCCATGTCCGCCTTTCCGAATAGGCACATCGCACTTGTCGTGGTGGTCCCCAAAAAGTCCACCACATACAACTTATGTTCGCGATACCCAACGAAAGCGACTTTTAGAGTCTTGCTCCACAAGAGGACCACAACATCATTATCAATAAAGACGGCGAAACCCATCTTACCAAGGGCGGAAACGGAAAGCAAATTGTAACCAAGGGTTTTGACAAGCATGACATCCACAAGAGTAATGTTGTGTGCAACCACAACCTTGCCAAAAACCAATACCTCGGATGTAGAATTATCGTCAAAGGAGACGGTGATATGATTTATGTTGGGCCTCAACTCCTTGACGAGGTTCTTGCTCCGGTCATATGACTTGTACATCCACTATCAAGTACCCATTTTGACCCTCCGGCGGCATAGTCCTACATGAGATCAATTCTTGGATTTAGGTACCCATTTTTCAATGGGTCCTCTTTTGTTAGCAACAAGGGTCTTTGGGACCCAAATAGACCAAGCAACATAACCATCATATGGACCAACATATTTTGCATAAACATCACCACAATAATCTTTAAATAAAACATAGTGAGGGTTAGCAAATCCCGCATCATCATCATTAATGATGTTGGCCTTAGGGGCTACATCATTAGTGATAACCTTCTTTTGTGCGGGCTTGGTTTTCTTCTTGTTAGCCTTCTTTGCCTTGGCAATATAACCATGGCCCTCCTTCCCATTGTTTGACCTTTGCATACTCAAAAGATCATCCAACGAAAGTTTACTTTGGGGAGAGGTGGCCTTAGCAAGTTCATCCTTCAACCTAGCATTTTCCTCAATAATATTTGCATGATCACATGAAGAGGTAGAGGAACTAGGTATGTCATATGAGGCAAGCCTAATTTGAAGTTGCTCATTAGACTTGGAGAGGAGAGAGTATTCACTCTTTAAGGCTTTGTGAGCCTTGTCTAGTTCATCTAGATCCTTCACAAGTTTCTCATGATCAACACCAAATTTGGCCTTTTCCTTTTTAAGCACTTTATTCTTAGCCCTAGCAAGATCTCTAGCTTTAGTGAGGTTGTTAATTTCATCTTGAGGCTCTTCAAGAGTTTCTAGCCACTCTTCAAGAGAAGCTATAGTTTCTTGACTTTCCTCAAGAGAATTTTTAAGGGCATGTATTTCAAGAGAGTCTTCTCTCTCTATTTGACATTTTTTATCAAGAGTATTATCTAGTTGTGCTAGACGAACCATGAGATTTGAAACATGCCTTTTAGTGTGACCTTGTAAGTTAATAATGAACTCATCAAAATCAAGCATTTCTTGTTTCACTTTTAAACTAGCATGATCAACTCCTAGATCATTTGTTATGTTGGGCATAGAGGGGTTAGGAGATGATACCTCGGAAGATTTAGCCATGAGGCAACTTTCTTCCTCCACATGAATGACTTCATTGGGGGATTCACTTGGTGATGAAGAGTTGGTGGAGAGGGAGGCAAGAGCAACCAATCCATTTGGAGTTGCATCTTCTTCATCATCAACATCATCATCTCCGGAGGTATATTCTTCTTGAGTTGATAGCACAATAGATGTGTCCAAGGTGGACCTTGCCATGAAACGGTGTGCATTCTTGATATGAGGATTCTCATTGGGGGATTCAAAGAGAGATGAAGAGGAAATGTTGGTGGTGGCAATGGCGGCCACTTCCTTTGAGCTTTCTTCTTCATCACTACTACTTTCAACTTCATCGGAAGAATATTCTTCCTTAGTCACTAGCACAATCCTTGATGGCCTCTTGCCCTTCTGGATCTTGTTGTAGAATTTCTTGTTGGGGGCCTTTGAATCTTTGCTCTTGTCCTTGGGAATGAGCCTTCGCCCGGTCCCACCACCCACGCTGCTCCTGCCCCGCACATCCTCCTCGCCTACCGCGCCCACACCTGGTCCCTCACCCTCCTCCTCGCTCGCCGCGCCCAGGAACCGGTCTCCCACCAACCAGCCCAGCCCCACCAAATCTTCCTCGTTTCCATCACCCGACCATGGCATCTGCTCCCTTGTGGACCCCGCCAGCACACGCTCAGCCACTCCTGCCTCGCCATGTCACCACGATCTCCCGCCCAAAGCCATTGCGGTACGTCCACCCACCAATGCACACCGAATGATCACCAGGGCCAAAACCGGATATTTTATGCCTACACAACAATTCAACCTATCCGTTTCTACTTCACTCTCACCCATCCCTTCCAACTACCGTGCATCACTGAAAGATCCCCATTGGCACGACGCTATGTTAGATTAATATAATGCTCTAATTCGGAATGACACGTGGTGTTTAGTGCCTTGTCCTGCAGGTGTGTCAATGTTGTTACCGGAAAATGGATCCTTCGCCACAAACTAAATGATGATGGCTCCTTGGCACGATATAAAGCAAGATGGGTGTTCGTGGATTTACTCAACAAGCTGGTGTGGACTATGGAGAAACTTTTAGTCCGATCAAACCGGCCACTATTCGGGTTGTCCTCAGCATTGCCACATCCAAGTCATGGCCCATTCATCAACTTGATGTGAAAAATGCCTTTCTCCATGGTGAGCTTGCTGAAACTGTCTATTGCTCACGGCCCTCCGGTTTTGCTGATCCCACTCACCCCACTCATGTGTATCGTCTCAAGAAGTCCCTCTATGGCCTCAAACAAGCACCCCGTACATGGTTTCTCCGTTTCACCACCTACTTACACTCTCTTGGTTTCACTTCGTCCAAAAGTGATTCTTCTTTTTTTATCATGAGCACTCCACACACCACTGCCTACTTACTCCTCTATGTCGATGACATAATCCTCACCGCCAATACCACTCGGGCTCTTGACCACATCATCGCCTCCCTCCACAATGAGATTGCCATGAGTGACTTGGGGCATGTTCATCAGTTTTTGGGCGTCAACGTTCACCGCACCGAGAATGCATGGTATGTTCTCGTCCCAGCAGCAGCACGCTCTTGAAATATTGGATCGGGCCAACATGATAAACTGCAACCCCATTGCCACCCCAGCGGACACCAAGCCTAAGCTTTCTGGACAAGATGGCAAGCCGATCTCCGATCCGTCAGAGTACAGGAGTCTTGCCGGTGTCTTGCAGTACCTGACACTTACAAGACCGGATTTGTCATATGCAGTTCAGCAGATATGTCTCTTCATGGATGATCGAAGGGAATCTCATCTTCAATTCCTCAAATGGATCCTGCGGTATGTCAAAGCTACCTCACACCTTGGACTGCAGCTTCATGCCCGCTCCTCCAGTGAATTGGTTGCATATTCTGATGCCGACTGGGCGGGTTGCCCCGATACATGCAAATCAACCTCTGGCTTTTGTGTCTTCCTTGGCAGTAATTTGGTGTCTTGGTCATCAAAGAGGCAGCATACCGTGTCCCGTTCGAGCGCTGAGGCGGAATACAGAGCGGTGGCCAACTGTGTTGCTGAAACAGTATGGCTCCGTTAGCTTCTCACTGAACTGCATCATCCCGTCTCCAAAGCCACGGTGGTTACAGATGGGCGTGTCACGGTCGAGAACGCAAGGAAGCAAACAAGCATGCTGGCCGTTCGTGACCGGGCATCAGTCGCTAGCTAGGCGACGGCGCCCTCACTCTCGTCCGACCGTGGGCACGTTTTAGTGGCAGAGCGAGCAAACGTATAAGAACGCTGATTTTGTGTGCATATGCTAGCTGCGTGGCAAGGCAAGCAAGCAGATGCCTCTGATTTTGTTGAAACACAGAACTAACGGTAATAATTAAACACGTAAATACACTCACCTCTATGAATAAAGTGTGCATACTCTAACCCCTATTAGCACCTTCGAACTAAAATCTATGTTTTTTTTGTACAAAGGGAGCATATGAACTTGAGATCAATAGATCAAAAGTGCATTTCCGGGGTAAATAAAGGCTTCACAACCCTTTGGTTTTTGGACGTTCGTTTCATCTCAGGCGGGCCGCCTTTGTTTGTGTTGGGCAAGGCGATGGTGGTTGGCTGGTGGCTCCTCTTAGGTCGTTGCTAGTTTTCGATTGGGCGAGATTCCGTATCCACGCGGCCCTGAGCTTTGCAGGCCAAATGACGGCCGGGATGTTAACTGGCCAAAAGTTCTGGTACTACTCGGTATGCGTTGACTTGACTTGGGCTATGTCACCGTCAAAAACAAAAGACTTGGGCTATGTACTCCCGACTCCTGTGAGGCCGAAAGTTTGGTTAGACACGCTGCCACTCAAGGATCTGGCCGACCGAGCTGGCTGGGCTTGGCCAGTTGGCCTAGCAGTGCAATTTATCGGATCGCAATTTTGCCCCTGTGTGTGTGAAGACTCAAGACATATACAGACGTGACTAGTTTCTGAGTTTTATTTTGTCACCAGGCTCCAAATACGAAATTCTTGCCAGACTCTCAATGTCCTCCGCCGAATTCGAATACGTTGGTGCTTGTTTCCACTGCTCGAACAAGCAAATATTGTCGTCGCTGCAGCTGCAGGTGTGCACCCGGAGAAGTTGTGTAGCTGCCATTGCCTAAACCCACACGAGACGACGGCGGAGGCAGGCAAAGCCCTGGACCCCAAGTTGGTGCCGCCATTTCCTCCGCGCATCCACAACACGACCACGCGCATGCTATCTAGGCGAACGGCTTTACGAGTTCAGTCGGTCCACTGGTCTGCACGGTTCAAGCGGCTACGAGTAGCATGACGTACCACGTACTCCATCTGATTTCTTTTAATTAACTCAAATTTAGTAATGTATAGTGGTACAAAATCTGAGTTAACTAAAAGGAAAGGAAGTACCTCCATTTATAAATCTTTCTTAGATAGCTAACTTAATGCATCTCTATAATCAAAGCCCTTTTTGCGGCCAGATCGATGAGCAAATTTGTTTCTCTAACGGTCCAAATCTGCTCTAACCGAAGCCGTAAAATCGGTTAGACGAGCAAATATAGGATAGTGACTCCTATAATCTTCTCCCACATACTCTTTCAAATATGCTCGGCCGCGAATCTTTGACTCCTAAAATTTTCCCTCCCGCCTCGTCACCGACCCTCCCGCCCAAAACCGCCACCAGTCGTCACCGCGCTGGGATTCTCCCCTCCCCAGGCTGGAATGTCACCGGAGCTTGCTTCTGCAGCCACGCCGGAGTTTCCCGCCAATGCGACACCGCTGGAATCGACCCCGCGACACCTTCGATGCCACAGAAACGATTGGCACCACCGCCTTCAAGTCGTTCGAGTCCACGACGAAGGCGGGGAAGGTAGGTCAGCGGGCCCTTACATCGGTGTTGAGCGGGCCGCACGCGCGGAAACCAATGGAGGTCATGATCGCCCTTTCGCAGGTGGCGGAGGAGAAGAAGAAAAGAGAGGCCGCATCAAAGCCGGTGACGAAGAGCAAGCCCAATGGGACCTACAAGGCCACGCTGTCGTCCTCCTCGACGGTCACCATCGCACCTCAAGATGACGAACGCGAGGTGATCGAAAAAATTCTCGAGATGACTCCGAGTGCCACCGAGGGGGGTGCCAATCACCGAATGGGAGCCTCTAGAAACACAGCAACAAGAGAGGCGGCCCCAAAGCCTTTGCTTTGCACCATTTCTACAAGGAGCTTGCCACCAATGAGAAGTGGATTCGAAGGAACTATGAGACCACACCAAGTTGGCGGTGGAGGAGCGAAGGATTGCACTTGAAGAACAAAGGATGTCGAAGGAGAAGAATATACAAGAGGAATGGCTAGCACTTGCGAGGGAGAAGTTGGCAAAGGAGAGGGAGGATGCCGACCGCAACATTATGTTCATGAACCCAAGCACATTGTAGGACAAAGCTAGCGCATATTAGGACTGGAGGCATGGGCGTATCCAACAGTATGGAAGGGTGGGGCTAGGACCACCCTAAGAATTTGACTCAGTAGCCCCATAATATAATAATATTTGAAAACAAAAGGTAAACAAAATCTCTAGACACATCCAGAAAGCAAAAGACCACACATAATACGTTCAGTCATTGCTAGTCCAGATTCTCAAAGAAAAAAAGTTGTTGCTATTCCTTATCGATACGGTTTTCTATCTTCTGAAAATAATACGTGTGCGGTCGTTCTCGCAATCGCCAAGCCTGCCCTAGCCCCGAGACTGCGGTTCCAAACTTTCTAATCGAACCAAAACACCAGCGATGGTGCTATGGCAAATCGGCGGCAGCAGCAAGCGTTGAACAAGTACGCAACACCGCAAATCAGCAGAGAGCAGAGGAAACACGCCGATCGCGCACACCGCATCCGCACGGCCGACCGCAGGTACTGTTTGCTTATTCTCATTCATTGCAAACCTAGAACACTGATTCAGTAGTGACCAAAGTAATCGATTCTATGTAGTTGTACAGTCTGGCTAATTGTATAACATTGATTCAGTTGTGATCTAAGTAATTGATATATAATATTGCTTGTGAGACCTTACAAATATATTTCTATTCTTATAGCAAATTTTATAACGGTTCTTTTCATGGTATTGAAAAAAATTGTGCCTAGTTGCCCCACCCTAGGGCAAAATTCTAGATTCGCCACTGACTGGAGGTACAACAACCGTGGGTTTGAGACTAATTATCAACTTTCCAAGCCTAATCTCTGAACAAACTCCCTCCTTTAAACCCACAATCCCTTTCCCCAAGATGCCAAATACGCAGGTAAATTTCGTGGGTGGGCATGGAGGGGGAAATAAACAAAAGTGGACCGTGGAATGTAGAACGGATGAATGGTGTCTATTTAAATTTTATATAAAGTTCTTGCTTTTATAAGTAGTGGAAATCGTGATGGAAACTATTACATTGTGCACGTCAGAATTGACCACGGCAAATGACAAAATTGGTGTTGCTTGCCTCCCACACGAAATCCCTCCACCTAACCAATTAAATTTACTTGCGAATTAACGACGCACGTTAAGTTCCAACCAGAAAACAAACAAATTCAGGGTGTGGGAGTTTGGGATGGATCCTATACACCGACCAGGTCGGTGTATACCCGACGCCGCAAACCTCCATATGGGCCGGGCCTAATTAGCATTTTCGGGAATTTGCCTCTTTTCGTTTCTGTTCTCTTCTTTCTTTATTTTGTTTTTTTCTGTTGGTTTTTCTGTTTCTTTTTCTCCTTGAGATTCAAAAAATATTATGATTAGAAAATATTCAAATTTGAAAAATGCCACATTCGGATATTCAAAAATTGTTCAGATTCAAAATTTGTTCAAAATAAAAAAAATCAAAATAAAAATTTGTTCAAATTTGAAAAATGTTCAAAATTTTTAAATGTTCAAATTTGAAATTGTCTAAACTTAAAAATTGTTCAGATTAAAAATTTGTTCAAACTTAAAATTGTTCAAACTTAAAATTTGTTCAAATTTGATTTTTTTAAAAAGAAAAACTTAATAAAATTGTCAAATCAGAAATGCTCGATTTTAAATTTTAAAATATTTAGATTTTGATAATTTTCCATTTTCAAAAATATTCAAATTGTAAAAAAATAACAGAAAGAAAAGAAACGAAAAAAGAAAAACGTTTACCTGATGTTGTTGGGCCGGGCCCATCAAGCCACATCGGACCAGCGGTGCACCTTGACCGCTTCGTATTAACAACCGATCGGGATCGTGGGCTGGGCCCAACAACAGCTGGATTGTGTGCGGCTCCTTGCTCGCCACCGACTAGGTCGGTGTAAAGCACCTCCCGAGTTTGGCGCCCATGGAGCATGATAGGAAGAGATTGGGCAGAGTTTGGCTTGGGGCGGGCCGGTCAGCACATAGGGCGCGTTTGGTTTCCAGCCTCACTTTGCCAAGTTTAACTTTGACAAGTGTGGCATCCATAAAAGTGTAGCTAGAATTTTAGAAGCCATAAAGTGTGCCAAAAATTGGCAAAAAAATTCACTCTATAACAACCACCTAAGACTGCAAGACATCAGTAGTAGACTTCAAGACATCAATAGTAGAAGATGATCAAATTTGGACAGTAAATCTAAAATGACGGCTGCTCACAAACCATCTAACCAAATTTTGCAAACAAATAATCTATGGAAAGGTTAAAGCATTATCTACAAAATTTATGTATATACCAATTAGAAATTGTGAATGAATAGGACACAGATTAAGTTTGCCGAACTTGCTTACAAACAAAAAATTCTTTCAGAAATATATGGACTCACTTTGCAAGATCTACTTGATGCTGTTGTAGCTTGTGGGTGATGTGCTTTCCACGCCGGCATGTAGGTGTCGCGCCTTCTTCAACACCGATGGCCCGACCGACAACTGGCTCGTATTGCATTCCTGCGCTGGCGTGTTGCTCGGGCTCGGAAACCAGCAGAAGAAGGCGTCCTAGCAGCTCGTGCAAGAGGCGCAACACTCTCCATCTCGCGATGGGGTTATATGGTGGGCGAGGAAGAGTCGCGGTGGCGTTAGAAGAAGCGGTGGTCGCATCGGGAATGCTACTGCTAGCCTAGGGAACTGATCTACGGGGAACTAGCTCGCCCTCTTGACTTCTCGAGAAGATCTACTAGAGTAACTACTTGTGCGGTTGGACCATTGGGTCTAGGAATTGCGAGTTGGGAATGGTGCTGCTCACATGTTAAATCGGTCTGTTCGGTCATTCGGTCTATTTCCAGGTGATGTCCGAATTGATGGTATAAATTTTGGTCTAAATTTTTTCCTACCCAAATTTTTAATCGGCCTATTCGGTCTCGGTCTCGGTTTTCGGTTATCGATTTTTCTGCCCACCATAAATAACAAGTGGGTCAAATGAATAGTGAAGTGTGGTAGCTCTAAAATGTGGCAAAAACCAAATACATACCAATTTTGGCTTGGCAAAGTGTGGCTGGGGGCCCAAAATTCATCGCCAGGCTGCTGTCTCGTACGTGCTTTATATCAGCTGGGCTGGGCCGGGTCGGGTCCTTGGGTCGGACTTCCGATGCCCAGCTGCACTCCAGGGTGACACCGATATCAGAGCGTACGGCCCAGTAGTGCCTAGCTAGTTTTGGAACTGTCGGTGTGATCGTTCCGTGGCTCTCCATCCTGGCATCCTCATACCGATCTCCATCAGTCGACGATCGATACTTCTCCATCGGTAGCGGACCAGACAGCGACGCGTCTACTATTCTGTTACACTTAACAGTGACCGTAGGCGACGAATATGCACCGGTAGTCCACAGTGCTAACTAATTACCTGAACGAAAACGACAGGTTTGGTACGTGTGGTCTGTATAATGCAACTCGATGACGATCAGATCGGTAATCAAATGGTCCAAGCGATTGGGAGAAGGTCCTCAGTTCAACTTCACTTTCCATGCTATTATTGATCGGTACCAACAAATTGACCCGCGCCTAGCGGGAGCTTGTCATTTTTTCACCAACGTTGCCGATGCGGAAGGGGCTGAACTTCATGCATGCCGCCATGGACTCCTGTTAGCGAGGAGGTTGCAGGTTGCAAAGGTTGTGCTGGAGACGGACAGTTCAGTGGTGGTGTCCAAACTATCCCAGAAGGAGGTAGACAGGTCTTTTTATGGTCCTTTAGTTGAAGAGATCAAGGAACTGCTTCGAGGTTTCGAAGAAGGTATGGCGCAAGCTGTGCGTCGAACGGCAAATAGTGCTGCTCATGTTTTAGCTAAGGAGGGCTGCGAGAATAATGTGTCTAGATTTTGGCTTGGTGTTCCACCAGCGTTTATTGTAAACATACTGGATGTTGATGTTTCAGTAAGGTAATAAAGCTCGCAACATTTCTCTCAAAAAAAGACTAATCAAACCAGCCAAGCCGACCGCTCCGTCTCTGGTGGAAGAAATTACACTATTTACCATCTTCATATTGCAGTTTTCATCATTTCTATGTCTAATTTATTAGCTAATTCAACTATTTGTTTACATGTTAGTGTATTAAAACATGCAATATCATCGTATATCAAATTCGTCTATAAAATTTATCTACCACTTGGATTAAAATCAAATCCATTACAACCTAGAAACCATATAAATCATAAGTCCCTGTCCACCTCGGTATTGTAGAAGGGTCCCTAAAGTTAGAGTTTGGTCAACAGACATCGTGGTTACGACGTTGCGCGGGACAAGAATAAGGTATGCACGCCTCTTATCCACCTCGTCAGAGGTGATCTCGCCGGTGACGTTGAGGACAGCGGGGATTTGTCTAGTCAGAGCTTCCCTGTGAGTGGTGGATCTCGAACTAATTTGTAACGTCACCTAGGATGGCGCATCTAACCTTCAGACCATGCCCCATTTTCCCCAGTTTCAAACATTACCTAATGCAGGCGTTTAGCACATACTCCTTGTACTGATGATATCACAATATTCTGCTGTTAAGATTAGTCACAATGGAGAGTATCATATAGTAGTATCATGTATATGGTACTAGTGTGTGATACTATCTTCACAATGCATAGTATCATTAGGTAGTATCATAGGTTAATTATATTTAGTGATTTGTATAATCTCAATACAAAATGTGTACAAGATTGGCTTGACATTAATTTTCTAGTTTACGTGCTATGATACAGTATCTACCTATGATACTACTATCATCTCTTTCTTTATCTATTGATGTGACACATCAATTTTTTGCATGCATGTGATACATGATATTAGCTATGATACTCCTATTGTGGGTAGTCTAAGAGTGTTGTGCGATGGGGCAACTAACCATCATTTAAGGCTTGCTTGTTTACTCTAATCTTCATCGGACACGTATATAGAACAGATTCTCTACAGTTCACAGAAGAAAGCAGATTGTTTATGCGTGCGAGACGTGCTCACGTTGTCCCATACTACTCGCGCACAGCGACGATGCTGCCAGATCTGTCGGCACGAACTCGTGACGATTACGAGGTTCCTTACCTGGAAAATCGTGGTCAAATGCAGATGAACACGCCCTGGTTAAAAAAGGGAAGCTCCACGCCTCGGCCTCGCTAAAGCTTCACATTTTCTACTCTGATTTCTCCTTTTTCAAGGAGAAAACAACAAAATTTTATTCAAATTTGACATCTTCTGATGTACACGCCACCGTTGACGATGGAAGAAGGTGTCGCAAGCAATGCATCCGGATGCGATCTGTTCCTGCTTGCTTGTGTCATACTATTATAAGAGCATCTCCAGCCGCGTCCCCCAAACCGTCCCCCAAACCGCGCCGGATCGAGCGTTTGGAGGACGTGTTTTGTTCGTGTCGCGTTTGGGGGACGTCGCTCCCCAGCCGCGTCCCCCAAACGCCGCCCCCAAACATTTAAAATAATTTTTCTGGCATTTTTATTTCAATTTCCACAAACTAATACATAATTTGGAACGTGGTTTACACGAAAACACGGTTTGGAACATGGTTTTCCACAAACTAATACATAGTTTGAACCATGGTGGACACAAATATAAAATATTGCAAAGAAACTAAACCTAACTAGGCCGTGCATCGAAGGTTTCGTGTGTTCGCTGCTAAGAAAGAACACTCGAGGGCACACCCGATCACCTAAGCCGGAAAATCCAGCGGGAGGATGGTGCCCTTGTTGGTTCTACCGATGAGGCGAACAGGCAGAAACCTCCGTGCACGTATTCGCTGCGAAGAAACAACACTCATTCGGTCGTCCTCCTCGTCGGTGCTTGTCGTCGTCCCTGTCGACGTGGTAGTCCCGGAGGCGGCGCCTCTCGTCGAAGACCTTGACGCTCATGTCCCTGTTGCCGAAGTAGGAGAACACGAGGATGAAGCCGGCTTCGAGGCTGTGGTGGCGCGCGAACTTCTCCCGGCCGATGTTGAGGTACATCTTGCCGCGCGCGTCGTAGATCGCCTTGACGATCCGCCGGCGGTAGCCGCACGAATGCTCCCGCGGATGCATCGTGCGCGGGCGTACGCCGCCGACGTACTCGGCGAAGGAGTCCGGCAGCCTCCGGATGCCGCGCGGGTCGCCCTTGAGGACGTGGACGAACTCGAACGGGACGTCCGGCTCCACGTCCATCTCCGACGATGAAGACGACGGCGTGGGAGGCGACGGCGAGCGTTCAGCTATGCCGCGGCCACGACCACGACCACGGCCGCGGCCGCGGGGTCGGCCTCCGCCTCTACCAGACATAGCGTCGAGTCTTGTTGAGAGATGGTGGCGGCTAGGGTTTGGGAGAGAGGCGCTAGGGTTTGTGTGTGAGAGGGACGATGAGAGGCGCCCCTTTTTATAGGCCGGAGGGAGGCGGAGGAGCGGTGGCGCTCATTAACGCCGGCACGCAGAGCTAGGCGCGACGGGACGCGTCGGCTGCGCCCTCTGCGGGAAGCTGCACCGTCGGCTGCGCGCCAGCAACTTCCGTCGCGAGGTAGGCGACGGTTAGGTTTAAATTAATTGTTCCGGCCGACGGGTCGGTCCCGCCACTCCCCGCCTCGCTTTTCGTTGTGTCCGGCGTCCCCGGAGCGTCCCCTGTGGGACGGGGACGGGCTCGGGCGCCGGACACCGTATAGGGGCGCGCCAGACAAAAAAGGGCTTTGGGGGACGCGGCTGGAACGCTTTTTTTGTCCGGCGCGCCCCAAATCCCTTTGGGGGACGGTTTGGGGGACGCGACTGGAGATGCTCTAACCAGTCAGATGCGTAGTACGTAGTAACAGATTGTGCCATCTAGAGAAATGGATGTGCAAAAATGGCAAACTTGCCTCCGTTATCAACAAAAATGGATGATAAAAGCATTTTCCGCCGCTTTGCGTCTTTTAAAGGTTTTTGGGGCGTGATGGACTTTTTTTTTGTTTCCAGTCACACGCGCCCTAAAGATCATTTTCGTCCGGCGCGGTCTAATACGGTGTCCGACATCTCGAGCCCGTTCCCGATACAAAGGGACGCTCCGGGCGCGCCGGTCAGAGTGAGAAACGAGGCGGGGAGTGGCGGGCCCGAAACATCATGACACACGAACGACACCCAACCGTCGCCTGCCTACCAACGGTGCAATTGCCGGAAAGGGGACCGCAACCACGTTGATCGACGCGCGAACTGTCAGAATGGAGCACGAACTCCGTGGAAGAGCAACCGCGATTCTTTTTTTTTTTTTTTTTGAATTGGGACGGATGAAGTATGGATAAAGGGAGTACTCCTCCGTCCCGATTCATATGATTTGCACGCACTGGGTCATAAATTTGACCACGATAATACAAAATATATATTACAAAACATACATTTTTAGAAAACTCAGATGTTAGTGATATATTTTTTATGTTCGACAAGCTAGCAATCTAGAAATATGGTTAGCCCTATGAACACGGACAGAGGGTGTATCTTATTATTTGCAAAAGAATAATGAAATGAATTATTAGGAGCGCCACCCCGAATAAACCTTCCATCCATAATCTATGACCTTGTACACTTCTCGGCTACTCTCTCATCTATCCATCGATCGACTGGCCACTGCTTCGCCATGCCTGTCGTATCATACATTTTTAGTCGGTCGATCTCATCTACTACCTGCTACATACACTTTCTTATAGAAGCTACATGCTGTATATATATAATAAAAACTGAAGAAAAGTGAAAAAAAATGGTATATGGTCGGTGGCAACAGCGTTGTCGACCTCGATGGGCTTGGTCCTGCACCAGCAGTGGCACCAACGGTGAAGGAGGAGAACTTTGACTTCGGCTCCGACAATGACGCCGCCGACAACGCCCTCTACTTCAGCTCCTTCGACCGCCGCTAGATTTAGTATTTTTTCCGTCCAGTACTGTTTATTCCACAAAGTTTGTAGATATTCGATCGAAATCTTATGATATTTGTGTGAATTTGAACCCTAGTGTTTTTGGGGCTCTACGTTTCGTGGTCGCTGGGTGTGTGCAACCGCTCCCCAAATCGGGAAGCAGGTGCTGGTGCCCCCAACATGGCGCTGCTAGGGCACTTGCCGACGCCTATTTGCGGTACGACGGTGAAGATGCTCTTAGTGTTTCGATTGTTTGTTAACATGGTTGCAAAGATATCAATATTTCGTTAGTACTCAGTCAAGTTTTACACCAATCAATTACACTGTAACTGAGATATGAGTTATAAGTTCAATTGTAACTGATTTTTTTTTCAGTCTCAACTAAGAGGATTTGTAACTGAGATGCAAGAGTTGCACTTGCAACTGAAATTTGATGATGTCGCGCCGTAGATATAACCACATTATGAAAAAATCAACCAAGATTATGTTTTCTTATTTGCAGAAGAATAATCAAATGAATTACTAGGAGAGCAATAAACCTTCCATCCATAATCTAAGACCTTGTACATTTTGGGCTACTCTGACCATCTCATCTATATCCATGGATCGACTGGGCACTACTACTTCACCATGCCTGCCGTATCATACAACATTTCTTGTCGGTCGATCTCATCTGCTACCTGCTACCTGCTACATACACTTTCTTATAGAAGCTACATACTACTGTATATATATCATAAAAACTGAAGAAAAAAAATGGTAGTATATGTTGGATGGATTCACTTGAGCTTGTTTGCTCTGATGTGCGCGATGGCCTTCTTGAGCAGCGGCCGGAATCGGCGCATGTCGAGGCGGACGTCCTGCTTGTCGAGGTATGCCTCCTTGAGCGAGTCCCAGCCCTTGCTCTTGACGCCGTCGGGGTCGGTGAAGATGGGGTGGTCGGGCGGGTACTGGTCCGCGAGCGTGCTCTCGTTGCGCGCGATCCGGTACTCGAAGTACTCTAGCCCCATGTCGCGCGACGGCGAGCGGAAGTAGCCGGCGACGAACTCGAGCCCGCCGAGCGGCACCACCTGGATGACGACCCCGCGCGTGGGCAGGAAGACCATGTTGGTGAGCCCGGCGCCGTGCACGCCCAGCATGGCGTCGCAGCTGTTGGCCTCCTCCGCGAACGGGGCGATCTCGTGGGTGCCCTCGGAGACCACCACCTCGAACCCGACCTTCTTCGCCGCGCGGACGATCTCGTCGGCGTTCACGAAGCGCCGTGTCCGTGCGCGCGCGATGATGAGCAGCCGGGGGCGGGTGTTGGATGTGGGAATGGCGAGGTCGCGCGGGAGATTGTAGGTTGTGCGCATGAACTTGGTGAAGTCGACCATGGAGTAGCCGTTTGGGGCGCGGCGCGGGTCGATGCTGAAGTCGGAGTGGCAGGTGAGGCCGACCTGCACGTGCCGGAAGCAGCGCGTGCGGTTGTCGGCGGCGAGGTCGACGAGGTCGTAGTTGGAGAGGGACTTGAAGACGGGCATGAACTTGCCGAGCCACCACATCTGGAAGTCGGACACCAGGAACAGCACCTCCCCGCCGTACTGCTTCGCGGTGAGGAACAGCGGCAGGATCACGTCCGTGTACGCGTGGAAGTAGTTGCCCACGTAACCGCGGTCCGAGAACAGCAGCGCCGGCACGTCGCGCCGCTCCGCGCACTCCGGTTCGCCGATGGCGCCGGCGTCTGTGGTGGAGCGGACGGTGATCTCACGCACGAAGCGCATGGCGTTGGAGTCGACCTTGCGCGGGTAGGGCTTGACGCGCCACTCCTCGGCCTTGGCGGCGCCGACGAGGGTGACGGTGCCATGCACCCCGTGGACGCGCACGTCGCCGTCGAGCTCGCACCAGTCGATGCGCCGGTTGGACGACAGGTCGCACAGCGGCTTCCACTCCCGCGGAGGCGCCGACGCCGACTGCTCCGGACCTTGAATTCAGACATCAAAACCACGTCGCTGGTTAGTTAGGTAGCCATGATCGATCAGAGTTAATGATTGGGGCAGAAAGAAATAAAAGCAATCAGCCAAAGAAAATCTTTTTTCTCGGAGACAAGAACATTGCTCGCGTAGGACCCCGACGACATGATGATCAAAGCAACAAGAGAGGTCTAGAGAGAAATCGGGGCTATCCGTCAGCTATGGGGATGGGAATGACGACGCCACATTGCCCTCCTATCAAGAAAGCTGAAGATCATGTACTACAAAGGGGTAAAAGCAAAGGGGGTGGTCTAGAATGGCAAGCGCATTGTTTGGGGCGGAGAAAGAAACCTGCAAAAAAGAAAAGGAAAATGCGTGCTTCCCGAAATGCAACCTACATTTTGCAACTACAGCCAGCCAAAGGTGGTTGGAGAATTGATCTAGAAATCCTGGCGATGGAGACTGGAAACGGAAACAAAATCGTTCGTCTTATTTACCATGGAAAGAGTCGGAGGAATTAGTAGATGATGAGTGGGTACCTGTGTGCTTGGGCTCTGGAATGAGGGGAATCTGCTGGACCGGAGGAACCTCGGTCTCCTGCTGCTGAGCCGGAGGAATCTGCTGGACGGCAGGAACTGGGAGTGTTGCGGGGTCGGACTGAAACACGGCCGGTGAGCTGCCATTGCTGCTCTTCTTGGTAGAATGGGCAATAGCATCCTTCACTCGCAGCTCCTCATCCTCAAGACCACCTGACAAAAAAGAAGCTTGTTAGAATCATGTAATTCCCCTCCGCCAAAAACAGGGGCAAAGTAGAATGTCATCTTGCATCAAATCAAAGGGGTTGGGGCTATTGATTTGATTCCTCACCTTGTTCTTGCGTGCCGTTCTTGGGTTCCTCGGACGACAATGGAGGGAGAAGAGCGGCGCCGCCGCCGGAAGGGGCCTCGTCACCCTCCCTCGTGTTCCCCAGCGACGCACTTTGACCCGAATCTAAAGCGAAAAGGAAGGGGAGAAAAATAATTAGCAGCAATCTTTATCGCCGGATAGCCTGGACGTTGCGTGCGAGCCAGTAGAAAGAAACCAGCAAGAGGGGCAGCTCGAGGGAGCCAGTACGGAATCTGGAAATGTTTACTGTTGGTTTGTTTACCTGTCTCCGGAGAGGGGAGAATCTTGCCGCCGGTGTCGTCGTCTTGGTCCAGCACCTCCGCCTTGCTCCCCTGCTTGGACAAGGCGTCCTCCAGGTCCGGCGACCGCAAATCTGGACCTGAGCAGAGGAGGAAGAAGAGACAGGATGTGAGTCAAATACGACGGCTGCTGCTAGAAATGTCGGTGCCGGGGAGGGGCGGGGGGATTAGGCACCTAATCTTTGGCTGGAGGCTTGGGAGGCGCTGACCGGCGTGCCAATCCCGGCGGCCGCGTTCCTGGCGTCGGGGCTGACTGCAGCGGACATCGAGGGGGATTAATTCGAGCTGCAAGAACGGAAGGGGGAAGAAGCAAATGCAGCTGGGAGGAGGAGGGGGTAGGAAGCTGGATGCGCTTACCGAGCGCGATGTGGATGGAGTCGAACTTGGCGGTGGAGAAGTAGGCGCAGGTGACGATGAGGAACCCGGCGACGAGGCCGATGCCGAAGTTGCGCGGCTCGACGTTGCGGCTGACGGCCTTGAGCAGCTTGGCGGTGTCGTGGTGGTGGTGGTGGTGGCCGCCGTAGCCGAGCTTGCCGCCGCCGCCGTCCATGGCCGCGCGCCTCCACTGACCAGAAGTCGTGCTGGGAGAGAGAGAGAGAGAGAGAGAGTGAGCAGGACGGACAGGGGGGCAGGCAGGGGCGCCGCGCGCGCGTATATAGCTATAGCTAAGCTCACGTGCTTACTGGCAGCGTCTGGAGGTGGTGGCGTTTACTTAACTCGTGAGACACTTAACTAATCTTCTTCCGAGCTGAGGAGCGTGTGAAAAGCAAGAAGGGCCAAGGAAGAAGAAACAGCGTGCGGGCTACATGGGTCGCGTTTTGCCGACGGCGTGGCGGCAATGTCCATTAATCCCTGCCCAACTCGTGGCTTTCACCCGGTAATTTCCCGTGATCAACGGAGAGATCGCTGACCAGTAGCAGCGACTGCTAGGAACGTGTGCCGCCTGACTGATAGACGACTGATTGGAGTGAAGCGAGATCTGGCTGGAGCACCGACGATGCGAGGCTGTAGGGTCTCGTGGGCGATGACGTCGGAACTGAAGCCTGAAGATCCATGGATCTATCTGTCTATCTGTCCCTTGGCCGGCTTAACTGCGTCACCACGGTTGGAGGCTACCACAGCAAGACGCTAATAATCCCCACTTACATAAATACGCACGGTCATGTGAATCTGTCATTACTGACAGCATCTCCTTACTTCACCGACACCCTTGTACAGTTGTACCTAGCTGGGGGCCGTGTACGTATCCCTGGGGGTAAATTGAAAAAAAAACATTGAAATTGTTCAAAAAGTATAAAATCCTCCAAAAAAATATGCTACATATTAGCGGCGGTAACACAAAATCTGACGAGTAGGTCACACTATTATACTTACAGGGCATGGTTGTCACGGTCAAGGAGGACAGAATTTCGACATATCTAACTATTGGATTTTTTCCATAATTTTGTGTGTGCTTCCTCTTCCTCACTCATTAGAACCCACCGAGCATCTCGTCCGAGCCACTAGTCCTCTTCCTCTCTCACTGGAATCCACCTAACAGCTCACCGGAGAAACCCACCCCCCGTCCTAAGGGACCGCATCGCCGAACTTCTCCACGAGTGCAACCTCCTCTCCGCTGCGGCCACCCCTATTTCATGCCCCTCTACCCGCTCGCTTTGGCCGTGTGTCGCCGCGGTAGGGTGCCATTTGGTGCATCCGCTGTGCTCGTCCACAACTCCTAGACCCCACATTCCCGCACCACTAGCTTGTGCCCACGGCATTCGAGGTGATCTTCGCTCGGCGCCTCATTCCTGGCATGCGACACTTTGCCACATGTCGTGCACACGTCGTCGACTAGAGTGGGGAGTCGTGGGAACCATGGCCAACTTCTTGGGCACTAGACCCGACATAGCGCACACCATGACCATCCGCACCGCTCGCCGCTTCCTGCCTACTTGTCGTTACCCATACCCTCGCGCCCACATATCCCGCCTCGCCACTCATCGCCCACCACGTCTCACCTTCCACAACTCCCAATAGCGGACCACGACGGATTACGGTGAATTCGGAGTGGGCCTATCCGGCTGGCCAGTTGGCCCATTCCCCAATTGTTCTTATTCTTTGTTATTGAGAGAGATGAAATTTAAAGTGTAGTATTACTACACATTGCAAACAACTAAGTATATTTTTACGAAAAAGTGGCGGATTTCAAGAATTCTCATGCAATTTTTATGGTTATCACTCCAATTTGCTCCATTCTTGACTTGCAGCACGTCACCCCTTGAGATCGATTAGCCTATCTCCAACGGTGGCCCGCAAACGGAAATGTCGTGTCCCTCGTTTTTCGCATGGATCGAAAGCGAGTCCAAAAGCTAACCCGCAAGTGGATCGCGCTCCGCGGGCATACCTGTTCCTGTATATTCCCAGCGTAAATTGAGGGTAAATTTGCGGTCCTGTGGACAACGGATATGGACCGCAGGACTGTCCACGAACCGGCGTGAACGGACCTATTCCAACACTTTTGTCTCACCCACGCTGGATTGCACCGCCGGAGGGCTTTGCAAAATTTAATGTCGACGCTGCGGTGGCAAAGAACACCGGAGGTGGAGCAGTGGGTGTAGTATGCAGAAGTGCAGGAGGAGCTTTGATGGGTGCCTCAGCTCTGGTAGTTGCTGGCGTCTCTGATCCGGCTACCTTAGAGGCTTTGGCCTGTCGGGAAGCGTTGGCCCTGGCGGAGGATCTCAACATTCAGAAAATGATTGTGGCGTCCGATTGTCTTCAAATCATCAACAGCATTCATGGTGACTTCGGAGGCAGCTATAGTATGGTTACAAGGGAGATTAACAGGGTCAAAAAAAAACAAGGGAGATTAAGGCGAAAGCTTTTTAGCTTCTCCGATGTTCACCGTTGACGATGGTTTTACTAGCGCAACGCGAACCCTGAAAAAAGAAAAAGAAAGCTAGCGCACCGGGTTTTACCATTTTACGCACGGTGATCATCTGAAACCTGCCACGTACGAGTCGTCCGTTGCCGCGTGCACCGAGGTCGATCTGCATCGTTTATCGCGTGACTCACTGGCCCAGCCGTCGCTCCCGGCGATGCTTCACGGGAACCGCTGGGATCAGTTTGGCGTTTGGCTGAGACACAAAAGCTCCCAGTCCTGCAGTGGTCCGTGCTTAATTTCCGTGTCCGTTTGGACCCTCTCCCGACATGGGTCCGTCCACCGCACGGCACAAGCAGCGGGCCTTGTTTTCCTGCACGTCGCCTGGATTGCGGTTTACGCAACACCCATGCCCATGCAGCGCCGATTAAACAAAGGCCGGCGCCAGGCGTCACCTTGCACGGAGAGGAAATCAGACGCGTCTCACTTCCAGTTTTATTTGAGGTGGTGGTAAATCTGGAACCTCCGCATGCATATATTTCTCACAAGTTAGAGAGCACCTTCAGCCGTCTTTCCGATCATGCAGACGGCGTGCAGCAAGTGGCACATCATACGGAAGGAGATCGATGCTCGTCCAGTGAGCGGCACCGACTTCGAGCAAAATGTGAGCTCACTCGATGTGCCACCCGTCGATCCTGGATCGCCGAGGTTTCATTTTGATTTGTCGGCATGTATTTGCAGATGCGCCGTGCGTTTGACATGTATAACGACGGCACCGACGGCCAGACGTTCAAGTACCTCAATGTCTTCGTCCGCATCAAAACTTGCGAGAAGTGGGCGGACGTACGCCGGAACCTCGCAAAGAACAAGGACGAGAAGTACAATCCCGACGCTCTAGCCCATGCCGCGTCGGCGGGCCGCCGCGAGCTCGTTAAGCTGAAAGAACTGAAGAAGGCGGGCCATCCAGATGAAGGTTGCAGGCATCCTTGGACAAGTGCTAGGCTGACGCGAGGGCGCACGCCGCCGGGACAGACGACAAGTACGACGTGCGGTGGAAGGAGATGCTCGCCAACCAGGGCGTCCAGATCGCCTTGCTGAAGGCAACCTCCATGACGATGAAGAGGAACACCGACCTGACGTTCCTGATCGACGATAACGACTGCAAGATGAACGAGGAGACGAGGGCTTGGTACGACGCCCATCGCCAAGACATCCTCCGGCCTCCATCGAGTGCTTCATCCTCTCCTTCGACGTCCACTCCCGCCGCTGCGACGGAGCTTCCTTTCCCGAAGGGGCTGCTTGGCACCGGGTGCTTCGCGGTGCTTGGAACATGGTGGGCCAAAGACGGGGGGCGTAGCGGTGGTGGGTCATCATCGTTTTGTTACTTCGCCATAGCCTTAATTTATTTTCTTTTTTGGGCATGTTTGCGCTGTTGCCCAAATATTTTCTTTGTTTCGAACTCTTGTATCAATGTGGTTGCTATATTGATATAGTGGGGCAAAAGTCAGTTTTGAGGAGTTTTATCTGTTTATCAGAAAGTGGTTTAACCTTCTAAAATCCATAGAAATTTAATATGAAGTAAGAAATAAATGTGTATTTTATGCCCAAAATATTTAGGAAAATGGAAAATGTCATCCACATGTGCACAGCATTCGTATGCAAAAAATTAGATTTTAATACGTTGTTAATAAACAAGTGAGCTAACTAACTTTACCTCTCGTTCACGTATAATCAATATGGTATATATTCTGCACTCGAGCTCCTGTTAAGTTGATTCCACATGAATTAGTCCATGTATTTAGAGTAGATTCCATGTCATGCAAGATGTTGGTCATCGTACTCCTTTGCTCTTTCTCCCGTTGTTTCTGCATCATCTATGTAGGCTGCAGAGTTGATGTGAGCTTCCATCAAGACCCTGAACAAAGACGCTGAGAATGTGTCGCGATACTAGTAACACATTTGTATCTTGAGAAAATGCTTTTGAAGGACGCACCATTGATCGAAGCAACATATGGCTCATTGGTACACAACAAGCACAATACAAACTTAAAGCATACCGTATGCAACATTGTATCTTGAGCATTAATTATGTATTCATGGAGGAAAATGAGAGGTGCTATGGAGAGGAGGCACTCTGCGGGAGGGGGGCAACTAGGGGGAGAGAGGGCGCCACAAAAGCGGGGAGGGGCATTGCAGTAGGAGTGACACCATGGTAGGAAAATGCTATAAGCCTGTTACATGATTGATTGCCTCAAGAAGTCGGTTGGAGAGGTTTTTGTTACAACTGGAGATCTCTTTATTGAATTGCAAATAAGGTTACATACCAATTAGATGTTGTAAAAGCGACAAGTAAATAACGGAGAACGATAAAGATAAACGCAGCGGAGACACAAGATGTAACGTGGAAAACCTCTTCCAACACAGTAGGGGAAAAAACCACGAGGACCAGCCAGCAAAACTTCACTATATCGGGGAGTGTTTACAAATGCCGTGGGTTATCTTATAATCTGATAAAGCCTAGCCGGCGGCTTACAAGATGTATATATAGGCGGTGCCAACGATCCGTACCGTACCAAATCTAATGGCGACGGGCCTCGCTCCGCTCGTCAGAAGTTAGTCTCCCTTTAGTATACGAATTTGGATCACAATATAACAAACTCCACCTTGAGACAAATTCCATCTTGTAGCATGAACTTCAACAATCTCCTGAATAACAAAGAAAAACACTTGCTGGCGCCAACAGCCACTTGGGCTAAATAGTTATACCAACCATGCTCGAGCAAAGCTCAAACTTGGAAACAGGACCTGGCTTTGTCATCATATCAGCAGGATTATCATGAGTACTTATCTTGCATACCTCCAGTTTACCTTGAGCAACAATATCGTGCACATAATGGTACTTGATATTGTAGGGATTCGTAGCATAGAAAACAAAAAAATTCCTACCGCGAGAACGCAATCCAAGCCAAGATGCAATCTAGAAGACGGTAGCAACGAGGGGATGAACGAGACTAACCCTTGAATATTTCCAAAGCCTACAAGAGGAGGCTCTCGTTGCTGCGGTAGACGATCACTTGCCGCTTTCACTCGGTCACACGTTCGGTGTTGATGAAGACGACGTCCTTCTCCCCGTTCCAGCGGGCAGCGGAAGTAGTAGCTCCTCCTTGAATCCGGCAGCACGACGGCGTGGTGGCGGTGTCGATGGAGATCTCCGGCGGAGCTTCGCTAAGCATTGCGGGAGAGGTGGAGGAGTGGGGCGGCTAGGGTTTGGGGAGCGGGGGTGGCCGGCCACTAAGGGGTGCGGCCAAGCTATGGCTTTGGTGTGGCCGGCCCCCTCCCCTTTCCCCTCATTATATAGGTGGAACCCCCAAGTGTTGGACTACAAGTCTTCGAATAAGACCCCAACCCAAAACCTTCCATGTGTAGGGAAACCTACCCAAGGTGGGATTTCCACCTCAAGTGGGACTCCCACCCTTCCATGAGGGGGGTGGCCGGCCACCCTTGGTAGAGTCCACCTGGGACTCCACCCCTCTAGGGTTGGCCGGCCATGGGAGGTGGAGTCCCTTCGGGACTCCGCCTTCCAAAGTGATTTCTTCCGGACTTTTCTAGAACCTTCTAGAACCTTCCATAAATGCACCGGATCATTTTCAAACTTATAAAATGACTTCCTATATATGAATCTTATTCTCCGGACCATTCCGGAACTCCTTGTGATGTCCGGGATCCCATCCGAGACTTCGAACAAAACTTCGAACTCCATTCCATATTCAAGTTCTACTAATACGACATCAAACCTTAAGTGTGTCACCCTACGGTTCGCGAACTATGTAGACATGGTTGAGAACTCTCTCCGACCAATAACCAATAGCGGGATCTGGAGATCCATAATGGCTCCCACATATTCAATGATGACTTAGTGATCGAATGAACCATTCACATATGATACCGATTCCCTTTGTCACGCGATATTTTACTTGTCCGAGGTTTGATCATCGGTATCTCTCTATACCTTGTTCAACCTCGTCTCCTGACAAGTACTCTTTACTCGTACCGTGGTATGTGGTCTCTTATGAACTATTCATATGCTTGCAAGCTATTTAGACGATATTCCACCGAGAGGGCCCAAAGTATATCTATCCGTCATCGGGATGGACAAATCCCACTGTTGATCCATATGCCTCAACTCATACTTTCCGGATACTTAATCCCACCTTTATAACCACCCATTTACGCAGTGGCGTTTGATGTAATCAAAGTACCTTTCCAGTATAAGTGATTTATATGATCTCATGGTCGAAAGGACTAGGTAACTATGTATCGAAAGCTTATAGCAAATAACTTAATGACGTGATCGTATGCTATGCTTAATTGGGTGTGTCCATTACATCATTCATATAATGACATAACCTTGTTATTAATAACATCCAATGTTCATGATCATGAAACAATGATCATCTATTAATCAACAAGCTAGTTAAGAGGCTTACTAGGGACTCATTGTTGTTTACATAACACACATGTATCAATGTTTCGGTTAATACAATTATAGCATGGTATATAAACATTTATCATAAACACAAAGATATATAATAACCACTTTTATTATTGCCTCTTGGGCATATCTCCAACAGTCTCCCACTTGCACTAGAGTCAATAATCCAGATTACATTGTAAGGTACCTAACACCCATGGCATTCTCGTGTTGGTCATGCTTTGCCCTAGGGAGAGCTTTAGTCAACGGATCTGCTACATTCAGATCAGTGTGTACTTTGCAAATCTTTACTTCTCCATCTTCGATGTACTCGCGAATCGAATGATAACGCAACTTGATATGCTTCAGCCTCTTGTGTGACCTTGGTTCTTGTGCATTGGCAATGGCACCCATGTTGTCACAGTAGATGACTAGTGGGTCCAATGCACTAGGAACCACACCGAGCTCTACAATGAACCTCTTCATCCATACCGCTTCTGATGAAGCCTCTGAAGCCGCTATGTACTCCAATTCTGTTGAAGACTTCGCCACCATGCACTGCTTCAAGCTTGCCCAGCTTACTGCAGCACCATTCAATTCTTTCTTTGTCCCTCGACTCCCCCTTATATAGGAGGCGGAGCCGAGGGATTCGTGATACATAAGTTTACAGAGTCCGGGAGGGTTTCTAACCCGTCCCGCAAGATTACAAACAATGCTTCCTATTACAACGCTAGCTTTCCTTAATAGTATCTTGGGCTTCCGAATCTTCTTGCTCTTCGGGTTATGGGCCTTCAATAAACCCCGGGTACCATCTTCGGCAAGCCCATTGGGGATGCCTATGTCAATAAACACGTACCCAGATTGAGACTTAGAGTCATCAGGATCAGTGTTCCAACTTGCATCGGTGTAACTGGTTACAACGAGCTCTTGGTCACCTCCATAACAAAGAAACATATCCTTAGTTCTTTTCAAGTACTTCAGGATATTCTTGACCGTTGTCCAGTGTTCCATTCCTGGATCACTTTGATATCTGCTAGTCAAACTAACAACATGTGCTATATCCGGTCTAGTACATAGCATGGCATACATGATAGAGCCTACTGCCGAGGCATAGGGGATCTGACTCATCCTTTCTCTTTCTTCTGCCGTAGCCGGTCCTTGAGTCTTACTCAAGACCTTGCACGGTAACATAGGTAAGAACCCTTTCTTACTTTCGTCCATTCTAAACTTCTTTAGAATCTTGTCCAGATATGTACTTTGTGAAAGCCCTATTTGGCGTCTTGATCTATCTCTATAAATCTTGATGCCTAATATGTATGATGCTTCACCAAGGTCTTTCATTGAAAAACTATTATTCAAATAACCTTTTACACTGCTTAATAGTTCTATATCATTCCCAATCAATAATATGTCATCTACATATAATATCGGGAACGCTACGGAGCTCCCACTCACTTTCTTGTAAATACGAGGCCTCTCCATGACACTCGTATAAACCCGAAGTCTTTGATCACCTTATCAAAGTGTCGGTTCCAACTTCCGGATGCTTGCTTCGGTCCATAAATTGAGCGCTGAAGTTTGCACACCTTGTCGAGCATTTTTAGGATCGACAAAACCTTTGGGTTGTACCATATACAACTCTTCCTCAATGTCTCCATTAAGGAACGCCGTTTTGACATCCATCCGCCAAATCTCATAATCGAAAAATGCAACTATTGCTAACAAAATCCTCACAGATTTTAGCTTCGCTACGAGTGAGAAAGTCTCATCGTAGTCAACACCTTGAATTTGTCGGAAACCCTTTGCGACAAGTTGAGCTTTATAGACAGTAATATTACCATCGGCATCTGTTTTTCTTTTGAAGATCCATTTATTCTCGACGAGCCTTGCGGCTATCGGGTAAGTCTACCAAAGTCCACACTTTGTTATCATACATGGATCCCATTTCGGATTTCATGGCTTCTTGCCATTTGTTGGAATCCGGGCTCATCATCGCTTCTTCATACGTCGCGGGGTCTTCATCATTGTTGTCCACAATCATGACATTTAGACAAGGATCATACCAATCAGGAGTGGCACGTTCCCTTGTCGATCTGCGAGGTTTAGTAGCTATCTCATTCGAAGTTTCATGATCATTATCATTAGCTTCCTCTGTTTCCGGTGCGAGCGGCACGGGAACAACTTTCGACACTCGCGCTACTCCGATCAACGAGAGAAGATTCGGTAATCTCGTCGAGTTCTACTTTTCTTCCAAGTCACTTCTTTAGTGAGAAATTCTTTCTCAAGAAAGGTTCCGTTCTTAGCAACAAAGATTTTGCCTTCGGATCCGTGATAGAAAGTGTACCCTATAGTTTCCTTAGGGTATCCTATGAAGACGCATTTCTCCGCTTTGGGTTCTAGCTTGTCCGGTTGTAACTTTTTACATAGGCTTCGCAACCCCAAACTTTAAGGAACGACGACTTAGGTTTCTTATTAAACCATAATTCATACGGTGTCGTTTCAACGGATTAAGATGGTGTCCTATTTAAAGTGAATGCAGCTGTCTCTAATGCATAACTCCAAAATGATAACGACAAATCAGTAAGAGACATCATAGAACGAACCATATCTAAGAGAGTTCGATTACGACGTTCGGACACACCGTTTCGTTGTGGTGTTCCCGGTGGTGTCAATTGTGAAAGTATTTCTCATTTCTTTAAATGCATGCTAAACTCATAACTCAGATATTCACCTCCGCGATCAGATCGTAGAAATTTAATCTTCTTGTTACGTTGATTTTCTACTTTACTTTGGAATTCCTTAAACTTCTCGAAAGTTTCAGATTTATATTTCATGAAATAGATATACCCATATCTACTCAGATCATCTGTGAAGGTTAGAACATAACGATAACCACCGCGCGAGGCTACACTCATTGGTCCACACACATCGGTATGTATGATTTCCAATAAGTCTGTAGCTCGCTCCATGATACGTCTCCAACATACCTATAATTTCTGATGTTCCATGCTTGTTTTATGACAATACTTACATGTTTTGCTTGCACTTTATAATGTTTTTATGCGTTTTCCGGAACTAACCTATTAACGAGATGCCGAAGGGCCAGTCGCTGTTTTCTGTTGTTTTTGGTTCCGAAAGGCTGTTCGGGCAATATTCTCGAAATTCGACGAAACGAAGACCCAACATCTTATTTTTCCCGGAACCTTCCAGAAAGTCAGAGGGGGACCAGAGGGGTGCCCTGGGGGCCCCACACGTGTGGGCCGCGCGGGCTCCACCCTGGCCGCGCCGGCCTACTGTGAGGAGGCCCCGTGGCCCCTCCGACTCCGACTCTTCGCCTATTAAAGCCGTCCTGACCTAAAACTTCGATACCAATTGACGAAACTCCAGAAAGACTCCAGGGGCGCCGCCACCATCGCGAAACTCCGTTACGGGGGACAGAAGTCTCTGTTCCGGCACCCTGCCGGGACGGGGAAGTGCCCCCGGAAGCCATCTCCATCGACGCCACCGCCTCCATCATGCTCCGTGAGTAGTTCCCCCATGGACTACGGGTTCTAGCTGTAGCTAGTTGGTATTCTCTCCCCCATGTACTTCAATACAATGATCTCATGAGCTGCCTTACATGATTGAGATTCATCTGATGTAATCGGTGTTGTGTTTGTCGGGATCCGATGGATTGTTACATTATGATTAGTCTATCTATAAAGTTGTGAAGTTATTGTTGCTCGCAATCTTGTTGTGTTTAATGCTTGTCACTATGGCCCGAGTGGCATGATCTTAGATTTAAGCTCTATACTTATTGCTTAGATTGTATCTACAAGTTGTATGCACATGTCTATGTCCGGAACCAAAGGCCCCAAAGTGACGGAAATTGGGACAAGCTGGAGGGAAAGGCTTAGATATGAGGATCACATGTTTTCACGGAGTGTTAATGCTTTGCTCCGGTGCTCTATTAAAAGGAGTACCTTAATTTCCGAGTAGATTCCCTAGAGGCCCGGCTGCCACCGGCTGGTAGGACAAAAGATGTTGTACAAGTTTCTCATTGCGAGCACGTATGACTATATATGGAAAACATGCCTACATGATTAATAATCTTGATGTTCTGTCTTAATGCTATTTCAATCCTATCAATTGCCCAACTGTAATTTTTTCACCCAACACTTGTTATTGGAGAGTTACCACTAGTGTAGATAGCTGGGAACCCCGGTCCATCTTTCATCATCATATACTGGTTCTACATGTCATTGGAAGTAGTATCAACTATTTTCTGGTGCCATTGCTCTCATATTACTATTATTGATGCTGTGTTACTGTTACTACTACTCTCATATTACTGCTACTTTCACATCACCCCTGTTACTAGTACTTTTCCAGGTGCAGCTGAATTGACAACTCAGTTGTTAAGGATTATAAGTATTCTTTACCTCCCCTTGTGTCGAATCAATAAATTTGGGTTTACTTCCCTCGAAGACTGTTGCGATCCCCTATACTTGTGGGTTATCAAGACTATTTTACGGCGCCGTTGCCGGGGAGGCATAGCTCTACTCATAAGTTCACCTGGGGAGTACACTCTACCTCTCTCTCTGTTTTTGTTTTATTTTATTTTGTTTTGCTTAGTTTACTTTTGTCTAGTTTACTTGTGCTTAGTTTATTTCAGTCTAGTATTATTTTGCTTAGTTTACTTTTGCCTAGTTTCTTTTTGTTTTGTTTTACTTTCCTCATATACCGGAAAATCCATAAAAATTTGAAAAACCGAAAAATTAAAAATTGTTGCTATGGGAGAACCTACAACCTATTTGGAGCTTATTGAATATATAATAATTATAGAGAATCAAGAACGGGTAAAGTTATGAGTGCTGTGATAGAAAAACTGAATACAATTGCTAAAATCTTGCTTAAACGCCATGATATAAACTGTTGCTCTAAACAGGATACTAAACATCTTAAATTTAAGAACTATAATTGGAATAGCTATATTCATTTTGGGTTCGTAGAGGTAGAACAATTTGTCTTATTTATGGGAGCCTCTGAGATTGAATCCTTCGTTGCTAGAAATTATGAAACTTGTGTTGTTTGTAAGGACCTTAAAGATTATGTCTCTTCTATCCTTAATTTTTGCATAGAAAGCTACAGTGATAATCCTTATATCATTGATTATAAAGAGAGACTCATTAATGTACAAGAATGCACTCACAATTTGCGGGAACCGGTGGAAGAAGAAATTGATGAACCCTGAAAGCTCATTGGATGAAAAAGAGGAGGAAATTGATGAACCTGAAAGCTCATTGGATGAAAAAGAAGAGGAGAGTGATGAACAAAAGGAGTAAGAATGGATTAACTACCCATGCCAACCTTCTAATGAGAGTAACTCTTTATCTCTTACACTATTTGATTGTCCTCCATGCTTACCGAAAGAGGTTGAATGTTATGTTCCTGTGGATTCTCTTGAAATAGTACCTATGAGTAAAACTTGTGAGGATAATTATGCTACTGTTATTCATGATAATCCATGCTACTTTGATAAATCTTATGAAAATGCTTTGTTTGTGCCTGATGTCGATATGCATGGTACTAAAGAGTTTTGCTTGGCAAATGTTTATGATAAATCTCTAGATGATGGTCCTATGTTACTTGATACTATTAATTGTACTACTAATGAAAATGGGATTGGAGAGATCTTGACTTTATCTATGAGTCCAAAATCTTTTGAGAATGATCAATCATCTTGTTACATTATTGATAAAAGTGGGTTTGAAAGTTTTAATCCTATTATTTCTAAACTTGATAAAAATTATGTGTTTGTGAATCATGAAAAGCATGCTTTATGTGATAGTTATGTTGTTGAGTTTGTTCATGAAGCTACTGAAAATTATTATGAGAGAGGAAAATATGGTTGTAGAAATTTGCACGGTACTAAAACACCTCTCTATATGCTTAAAAGTTTGAAGTTACTCTTGTTTTATCTTCTTATGCTTGTCACTTTGTTCTTTATGAATTTATTTGTGTACAAGATTCCTATGCATAGGAAGTGGGTTATACTTAAATGTGTTTTGAACTTGCTTTTTGATGTTCTCCTTTGCTTCAACTCTTATTTCTTACGAGTGCATCATTAAAACTGCTGAGCCCATCTTAATGGCTATAAAGAAAGCACTTCTTGGGAGATAACCTATGTCTTTATTTTGCTACTGTTTTGTTGTGTTTTGGAAGTTGTTACTACAGTAGCAACCTCTCCTTATCTTTATTTTATTGCAATGTTGTGCCAAGTGAAGTCTCTAATAGAATGTTGATGCTAGATTTGGATTTCTGCGCAGAAACAGATTTCTTGCTGTCACGAATCTGGGTATGATTCTCTGTAGGTAACTCAGAAAAATCTGCCAATTTACGTGAGTGATCCTCAGATATGTACGCAACTTTCATTAGGTTTGAGTTTTCTGATTTGAGCAACATAAGTACCTCTTAAAAATTCGTGTTTACTGGGTGTTCTGTTTTGACAGATTTTGTCTCTGTTTTTTGCATTTTCTCGTGTGGACTTTAAGTGAGGCTTTCTAGACGTGGAGAGCTGTAGCTAATGTTTTATTGAGTTCTTGCAATGTGTCACTACAGGGCCAAGGTGGATTAAAGTTTTTTGAGTACTAACCCCTGTAATGAAGTTTATGAGATGTTTGGTGTGAAGGAAGTTTTCAAGGGTCAAGTGAGGAGGATGATATATGATCAAGAAGAGTAAAAAGTCTAAGCTTGGGGATGCCCCCATGGTTCATCCCTGCATATTTCAAGAAGACTCAAGCGTCTAAACTTGGGGATGCCCAAGGCATCCCCTTCTTCATCAACTTATCAGGTTTCTTCTATTGAAACTATATTTTTATTCGGTCACATCTTATGTTCTTCACTTGGAGCGTCTGTGTGCTTTTATTTTTTGTTTATGTTTGAATAAATTCGGATCCTAGCAATCCTTGTGTGGGAGAGATACACGCTCCGCTTTTTCATATGAATACTTGTGTTCTTCGTTTTACTTTTAATGTTCAATGACAAAAGTTGGAAGCTATTGCACTTATTGATATTTGGTTGGAATAAGAAAATGCTTCATATTGTTTTGGATAATTGATACTTGGCAATTGTTTTGAGCTCTCAAGTAGATCATGATTAAGCTCTTGCATCATGTAGTTTAAACCTATTAGTGGAGAAATACCGTAGAGCTTGTTGAAATTGGTTTGCATGATTGGTCTCTCTAAGGTCTAGATATTTTTCTAGTAGAAGTGTTTGAGCAACAAGGAAGACAGTGTAGAGTTTTGTAATGCTTGCAATATGCTCTTATGTAAGTTTTGCTGTACCGGTTCATACTTGTGTTTGCTTCAAACAACCTTTCTAGCCAAAGCCTTGTACTGAGAGGAAATGCTTCTCGTGCATCCAAAACCTTGAGCCAAAACCTATGCCATATGTGTCCACCATACCTACCTACTATGTGGTATTTTCTACCATTCGAAGTAAATACTTCATGTGCTACCTTTAAACAATTCAAAACTTTATTATCTCTTATTTGTGTCAATGTTTTATAGCTCATGAGGAAGTATGTGGTGTTTTATTTTTCAATCTTGTTGGGCAGCTTTCACCAATGGACTAGTGGCTTCATCCGCTTATCCAATAATTTTTCAAAAAGAGCTGGCGCGGGATTCCCATCCCCCAATTAATCAACCTTCATTAATAATTCTCTTCACATGTTTTGCTCTGATTCATCAGTAAGCAACTTAATTTTGCAAATAGACACTCCTTCATGGTATGTGAATGTTGGAAGGCACCCGAGGATTCGGTTAGCCATGGCTTGTGTAAGCAAAAGTGTGGTGACCCTGCATACCACTGCATGTTGTAGTATGCCAGTCGTTGATATAACATTCACGAAGTACCATTCCGCAAATATTACATCCCTCAGAGTAGTACAACAGAACATAGCAGGTCCATAACTCATTCATTTATTATTACAAGGATAATATACATATCGTCTCGGAGCTCCTCTTGGGTCCTAAGAGGAATACTCCCGGGTTCGAGGCGAACCCAACTTAACTTACAATATAGAAGTCTCATTAAGTTATACATTTATTCTCTCGAGCGACTAGGTATAAAGAGTTCGTGCTTGCTCGGCTACTACTACTACTCGATGCTTCTAGGCTTGATCTCCTCCGAAGCCTCCCTGGTTCCGTAGACTATGAGGTAGTCTACGCCTTCAATACCTCCGGAGAGGTCTCGGTTCTTCATAGCCGATGATCTCGGCTCCCTCGGGATTGTCGTAGTCCTCCTCCGGACGATTCGGACAATCTAAGCAAGGGATTTAAGAGTGGGATGAGTACGAGCGTACTCAACAAGTTCATTATAGATAAGAGGTGTTTAATGCACTAACTACGATATTAGACCAGAAAGTCTAATACCAATGCAAGTTTTGATAAACATTTCTTCAAGAGATTGCTTTTATTTCAAAGAGCTATGTCCGTCAGCCTTCACCGGTTTACTAGAACTTCATGGAGCTCCTTTCCGGCCGCGTTCGCAGTTCCATATCCCGGAACAGGGAGTGACAGGTCACGGTTCTTTACACTCTACAGAGCTGTGTCCCATAAGAGATCTTAACCTTGGTGCCAACCGGGCAGCTTTCCCATCCACACTTCCTTCGGTGTGAGGCCCGATATAAGGTCTAGCCAATCATGTTCCTCCGCTACCTCGAACACCCACCCTTTGTTGCATGCCCCGACCCTGGGTCCACGCCGGTCCCATTATTCCCGTAGATTTTAGGGTGGACCCCGACCACGACATCAATGCTGGGCTCTACCATACATTCCTACGCCGGTAGCTGCAACCCATCCTAGACCGCAATACCGTGGGGACTTAGGACTCCCCAGCCTCACCGCTTGCTCCTTCGGGCGACAAGTGTACTACGGACAATGCCGTGGGGACTTAGGACTCCCCAGCCTCACCAGCTTGCCCCCTTGGATTACAAGTGTACTACGGTAAAGCGCATCCGTTGATGAACGAGAGGTGGAAACACTTTTGACTACTCCGTCCCACTCCGGATCTTATGGTTAACACGGGTATTACGGCACAAGAATCATCGGCGACATTTGTTGTTTAATCCTAGATGGATATAAACCCTTGCAATGGAACCTCCACCATATCAACACAATCCATGGTTCCATTGCCAACCATATAGTCATATTCATAGTTATGAAAATAGTGGTTTTGGTTTTTATGCAATAGTGATAATCATAGTACTTTGCAAGTAATTTGATAAAGATACTCAAATGACATGAGCAAGTGATGAACTTGCCTGAACACTGCAAAGTTTTGCGGTTGGATGGTGTGGACTGACCCTTGTCCTCCGGTTCTGAAAAATAGCATCATTGTCCGATAAGGGCAATGGTTAAAGAAGCAATTATGCATGGTTCCAGTTTTAGGGTTTGTTCCCCCCTTCCGATGTCGTTATTATTTCATGTAAGAGGTTAATGA
>NC_061513.1:278540103-278556259 GCF_022539505.1 Lolium rigidum
CTATGCAACGTTATCCTACAGTTAATACTAAGAATATTTTGGGGATACTTTATTTAGAGTAAAATACAACCTTGAAATGTTGTCAAGGTGTTTTTAAAGTCCAAATGCATTAATGGACTTATTTTTATTATTGAAAATTATATGTGTGATTTAAATGATTATTTAAACCATCAAATGAGGACTTATTTTTAATTGTATTCAAAAATTCCCTTTTGTATTTTATTATGATAGAGAATTTTATGCTGATCTATTTTCATATTTTTAATTATTTTTTTAGAGTTTTTAAGCATTTTTTTATGAAATTTCAAAGTTTATGTATTTAAGTGATTTTCAAATGTCCAAAATACCATTGGGCCCCACCTGTCAGGGTGGCCCAATGGGTTAGGTCGAACCCGAGCCACCCTTTGGGCTCGGTCGGCCCATTCGTCCTCTCCTCTCTCCTCGCGCAGAAACCCTAACCTCTCTCTCTCTCTCTCGCTCTCGCGACGCCATGGTCGCCTCGCCGTCGCCGAATTAAACCGGCCGTCTCCGGCCAGCTCCGGCGACGAGATCGGTGCCCATCGACCCGCCGTTCGACGGCGCACCGATTGGTCCGCGTCGATCTGCTTTCCCTCACCGCCACCGTTCTTCCCCAACACCCCTGCGACATGGTCGTGGGGAACCCGCGGCGATCTCGTCGTTGCCGACGAGCCTGGCGCCGTGGCGTGGCCGTGTGCCCCGCCGTGGTTGCGCTGGAGCCCCTGCGCCCCGGCGACTGCCTGGATTGGCCATGGCCTGGCGCCGTCGTTCACCCGACGTGTGCCGCCGTGCCGCCATGGCCGTGCTTTCCTCCGTCTGACTTGTAAGTTCTTACCGCCTCCCTCCTTCTCTACTACCTGTTCTTCCTCTTCTTCTTCCTTTCGAGCCTAGCTCTGGCCACTGGCCTGCTTCTACTCATGGAGGCGCGGCTATGCCGTGATGCTGCTGCTGCTTTTCTTGTGTTGCTGTGCTATGGTGTTGCTGCGACCTACATGTGCTGTGACTGCTAGCTGTGGTGCTTGCTCTATTGCTATGCATATGCTGCTGCTGTGCTGCTATCATGGCCATAGCTTATAAATTCATGCTTGTGCTTGTGCTGCTGCTTCCCTGTACCTCTGTGCTTGATGCTATACTTGCCAATTACTCAAGTGTGTTCATATTTGTTGCCCTGGCTTGATTGCAGTGTGCAATTCTTGCTAATTTGCAAGAACCAGTGCACCTGGGTGCTCTTCACTGTGCTATAGATCATAGACATGTTCCCTTGAGCATGCTGGTGGGCTTGACAACACCATCCCTTGATGGTGTGCTTTTGCATATGATTATATGCCATACTTTTGATTATCTGCTATGCCATTGTCCCTGTTATGTGGCTAATTTAATTGTCTGGCCATGTGTTGGTGCTGTAATTGATGTCTAGCATGCTGTAGCATGCTCTTGTAAGTTTCTGGTGGTCATATGATTTATCAAATTTCTGTGTGATGCCAGTGATTGATTCTAGCATGCTTTGATATGCTTTAGCAGGCTCTGGTGATCAATTGATCACCACTTGCTTGTTGATTACATGCTTGCTAGCTGATTGTGCTTATCTGGTGCTCCCTCTGGTGTCTGTGTGACACACATGCTTGTGCTGATGTGTGTTGATGCTTGCTCAAGCATCATCTGATGCTTGCAGTGAGCCATTGGTTCACTGGCAAGAGGTTGGTGCTTTTGTTACTAGATTGTTTCATTTATCTGTAATTCCTTGCTTTACTAGATGGATAAATGATGTGAATTGTTTAACAGTAATGATCATGTGGATGAATTGGATGTAGCTAGAGGGATGCCAACAGCTGTTGGGTACCCTAGCTCATACTGAACCCTCTTGGGTAATGATGTGATGGCTGGAAATGTTGGCTGTGGGTTGAGGTGGCCTTGACAACCACTTGGTGCTGTCATGGTAGCTCCCCCTTTATCTGAGGCTTGCTGTGGTGGATTGTTGCTGTTGACGTCAGAAACCCACTGGCGGGCAGCGACGGGCAACACAGTAGAGCCGGGAACAACTAGGGCTGCGGCTGGCCCCAGTCCCTCAGAGCGACGGCCCGCAAAGCCTCCCGGTCACACGTCCGATGCTATCGCAAGGGCGTGCCACCTAACCTATACCTGGTCGGGAAGGTGTTGGATGATGCCTCGCTTAGTTTCCTGCATGGCATACACGTAAACATTAAATACGAGCCTCGATCGGCTCTCGGGTTATCCCGTGAATCGGCTCAAAGAGCCGATCCACCCATGATTCGTACAAGGTGTCCGAATATATGGTGGTCCCGCTTGATCAAGATAAAGCTAATGAGATCTACGACGATTTAGGGTTTTCACCGCATAATCGGATCATCCTACTCACGATTGGGCCTCGCGCTCGCGCACGGTGACCGTAAGCCGATCCTAGACAGGGCCTAAAAACCAGCACGAGGTTGATCCCCGGACATCCTTTCTAGGGCTAGCAAACTTCACCCTACACGCCGCTGGATCCTCCAACCCTTTGTAGGGCCTAACTATTGCGGATGTTAAACTAATCCTTGCAGAATAAGGAGCAACCGTAACGGATCGGATCTACTAAACTATGATCAAGCGGGGTGCCGCCCCTACACCTGAGATAGGTGTAAGGGCGGCTAGATGCATAAGGGTCGCCCTACGACAACATATGATACGAAGAACAATGCTAACCCTAACACATCTAAGATAACTACGTTGCTCGCCATCAAAAAGGCTTCAGCACGAGCAACGCATGAACAACGTGGGTAGGCTTGTCTGCCTAGATCGCAAGATGCGATCTAGGCAAGCATGGTGCTTACCGGAGAAACCCTCGAGACGAAGGAGTTGGCGATGCGCCGAGATTTGTTTGTGTTGAACGTTGGTTGTTGTTTATTCCATAAACCCTAGATACATATTTATAGTCCAGGGGACTTTCTAATTGAGGCGTGCACCTAACCGTGCACGGGCTAAACTCTACTCGTTAATTCTAAACATGATGCGATCTACTATATTTACGGATATACGGGCAATCTAGCCCAAACTCTTAGCGCAAGGCCGCTTCAAAGACGCTCCACGTGTAATCTTCAAAGCCCATCTTCACTTACGGCCCATCTCCCGATTTGGCCAAAATCCGGTGATAACACATGCCCCCCTGGTTTTGGTAATGATAATTTCAAAACCACTGCTTTTTCCTTCGAAGGGTCATGTCGTGGCAGAAGCGGAACCGTCGCGAGTATGTTTCATCATGACGACTTGCCTTCCCAACTTCTCTCGCACGATTTGACAGGCTTTGGCACCACGTCCTCGAAAACTGCTCGAAAATTAAATCTCCATCTCCTTTTTTAACCGCATCGAACAGTTCTCCTCTTCATCCTCTTCGCATTAGCACTTCCAAAAAGCCCTTTTCTGCCACCATGTCTTCCTCTTCTTCTTCTTCATCGGATCTTTCACGCCGAGTCCTCCCCTTCCGCGAGCCAACGCCGGAGTGGAACCCGGAGGAGGCCCATGCGGCCAACATCCTCCGCGCCATCGAGGTCGGGGACGAGCCGAGCCACAACTTCTCCATCTGGTCAGAGGACGACAAGTCCCTGACCGACGGGGAGAGCGACTTCCGCTTCCTCGTCCATGGGGAGTCGGAGGAGGAAAGTGACGACAGTCTCTTTTCCTGGGACGGGGTCACCTCCTCCGAGGAGGCGAAGTAGGAGGAGGAGGAGGAGGAGAAGGACGACAGCTCCTCCGACGAGCCGCCGGCCAAGCGCCACTGCCCCTGGCCCGGGAACCTCAGCGACTTCGACAGCGACGACGACGACGCTGATGAGGAGGACGAGGACAACGAAGGTCCTGCCGGCGGTCGCTACAGCAGCGACGACTAGCCGGTCGGGAGCAGCGCCGACAACAGCGATGACGACGACGAGGGCAGCAACGGCCCCTAGATAGGATCTTAGCCTAGGGCCAGTAGTGGTAGACGGGGCAATGTATCCCCTAGGACCTCCTTTTGAGAGCAATCAGCTCTTTATGTAAGAAATCTCGTTTGTCAATGAAGAATTTCCCCAACTTGATCTTGCCGATTTCCTTTATGATAATTTAGCCGATTGTCCTTCGTACTGATCCTGCCGATTGTCAATTCGGTCAATGCTCAATGAGCCGATGGCAGCGCATCGGTCTCTCATGATAAATTTCGAGATAGATCCATCCGGACCCAAACTCCCGGTCAAACATGGCCAAGCCACAATCGTGCAAACCCTAGATCTTGTAAATGCAGATCCTACAGGATGGCATGTTAAACTTAGCGGCAAAACTCCTGAAATAATGTCCAGCCTCCTCATTAACTTTAAATTTCAGACATTCTTCTGCCGCATCCTTCTCTTCCAGATCCTCTTTGCCTTCGTGAGAGCCCTAGGACTCGTTGCTTGGATCAATTCAAACGTCGAAGCTGCCACTTCTGCAGAACAGGCATCACTTGTCCACAAATTCCCTCGTGATAGTCTGCAGTGATGTTTTATAATCCTGCTCTGTTTTCTTACAGCAACCATCTCTCAAAATCAAATTGAGATGCAGAGCCAACCGATTTCAGCAAAATCGGCTCCTTATAGCAAAGGACCTTTCGTGGCAAGCTGCCCCCCGAGCCTCAGTCGGGGCGAGAATAGCAGTGAGCCGACCAAGTCGGCCATCCTCGGTTTCCAACTCGTAATGCAGAATTAGCCGATTCCAACAAAATCGGTTCTTCAGAGTGAAGAAATTTCAGGGCGAGCTGCCCCCCGAGCTTCTCCAGCTCACATCTTGCGCCCGGCTAATCGGATCGGCTCATCATCTTTGGCAGGTCGAAGCAACTTCCGGTGAGGATGTCTTTGCATTTCCGATGCCCTCCAAAACTCTGGACGTAACAACCCCTGGAAGCTCACCCTTACCCTGAATTGCATGTTTATGCTGCTAGCACCGCTGAACTTGAAGACTTGCCAATGGGAGTTAGGGATCCTTGAAGAGCCGATTTGAGTCACCAAACAATTCCATTGAGGGGGTTCCTCCAGCAGAGCTTCTCCATGTAACTCGGTAACTGCTCGTCCTTAAGTCGATGTCTGCACATCGGCTGTGCTTAAAAAATTTCGAATTTTCGGCCGATTTATGTATCGGCCCCCATACTTCAATACCCATCATCAAGGAATATCTCGGGCTGCTGGTCGTTTGCAAGATACTCCTACTTCATATCCTCGTGTTTTATCCACCTAGGTGCCCCCGAGCCGATTCTCGTCAAAAGACTTGATGGTATCGGCTCTTTAGGTAATCCATGCTGGATCAAACGTTGAACCCGAGCGGAATGGATGGTGAGGATAATTTTGGCCGATTGCTGGAATCGGCCTCCACGCTGCTTGCTCGATGAAGGTTTTGTGATGTTCCTCCATAAAAATTTTTTTGGGGCCAATCACAAGGATCAGCCTCGCCACGTTCGTCCATCGACGTTTGCTTTGTTACACGGTCAGGCCGGTGGATAAAACCAGCCTAACCCCGTTCTTTCTCACGTCGATGCGCTCGCAGTCGTCCAAATTGATGCCTGAGAGCGGCTCTTGGCTCTGATGTCTCCCAAACGTCCATGCCGACTGTTGAAACCTCGACCGAATCATCTGCGTGGACGACTTCTACTTCATCTCCATCCCATCGTATTAGGCATTGGTGCATCGTGGAAGGAATGCAACGGTTGGCGTGGATCCAATCTCTCCCTAGTAGGACAGCATAGGTACTCTTGCTCGTCGACAATAAAAACGTCGTAGGGACAGTTTTCCTTCCTACGGTCGGATCCACATTCAGAACACCTTGTGCGTCGGATGCTTGGCCGTTGAAATCGCTCGGTGTTACATTGGTCTTGATCGGATCCGAGCTGGAGCGTCCCAACCGACGTAGCATGGAGTATGGCATAATGTTAGCTGCCGCCTGGTGTCTACCAACATCTTGTTGACGGAGCTGCCCATTGATGTAACCTCGCGTGTGCGGGGCCTTCGGATGCTCGTAACTTCTTTCTTGCGGCTTCTCAAATATGACCGGTCGTGGGCCGCAGTCCAATTGTGCCACGAGTGCTTCGTACAATCCTTGAGCGCTAAACTCCGTTGGAAGGATGAAGACCATGTTTGTGCCAGCCGATGTCTCATCATCGGCTTTCCTTTGCTTGGGGCGCCACTCTTTTCTTTGTGGCCGACCTTCTTCGTCTAGGGTTCGCTGAATTTTGGCGGCCAAATCAGGCCGTTCCTTCCTCAACGTGTGCAGGTATAATTTTTCAGCTTCCTCCAACCCGCGTAGACGCTGAACCCTTCGCTTCTGGGAATGGCTGAGCCCATCAGGGCACCACCTTGGCCGATGATACCTATCTTCTTCATCATCGTCCTTTAGTCCCTCGAGATCTTCCACCCGAGCGGACTCAGCATGCTTGTTCCGAGGCGGGAGAGGCCCTAGACGCTTGGACACGGACACGTTAGCCGCATCCTTCTTCCTTTGTTTGCATTCTGGGCAGTTCTCGATTGTTGGCAATCGGCTCATTCCCGAGTCCCAAGCAATGTTTGAAGAAAGGGCAGTCCCAGTGCCTATCCATGTCATCCTGCCCCCTTGACCTCCCTCCAGCGTGACGATTGTACCCGTCGTTGTTTCTATCATGCCGACGGTACCTCCTGTCCTCTGCATCAGACCGACAAATTCTCTCATCATCTACGTCGTAGCGCCGACGTCGGTCGTACTGTTGCTCATATTTGTTGAGGAGATGCACGGAGAGTGGACGTTGATACCGCACGCTTCTCACTTCCTCCTCTGTCAGGTACCGTCTGTCATCATCTTGGGGCCGGTCGCGCGGATCGGCCTCCTCTTTATCCTTGCCACGGAGTGGCCGCTTCTGTTTCATCTTTGCCATGGCGGCTTGCAGGCCCTGCCATGTTGACACCAAAGGGGAACTCTGGCTCGCATATGGAGTGGCTGAGATCCACCATGTTGTAGCCAGGCAACGGACGTGTGTTTTCATTGAGCTTGATACCGTGCGAACGGGTCTTCTCAAAGGAGCCGATGAGTTCGGCTTCAAAGATGGCCTTCAGCTCACCGTATTTCTCCTCGTGCTCCGCAGGGAGATCCTCGTATTTGATATGTTCCTCTGCCATCTCGGATGTCGGTTTTGGACGTGGTCGTTGCAGAAGATGTCCCACCGGGCGTGCCAGAATGTGTTGACGTCAGAAACCCACTGGCGGGCAGCGACGGGCAACACAGTAGAGCCGGGAACAACTAGGGCTGCGGCTGGCCCCAGTCCCTCAGAGCGACGGCCCGCAAAGCCTCCTGGTCACACGTCCGATGCTATCGCAAGGGCGTGCCACCTGACCTATACCGGTCGGGAAGGTGTTGTTTGATGCCTCGCTTAGTTTCCTCGCATGGCATACACGTAAACATTAAATACGAGCCTCGATCGGCTCTCGAGGTTATCCCGTGAATCGGCTCAAAGAGCCGATCCACCCATGATTCGTACAAGGTGTCCGAATATATGGTGGTCCTGCTTGATCAAGATAAAGCTAATGAGATCTACGACGATTTAGGGTTTTCACCGCATAATCGGATCATCCTACTCACGATTGGGCCTCGCGCTCGCGCACGGTGACCGTAAGCCGATCCTAGACATGGCCTAAAAACCAACACGAGGTTGATCCCGGAACATCCTTTCTAGGGCTAGCAAACTTCACCCTACACGCCGCCGGATCCTCCAACCCTCCAGTAGGGCCTAACTATTGCGGATGTTAAACTAATCCTTGCAGAACAAGGAGCAACCGTAACGGATCGGATCTACTAAACTATGATCAAGCGGGGTGCCGCCCCTACACCTGAGATAGGTGTAAGGGCGGCTAGATGCATAAGGGTCGCACTACGACGAGCATATGATACGAAGAACAATGCAAACCCTAACACATCTAAGATAACTACGTTGCTCGCCATCAAAAAGGCTTCAGGCACGAGCAACGCATGAACAACGTGGGTAGGCTTGTGCTGCCTAGATCGCAAGATGCGATCTAGGCAGCATGGTGCTTACCGGAGAAACCCTCGAGACGAAGGAGTTGGCGATGCGCCGAGATTTGTTTGTGTTGAACGTTGGTTGTTGTTTATTCCATAAACCCTAGATACATATTTATAGTCCAGGGGACTTTCTAATTGAGGCGTGCACCTAACCGTGCACGGGCTAAACTCTACCTGTTAATTCTAAACATGATGCGATCTACTATATTTACAGATATACGGGCAATCTAGCCCAAACTCTTAGCGCAAGGCCGCTTCAAAGATGCTCCACGTGTAATCTTCAAAGCCCATCTTCACTTACGGCCCATCTCCTGATTTGGCCAAAATCTGGTGATAACAGTTGCTCACTGGCCTGACCATGTTTGGTTGCTAGATGCTTTTGATGTTGATAAACCTGGATAGACACATGATAGTCTAATCCTGTCTGATGGCTTGCTTGGCTTTAGGTGCTAAATGATTTTGAATGGCTAGTTAGGGATTTATCCAGGTTGGATTTCTCTGGTATGTCACCATGTTGACATACCATTGTTCCCTTGGTAATTTCCTTCTGTCTGTTCTTTGGTTTGCTTGCACCAAAAGGTTTAGTAGCCAGATGATGATACAACTGGGTACTCACACCCCTTTGCTTGTGTGTGATTGATGCATATGCTTATTTATGAGCAAGACAGATGCTTGCTCATGATTCCTTGGTATACCTCACTCCAGCTCCTAGAATTTGGGTGTTGGTGTAGAGGTTTTGCTTCTGGTTGGATTATGAGCTTGCCCTGCTCCTCCTGGCTTGCTGGTGATGCTTGGTGAATTTCTGGTGATTGGAAATAGATTGAACAACAGTAGCTGTTCTTGTGTTCTTGTGTTCTTGGTAACTTATCCAGTGAAGCTGTTGTCGATGAACAGCTAATTCTGGTGATGGAAAAGGTTTTATACCTTCTCTGCTTTGCTCTCTTTGTCGACAGCTGAGCCTGGCACACCTGGTGACTCACTAGCTGTGTGTGTGTGCTGTGCTCCATGCACACAACCTTGTGAGCAGGCTGTGTGTGTGTGTTTACTGATGCTTTGCATCTGGCTTGGGACTTGGCTGTGAGCTGATCAGCTCGGCAGCTTTGGTCATATCCTCTCCCTTTTCATTTAATTTCTAACCTGCCAAGTGGCTATGCCACTTGGCATAACTTGCTTTCTTTGTGATTGTGTGCAGGGATCAAAAAGTTGGTCATGATGAACATGAAGATCATCAAGTCCAAGATCAGATGATATTCACATTGTAGTATTTAGGACAGAATCATACTTGTACTTTTCTTTTATCTTCATTTTCTATTTTTCCCCATTTGTGTAATGTGTTGTAATAATTCATTTGTTCCAATTCTGAATATTGTAATTGACAATGTATCTTGTGTGATTATTAATAAAGCTCAAGTTTTCCTTAATGAGCTTTACTTAGTTGTGGTATTATTTATAACCTTGATTAATGATAATTGTTTATTAAATTATCTCAAGTTTGAATTATGTGATATTCATTTGATGTTTGAATTTGAAATTCAAATTCAAATTTGGTTTGAATTCAATCATACAACTTAATTTAGAATTCAATCATGCAACTTAAGGTTGTGATGCAAACTCTCCCCTCTCTTCTCAAAACCCTAGTTTAGTTGAATAAGGAACAGGTTTGTCGCACTCTCGAAACCCTAACCCTGTAAGATGTCGAGAGAGAAACTTGTCCCCCTTCGATGCAGTTTTTGTTTAAAAGCGCGAAATTTCCCCAGAATTTGCAATGCAATGCACATCCCTTTCTAAAATCTACCCCTCGATCGTCTCTAAACCTGGGACATTACAGCAAGGTTGGGAGGAGTGTCAACCATAAATAAAAACTAAAGTACATGTGTAAACAAAAGAGAAGAGGGATGATCTACCTTGCTGGTAGAGATAACGTCCTTCATGGGAGCCGCTCTTTGAAGGTCTGTTTGGCAAGGGGGTTAGAGTGCCCACTACCATTCGTTGATAACAGCAAACACCTCTCAAAACTTTACTTTTATGCTCTCTATATGATTTCAAAACTTAAAAAGCTCTAGCACATGATTTAATCCCTGCTTCCCTCTGTGAAGGGCCTTTCTTTTACTTTATGTTGAGTCAGTTTACCTACTTCCTCCCATCTTAGAAGCAAACACTTGTGTCAACTGTGCATTGATTCTTACATACTTGCTTATTTGCATTCATCATGTTACTCTGTATTGACCATTATCCATGAGATATACATGTTGGAAGTTGAAAGCAATTGCTGAAACTTAATCTTCCTTTGTGTTGCTTCGATGCCTTTACTTTGAATTTATTGCTTTATGAGTTAACTCTTGTGCGAGATTTTTGATGCTTGTCTTGAAAGTACTATTCATGAAAAGTTTTGCTATATGTTATCTATTTGTTAGCAACTATAGATCATTGCCTTGAGTCACTGCATTCATCTCATATGCTTTATAATAGTATGATCAAGGTTATGTAAGTAGCATGTCACTACGTAAATTATTCTTTTTATCGTTTACCTACTCGAGGGCGAGCAGGAACTAAGCTTGGGGATGCTGATACGTCTCCAACGTACCTATAATTTCTGATGTTCCATGCTTGTTTTATGACAATACTTACATGTTTTGCTTGCACTTTATAATGTTTTTATGCGTTTTCCGGAACTAACCTATTAACGAGATGCCGAAGGGCCGCCGCCGTTTTCGTTGTTTTTGGTTCCGCAAAGGTTGTTCGGGCAATATTCTCGAATTCGACGAAACGAAGACCCAACATCTTATTTTTCCCGGAACCTTCCGAAAGTCGAGGGGGACCGGAGGGGTGCCCTGGGGGCCCCACACGTGTGGGCCGCGCGGCTCCACCCCGGCCGCGCCGGCCTACCGTGAGGAGGCCCCGTGGCCCCTCCGACTCCGACTCTTCGCTTATTAAAGCCGTCCCGACCTAAAACTTCGATACCAATTGACGAAACCCGTAAAGACTCCGTGGGCGCCGCCACCATCGCGAAACTCCGTTTCGGGGACAGAAGTCTCGTTCCGGCACCCCGCCGGACGGGGAAGTGCCCCTGAAGCCATCTCCATCGACGCCACCGCCTCCATCATGCTCCGTGAGTAGTTCCCCCATGGACTACGGGTTCTAGCTGTAGCTAGTTGGTATGCTCTCCCCCATGTACTTCAATACAATGATCTCATGAGCTGCCTTATAATACGTCTCCGACGTATCGATAATTTCTTATGTTCCATGCTACATTATTGATGATATCTACATGTTTTATACACATTATATGTCGTATTTATGCATTTTCCGGCACTAACCTATTAACAAGATGCCGAAGAGCCGCTTCTGTTTTCTCGCTGTTTTTGGTTTCGAAATCCTAGTAAAGAAATATTCTCGAATTGGACGAAATCAACGCCCAGGGTCCTATTTTTTGCATGAAGCTTCCGGAAGACCGAGGGATAGACGAAGTGGGGCCACGAGGTGGCCGGACACCCGGGCGGCGCGGCCTGGGCCCCGGCCGCGCCGGCCCGTCGTCCGGGCCCCTCGTGACGCCCTTTGACCTGCCCTTCCGCCTACTTAAAGCCTCCGTGACGAAACCCCCGGCACCGAGAGCCACGATACGGAAAACCTCACCGAGGCGCCGCCGCCGCCAATCCCATCTCGGGGATTCAGGAGATCGCCTCCGGCACCTCGCCGGAGAGGGGATTCATCTCCCGGAGGACTCTTCACCGCCATGGTCGCCTCCGGAGTGATGAGTGAGTAGTTCACCCCTGGACTATGGGTCCATAGCAAGAGCTAGATGGTTGTCTTCTCCTCATTGTGCTTCATTGTCTGGATCTTGTGAGCTGCCTAACATGATCAAGATCATCTATCTGTAATACTATATGTTGTGTTTGTCGGGATCCGATGGATAGAGAATACTATGTTATGTTAATTATCAATCTATTACATATGTGTTGTTTATGATCTTGCATGCTCTCCGTTATTAGTAGAGGATATGGCCAAGTTTTTGCTCTTAACTCCAAGAGGGAGTATTTATGCTCGATAGTGGGTTCATGCCTCCATTAAATCTGGGACAGTGACAGAAAGTTCTAAGGTTGTGGATGTCTCGTTGCCACTAGGGATAAAACATTGATGCTATGTCCGAGGATGTAGTTATTGATTACATTACGCACCATACTTAATGCAATTGTCTCGTTGTTTTGCAACTTAATACCGGAAGGGGTTCGGATGATAACCTCGAAGGTGGACTTTTTAGGCATAGATGCATGCCGGATAGCGGTCTATGTACTTTGTCGTAATGCCCAATTAAATCTCACAATACTTATCATATCATGTATGTGCATTGTTATGCCCTCTCTATTTGTCAATTGCCCGACTCGTAATTTGTTCACCCAACATGCTTTTATCTTATGGGAGAGACACCTCTAGTGAACTGTGGACCCCGGTCCTATTCTTTACATCGCATACAATCTACCGCAATTGTTCTTTACTCGTTTTCTCGCAAACAATCATCTTCCACACAATACGGTTAATCCTTTGTTACTAGCAAGCCATTGAGATTGACAACCTCACTCTGTTTCGTTGGGGCAAAGTACTTTGGTTGTGTTGTGCAGGTTCCACGTTGGCGCCGGAATCTCCGGTGTTGCGCCGCACTACATCCCGCCGCCATCAACCTTCAACGTGCTTCTTGGCTCCTCCTGGTTCGATAAACCTTGGTTTCTTTCCGAGGGAAAACTTGCTCGTTGTGCGCATCATACCTTCCTCTTGGGGTTCCCAACGAACGTGTGAGTTACACGCCATCAAGCTCTTTTTCCGGCGCCGTTGCCGTGGAGATCAAGACACGCTCGCAAGGGGAGTCTCCACTTCCCAATCTCTTTACTTTGTTTTTGTCTTGCTTTATTTTATTTACTACTTTGTTTGCTGCATTATATCAAAACACAAAAAAATTAGTTGCTAGCTTTACTTTATTTACTGTCTTGCTCTCTATATCAAAAACACAAAAAAATTAGTTACTTGCATTTAGTTTACTTTTGTTATCATGTCTAGCTCTGCACCTGTTACTTCTTCACTCGAGGAATTAGTCTTCACTTTTAAACAAGGGGATGAGGAGAGTTTTAAAGATGCTTGGTCCAGAATTTTTACTTCTTATCGTAAAACCGAACCTCAAATGACTCTAAGTTTGCTCCTTAGTAATTTTTATTTTGGTCTTATGATTCGCTATAGATATGCCTTGGATGCTCTAGTGGGAGGAGATTTCCTTCATTGCAATGGGGATCAAGCTTTTAATGCCATAAAGAAGTTGGTTGCATCACATGATTCAGCCTAATAACTTTGATTCAACTCCTTATTAGCATTTATAATAGATTAAACACTCTTGAGACAAGTGCATCTCGCTTAAATTGAAAATTATGGATATATTCGTAACCGTCTTGATCAAGTTTTAGTGAACTCTGAACCTTCATTATGGGATCCTACTATTAAAATTGCTATCGGTGACCAAACTCTTCATGCTAATTGTGATATTATGTCTCAATTTTGCCTAATGCCTAAGAGAATTCATGAATCTTTGAAACTTTGGGGATTTGTTGAAGCGGGAGAAGGAATAACTCTTATTGATAACTCCGTTATAATTCCTAAAGGAATAGCTGCGGGTGTGCATACAACCATTCTTGGGAGAACAATATCCATTGATTATCTTGTTATTGAATGCGCAGGAACAGGACAAATCACACTCTAAGATCCCCGCTCGAAACTATTGGGAGCAATCATAGACATGGGAGAAGGCACCCTAAAATTCACCTCTACACCCGGGGGTAGCCATATATTCCCTAAGCCAAAGAGTAAGAAAAAGAACAAGAAAGGTAAGGGTAAAGCCCAAGGTAATGACGGTGCTTCATCTCTTGATAACACTTGATTTACACTTTCTGCGCCTAGCTGAAAGGCGTTAAAGAAAAGCGCTTATGGGAGACAACCCATTGTTTTTACTACAGTACTTTGTTTTATATTTGAGTCTTGGAAGTTGTTTACTACTGTAGCAACCTCTCCTTATCTTAGTTTTATGTTTTGTTGTGCCAAGTAAAGTCTTTGATAGTAAGGTTCATACTAGATTTGGATTACTCGCGTAGAAACAGATTTCTTTTCTGTCACGAATCTGGGCCTAATTTTCTGTAGGTAACTCAGAAAATTATGCCAATTTACGTGAGTGATCCTCGGATATGTACGCAACTTTCATTCAATTTGGGCATTTTCATTTGAGCAAGTCTGGTGCCATTTTAAAATTCGTCTTTACGAACTGTTCTGTTTTGACAGATTCTGCCTTTTATTTCGCATTGCCTCTTTTGCTATATTGGATGAATTTCTTTGATCCATTAATGTACAGTAGCTTTATGCAATGGCCATAAGTGTTAAGAATGATTATGTCACCTCTGAACATGTTAATTTTTATTGTGCACTAACCCTCTAATAAGTTGTTTCGAGTTTGGTGTGGAGGAAGTTTTCAAGGATCAAGAGAGGAGTATGATGTAATATGATCAAGGAGAGTGAAAGCTCTAAGCTTGGGGATGCCCCGGTGGTTCACCCCTGCATATTTTAAGAAGACTCAAGCGTCTAAGCTTGGGGATGCCCAAGGCATCCCCTTCTTCATCGACAACATTATCAAGTTCCTCCCCTGAAACTATATTTTTATTCCATCACATCTTATGTACTTTGCTTGGAGCGTCGGTTTGTTTTTGTTTTTGTTTTTGTTTGAATAAAATGGATCCTAGCATTCATTGTGTGGGAGAGAGACACGCTCCGCTGTTGCATATGGACAAATATGTCCTTAGGCTTTACTCATAGTATTCATGGCGAAGGTTGAATCTTCTTCGTTAAATTGTTATATGGTTGGAATTGGGAAATGCTACATGTAGTAATTCTAAAATGTCTTGAATAATTTCATACTTGGCAATTGTTGTGCTCATGTTTAAGCTCTTGCATCATATACTTTGCACCCATTAATGAAGAAATACATAGAGCTTACTAAAATTTGGTTTGCATATTTGGTCTCTCTAAAGTCTAGATAATTTCTAGTATTGAGTTTTGAACAACAAGGAAGACGGTGTAGAGTCTTATAATGTTTACAATATGTCTTTTATGTGAGTTTTGCTGCACCGGTTCATCCTTGTGTTTGTTTCAAATAACCTTGCTAGCCTAAACCTTGTATCGAGAGGGAATACTTCTCATGCATCCAAAATCCTTGAGCCAACCACTATGCCATTTGTGTCCACCATACCTACCTACTACATGGTATTTCTCCGCCATTCCAATGTAAATTGCTTGAGTGCTACCTTTAAATTTCCATCATTCGCCTTTACAATATATAGCTCATGGGACAAATAGCTTAAAAACTATTGTGGTATTGAATATGTACTTATGCACTTTATCTCTTATTAAGTTGCTTGTTGTGCGATAACCATGTTCCTGGGGACGCCATCAACTCTTTGTTAAATATCATGTGAGTTGCTATGCATGTTCGTCTTGTCTGAAGTAAGGGCGGTTTTCACAATCAAATGGTTTGAGTATGCATACTGTTAGAGAAGAACATTGGGCCGCTAACTGAAGCCATGAATCATGGTGGAAGTTTCAGTTTGGACATAAAACCTCAATCTCTTATGAGAATATTAACTCGTTGTTGAATGCTTAAGCATTAAAAGAGGAGTCCATTATCTCGTTGTCTATGTTGTCCCTGAGTATGGGTGTCTAAGTTGCAGTAATGATCAAAAGCGAGAAATCCAATGCGAACTTTCTCCTTAGACCCTTGTATGAGCGGCATAGAGATACCCCTTTGTGACACTTGTTTGAAACATATGTTATGCAATGATAATCTGTGTTAATCCAAGCTAATTAGGACAAGGTGCGGGCACTATTAGTATACTATGCATGAGGCTTGCAACTTGTAAGATATAATTTACATAACTCATATGCTTTATTACTACCGTTGACAAAATTGTTTCATGTTTTCAAAACCAAAGCTCTAGCACAAATATAGCAATCGATGCTTTCCTCTTTGAAGGACCTTTCTTTTACTTTTATGTTGAGTCAGTTTACCCATTTCTCTCTA
>NC_061513.1:278556359-278604400 GCF_022539505.1 Lolium rigidum
AGCCCTAGGTGGTGCGGCCAAGAGTGGGCTGCCCCTCCCTCTTCTCCTCATTATATAGGTGGAAATCCCCAAGAGTTGTAGTCCAAGTCTTCGAATAAGACCCCAACAACAAAACCTCCCATAGGTGGGAAACCTACTTAAGGAGGGAGTCCTACCCAAGGTGGGACTCCCACCTTTCCTTTGGGTGGGGTGTGATACGTCTCCGACGTATCGATAATTTCTTATGTTCCATGCCATATTATTGATGATACCTACATGTTTTATGCACACTTTATGTCATATTCGTGCATTTTCTGGAACTAACCTATTAACAAGATGCCGAAGAGCCGGTTCTTTGTTTTACTGCTGTTTTTGGTTTCAGAAATCCTAGTAACGAAATATTCTCGGAATTGGACGAAATTAAAACCCAGGGTCCTATTTTGCCACGAAGCTTCCGGAAGACCGAAGAGGAGTCGAAGTGGGGCCACGAGGGGCCGCCACCATAGGGCGGCGCGGCCCAGGTCTTGGCCGCGCCGACCTGTGGTGTGGGGCCCTCGTGTGGCCCCCACGTTGCCCTTCCGCCTACTTAAAGCCTCCGTCGCGAAACCCCTGATGCGAAAAACCACGATACGGAAAACCTTCCGAGGCGCCGCCGCCGCCAATCCCATCTCGGGGGATTCTGGAGATCTCCTCCGGCACCCTGCCGGAGAGGGGATTCATCTCCCGGAGGACTCTACACCGCCATGGACGCCTCCGGAGTGATGAGTGAGTAGTTCACCCCTGGACTATGGGTCCATAGCAGTAGCTAGATGGTTGTCTTCTCCTCATTGTGCTTCATTGTTGGATCTTGTGAGCTGCCTAACATGATCAAGATCATCTATCTGTAATTCTATATGTTGTGTTTGTCGGGATCCGATGGATAGAGAATACCATGTTATGTTAATTATCAAGTTATTACATATGTGTTGTTTATGATCTTGCATGCTCTCCGTTATTAGTAGAGGCTCCGGCCAAGTTTTTGCTCTTAACTCCAAGAGGGAGTATTTATGCTCGATAGTGGGTTCATGCCTGCATTGACACCTGGGACGAGTGACGAAAGTTCTAAGGTTGTGCCGTGCTTGTTGCCACTAGGGATAAAACATTGGCGCTATGTCTAAGGATGTAGTTGTTGATTACATTACGCACCTTACTTAATGCAATTGTCCGTTGCTTTGCAACTTAATACTTGGAAGGGGTTCGGATGATAACCCTGAAGGTGGACTTTTTAGGCATAGATGCCGTTGGATGGCGGTCTATGTACTTTGTCGTAATGCCCAATTAAATCTCACTATACTTATCATGACATGTATGTGCATTGTTATGCCCTCTCTATTTGTCAATTGACCGACTGTAATTTGTTCACCCAACATGCTTTTATCTTATGGGAGAGACACCTCTAGTGAGCTGTGGACCCCGGTCCATTCTTTTAATACTTGAAATACAAATCTGCTTGTAATACTTGTTTTACTTGTTTTCTCTGCAAACAATCATCTTCCACACAATACGGTTAATCCTTTGTTACAGCAAGCCGGTGAGATTGACAACCTCACTTGTTTCGTTGGGGCAAAGTACTTTGGTTGTGTTGTGCGGGTTCCACGTTGGCGCCGGAATCTCCGGTGTTGCGCCGCACTACATCCCGCCGCCATCAACCTTCAACGTGCTTCTTGGCTCCTCCTGGTTCGATAAACCTTGGTTTCTTTCGAGGGAAAACTTGCTGCTGTGCGCATCATACCTTCCTCTTGGGGTTCCCAACGAACGTGTGAAATACACGCCATCAAGCATATTTTCACGGCGCCGTTGCCGGGGAGATCAAGACACGCTGCAAGGGAGTCTCCACTTCCCAATCTCTTTACTTTGTTTTTGTCTTGCTTAATTTTATTTACTACTTTGTTTGCTGCATTATATCAAAACACAAAAAAATTAGTTGCTAGTTTTACTTTATTTACTATCTTGTTTGCTATATCAAAAACACAAAAAAATTAGTTTACTTGCATTTACTTTATCTAGTTTGTTTATTTACTACTGCTAAAATGAGTAATCCTAAAGTTGAAGTTCGTTCATTTAAGCAACAAGGGGGAGAATGTTTAAAAGATGCTTGGTATAGAATTAGTGATTCCCATAATAGGTGCACTAAGAAACACTCCACCACTATCCTACTCAGGAATTTTTATGTTGGTATCTCTAGCTGGAATAGATATGTTCTTGATTGTCTCGCGGGAGGTAACTTCCTAGGTGCTCCCGCTTTAGAAGCTAGTTGCATTATTGAGAGTTTATTTGGAACACCACCTGTTAATGAAATTAAAATTGAAACCTCCCTTGAGGATGTTATGAAAAAATTGGAAACCATAGAGAAAAATTTTAGTGTTGAAACTAAGTTGGAGATGTTACTTGATAAAGCTGATAAACTTGATAAATCCTTAGGAGGAATTGATGAAAGAATTAGTGTCCTAGGAACTTGTGTTGACCATGATAATCAAATTAATAGGATTGGCAAACTTGAAAAAGCTATGGGAACCTTGGGTTCAACCTTTTCATCTTTACAATTTAGAGAGAAAGCTTATGTGGGAAAGGAGCAAAAGTTTATGTATGTCTCTAAAGTGCCTAAACCAAAGAAATATTATTATAGGCCTAAAATTGACAAAACCCTTAGTACCACTACAGATGGGGGAGCTTATGATGTTGATGCTTCATCTTTTGATAATACTTGAGTTACACTTTCTGCGCCTAGCTGAAAGGCGTTAAAGAAAAGCGCTTATGGGAGACAACCCATGTTTTTACTACAGTATTTTTGTTTTATATTTGAGTCTTGGAAGTTGTTTACTACTGTAGCAACCTCTCCTTATCTTAGTTTTATGTTTTGTTGTGCCAAGTAAAGTCTTTGATAGTAAAGTAAATACTAGATTTGGATTACTGCGCGAGTAACAGATTTCTTTGCTGTCACGAATCTGGGTCTAATTCTCTGTAGGTAACTCAGAAAATTAAGCCAATTTACGTGAGTGATCCTCAGATATGTACGCAACTTTCATTCAATTTGGGCATTTTCATTTGAGCAAGTCTGGTGGCCTAATAAAATCCATCTTTACGGACTGTTCTGTTTTGACAGATTCTGCCTTTTATTTCGCATTGCCTCTTTTGCTATGTTGGATGAATTTCTTTGATCCATTAATGTCCAGTAGCTTTATGCAATGTCCAGAAGTGTTAAGAATGATTGTGTCACCTCTGAACATGTTAATTTTTATTGTGCACTAACCCTCTAATGAGTTGTTTCGAGTTTGGTGTGGAGGAAGTTTTCAAGGATCAAGAGAGGAGTATGATACAATATGATCAAGGAGAGTGAAAGCTCTAAGCTTGGGGATGCCCCGGTGGTTCACCCCTGCATATTCTAAGAAGACTCAAGCATCTAAGCTTGGGGATTCCCAAGGCATCCCCTTCTTCATCGACAACATTATCAGGTTCCTCCCCTGAAACTATATTTTTATTCCGTCACATCTTATGCACTTTGCTTGGAGCGTCGGTTTGTTTTTGTTTTTTTGTTTTGTTTGAATAAAATGGATCCTAGCATTCACTTTATGGGAGAGAGACACGCTCCGCTGTAGCATATGGACAAGTATGTCCTTAGGCTCTACTCATAGTATTCATGGCGAAGTTTCTTCTTCGTTAAATTGTTATATGGTTGGAATTGGAAAATACTACATGTAGTAACTCTGAAATGTCTTGGATAATTTGATACTTGGCAATTGTTGTGCTCATGTTTAAGCTCTTGCATCATATACTTTGCACCCATTAATGAAGAAATACTTAGAGTTTGCTAATTTGGTTTGCATATTTGGTTTCTCTAGAGTCTAGATAACATCTAGTATTGAGTTTTGAACAACAAGGAAGACGGTGTAGAGTCTTATAATGTTTACAATATGTCTTTTATGTGAGTTTTGCTGTACCGTTCATCCTTGAGTTTGCTTCAAATAACCTTGCTAGCCTAAACCTTGTATCGAGAGGGAATACTTCTCATGCATCCAAAATACTTGAGCCAACCACTATGCCATTTGTGTCCACCATACCTACCTACTACATGGTATTTATCCGTCATTCCAAAGTAAATTGCTTGAGTGCTACCTTTAAAATTTCATCATTCACCTTTGCAATATATAGCTCATGGGACAAATAGCTTAAAAACTATTGTGGTATTGAATATGTACTTATGCACTTTATCTCTTATTAAGTTGCTTGTTGTGCGATAACCATGTTTCAGGGGACGCCATCAACTATTCTTTGTTGAATATCATGTGAGTTGCTATGCATGTCCGTCTTGTACGAAGTAAGAGAGATCTACCACCTTTATGGTTGGAGCATGCATATTGTTAGAGAAGAGCATTGGGCCGCTAACTAAAGCCATGATTCATGGTGGAAGTTTCAGTTTTGGACATATATCCTCAATCTCATATGAGAATAATAATTGTTGCCACATGCTTATGCATTAAAGAGGAGTCCATTATCTGTTGTCCATGTTGTCCCGGTATGGATGTCTAAGTTGAGAATAATCAAAAGCGAGAAATCCAAAATGCGAGCTTTCTCCTTAGACCTTTGTACGAGCGGCATGGAGGTACCCCATTGTGACACTTGGTTAAAACATGTGTATTGCAAAGATCCGGTAGTCCAAGCTAATTAGGACAAGGTGCGGGCACTATTAGTATACTATGCATGAGACTTGCAACTTGTAAGATATAATTTTCATAACTCATATGCTTTATTACTACCGTTGACAAAATTGTTTCATGTTTTCAAAATAAAAGCTCTAGCACAAATATAGCAATCGATGCTTTCCTCTTTGAAGGACCATTCTTTTACTTTTATGTTGAGTCAGTTCACCTATCTCTCTCCACCTCAAGAAGCAAACACTTGTGTGAAGCTGTGCATTGATTCCTACATACTTGCATATTGCACTTGTTATATTACTCTATGTTGACAATTATCTATGAGATATACATGTTACAAGTTGAAAGCAACCGCTGAAACTTAATCTTCCTTTGTGTTGCTTCAATACCTTTACTTTGATTTATTGCTTTATGAGTTAACTCTTATGCAAGACTTATTGATGCTTGTCTTGAAGTACTATTCATGAAAAGTCTTTGCTTTATGATTCACTTGTTTACTCATGTCATTACCATTGTTTTGATCGCTGCATTCATTATGTTTACAAATAGTATGATCAAGGTTATGATGGCATGTCACTTCAGAAATTATCTTTGTTATCGTTTTTCCTGCTCGGGACGAGCAGAACTAAGCTTGGGGATGCTGATACGTCTCCGACGTATCGATAATTTCTTATGTTCCATGCCATATTATTGATGATACCTACATGTTTTATGCACACTTTATGTCATATTCGTGCATTTTACGGAACTAACCTATTAACAAGATGCCGAAGAGCCGATTCTTGTTCTTGCTGTTTTTGGTTTCGAAATCCTAGTAACGAAATATTCTCGGAATTGGACGAAATTAAAACCCAGGGTCCTATTTTGCCACGAAGCTTCCGGAAGACCGAAGAGTAGTCGAAGTGGGGCCACGAGGGGCCGCCACCATAAGGCGGCGCGGCCCAGGTCTTGGCCGCGCCGACCTGTGGTGTGGGGCCCTCGTGTGGCCCCCCACGTTGCCCTTCCGCCTACTTAAAGCCTCCGTCGCGAAACCCCGATGCGAAAAACCACGATACGGAAAACCTTACCGAGACGCCGCCGCCGCCAATCCCATCTCGGGGGATTACGGAGATCTCCTCCGGCACCCTGCCGGAGAGGGGATTCATCTCCCGGAGGACTCTACACCGCCATGGTCGCCTCCGGAGTGATGAGTGAGTAGTTCACCCCTGGACTATGGGTCCATAGCGGTAGCTAGATGGTTGTCTTCTCCTCATTGTGCTTCATTGTTGGATCTTGTGAGCTGCCTAACATGATCAAGATCATCTATCTGTAATTCTATATGTTGTGTTTGTCGGGATCCGATGGATAGAGAATACCATGTTATGTTAATTATCAAGTATTACATATGTGTTGTTTATGATCTTGCATGCTCTCCGTTATTAGTAGAGGCTCTGGCCAAGTTTTTGCTCTTAACTCCAAGAGGGAGTATTTATGCCCGATAGTGGGTTCATGCCTGCATTGACACACGGGACGATGACGGAAAGTTCTAAGGTTGTGCCGTGCTGTTGCCACTAGGGATAAAACATTGGCGCTATGTCTAAGGATGTAGTTGTTGATTACATTACGCACCTTACTTAATGCAATTGTCTGTTGCTTTGCAACTTAATACTGGAAGGGGTTCGGATGATAACCTGAAGGTGGACTTTTTAGGCATAGATGCAGTTGGATGGCGGTCTATGTACTTTGTCGTAATGCCCAATTAAATCTCACTTGTACTTCTCATGACATGTATGTGCATTGTTATGCCCTCTCTATTTGTCAATTGCCCGACTGTAATTTGTTCACCCAACATGCTTTTATCTTATGGGAGAGACACCTCTAGTGAACTCTGGACCCCGGTCCATTCTTTTAATACTGAAATACAAATCTGCTGCAATACTTGTTTTACTGTTTTCTCTGCAAACAATCATCTTCCACACAATACGGTTAATCCTTTGTTACAGCAAGCCGGTGAGATTTACAACCTCACTGTTTCGTTGGGGCAAAGTACGTTGGTTGTGTTGTGCAGGTTCCACGTTGGCGCCGGAATCTCTTGTGTTGCGCCGCACTACATCCCGCCGCCATCAACCTTCAACGTGCTTCTTGGCTCCTCCTGTTCGATAAACCTTGGTTTCTTTCTGAGGGAAAACTTGCTGCTGTGCGCATCATACCTTCCTCTTGGGGTTCCCAACAAACGTGTGAAATACACGCCATCAGGGTGGCCGGCCACCTATGGTGGAGTCCACCTGGGACTCCACCCTTTAGGGTTTGTCTGGCCATGCAAGGTGGAGTCCCTCCGGGACTCCACTTTCCATGGTGATTTCTTCCGGACTTTTCTAGAACTTTCTAGAACCTGCCATAAATGCACCGGATCATTTCCAAACTTGGAATATGACTTCCTATATATGAATCTTATTCTCCGGACCATTCCGGACCTCCTCGTGATGTCCTGGATCCCATCCGAGACTCCGAACAAAACTTTGAACTCCATTCCATATTCCATATCTACTTAAATGACATCAAACCTTAAGTGTGTCACCCTACGGTTCGCGAACTACACTACTAGGAAATGTACTACCGCCGGCGCCCCAGAAACCCTTACCGCCGGCGTTTTTGCATTCGCCGGCGACCACCTCGCCGGTGGTAATGCCTCATCGCCGGCGCCTTCCAATTCGCCGGTGGTAAGAGCCTTTACCGGCGGCGTTTTACCCTATTCGCCGGGGGTAAGTCTTACCGCCGGCGTCTTCCCATTTCGCCGGGGTATCGGGTCGTAGTGCTGGCGATTTGGAAAACGCCGGGGATACATGAAAATTTCGCCGGTGGTAATATTAACAGGAGAAAAAATAAAAAAACTCGAATTTCACGAGTATATACACCGGAATTCATAGCATATACATAGAATATACAGGCAATTACCAGAATGACGAGTAAAATAGACATCATTAGCAAGATACACATCATTAGCAAGATACACATCATTAGAAAGTCCCGAAATGTCCATAACATGCATGCATGCATCAATAACACAAGTGTCGACCATATGGTTCAACCATCACGACTCGAAGTAGCACATATTACACAAATACATACAAGTCCGAGTCGACGACCTAGCTAAACAACAATGACATAGTAAACTAGAGAGGCGGTAGCGGCAAGCATCATCACGATGAAAGGGGTCCTCCACATCTCCCTCCTCTGTCCCGCTCGAAAGTTGGCGTATCGAGTTTCCGCCTCCTCCAAAGTGGTGTACCCCTTGTAGCTGTTGCCGCTGAAACGGTGGACCTGCCTCCTACGGTCTTCCCGGTCCTCGTAGACTCCGGGAACCCTGCCGTGGTAGACGACATAGTACGTCATCTATGCAAACACACAACAAAGAAATGTAAGTTGTTAGTACATCCATAGAGAGAGATATAACATATAGGTGTGCAAAAGAACAAACATAAAAAATACTTATGTAATTTATGACTAACATTTGCAGGACACAAAAGTTTTTGACTCAAGTCTACTTCGGCGGGAAGGGACGGATGCCCTCGAGCGTGTTGAATGTTACGTCGTCACATCCATCTTCTAATCGGCCTTCTATCTCGGAATTAGAAAGTGCGGAGGCATAGTTGAACAAGCCACCATTCATGATGACATCCCTCCGAGTATTGTGCAAATGGTCCGCTGGATGGCACGGAAGTCGGCTCTCACGTTTTCATCGGTGGTGTCCGCCATGTTCACGAACTTCCCCTGCGGAGCGAGATGGCAACAAGAGATCGTTACGAGACCTTACAACCGCCCTCATCCGTAGGATGGCAAACCATGCCTCCATCCCATTGTCATCCGCCGATTGCTTTAGGCAGGGGAACTTGGTTATGTGGTTGCACACATGGCAACCCTTAACTTTCTTCTCATGCCCGAGTTTGTTGACGCCAACCTCAGCTATGAAGCCGCTGAGGGCTTTATCAAGTGTAGACTTAAGGTCGGTGAAGTCTTTCTCCTTATCAAGCCCGGAGTCGAGATAAGTGACATCGGAATGATACGGGTAAAAGAGGAGGAGGGTGCAATACTTGAAACTGCGCAAAATGGAAATAAACCATCATACTCAGCTATTAAGGAAATTCATGAAAGAATGTAATATAGGGTACTTTAGTAACCAAATACTTACTCGCGGAAATATGGTATGACAAAGCAACTCTTATCCTTGTTTAACACCAAGAAATTCTTGATATAGTTGGCGAGAAACGCTTGTTCGGTACGGGCGACGGTTGGAGTCATGTAGTAGGGGTCCATGATAGCGATGTGCGTTGTGTTCTCCATGGCGATATCGTGCGCCATGCTGAGCGATATGAGGCGGACCAAGCTTCGGTCTAGCTGTTGCATGTGCAAGAGCTCGAAGATGTCTTCGTACCGAATGAATATCAAGTCCGCAGGGTATGTGTTGACAAAGCCAAAGCCGGTGGGCACCTTGGCGATCAAAATCGGGTACGAGGGATTTCTATCTTTAAGAAGTAGCTTCTCCTTTGTTAGAATAGCATCATGCACGCTCCTCATATCCGGCGTCAACTTGTTGACATAGTGTGCCGGCAGCATCGGCTCGCCTAAGTGATGCAACTTCCTCCACGGGGTCGGCAACTTGTCATTAACCACTATCTTGCTTGCCGCAACATCTCCCGACTTCTTCCGCTTCCTGCCCTTCTTCTTACTGCAGCCGGCCGGAGCGGCGTTTTGTTTCATACCTTCCGTGGTCGCACCAAGGAGTGTCCTCGGAGTAAGCCCAACTCTGGGCGGAGCGGTGAAGGCGGTAGTGTCCTCCTGCTCGGGCGTTTCTTGTGAAAGGAACAACTTCTTCTTTAGGATATGACCGGCGGGTGGCTTGTAAGGAGAAACCGCGTCGGCGTCGAGCTCGGCGATGAACGTATCAATGGGAGCTTGATCGATGTCCAACGCCTTGTCGTGCTGACTCTCGTGCGGACTATCGGGCTGACTATCGGGCTCAAATTGATCATAAGCCGGTGGAGCATCGGCCCTGCCTTTGCCTGCCGTCAAAGCGATCCGCTGGAGCTGGGACCTTGGCTTGGCTCGGGGCATCCGTTGCATCCTGAGGAGTGACCATGCCATAGCTTGCCTCCGAACCTGAGGCGGTGTTCAGCCGAATTAGGGCTTTCGGCCATAGAAGGATGTGATTCTTGAGGTCCCCGAGAGTGAGCGGGGTTTCCGTTTCCGGGGGTTGATAAGGAGGATGGAGGTCTTGGCATCCCGGTAACGACCGGTTCACGCGAACCCGGCTCAAGCTATCATCCATCCCGACGCGAGTGGAAAATCCGCTGTGTTGGCGGGATGACACCTGCCGCTCGCTACGGCCTTCAACTTGTTGTCCACATTCGGTAGCAAGGTGCAAGGAGTCGCGTTCGCCTGTGAAAACATGTGTATGTCGAGAGAGGGCGACGACAAAGTAACTAATTTGTAGAGCTTGAGATACTAAATTAATTACCGTGAGGGCGTCGAGCTCGGCTCGCGTTGAAGGACCGAGGCCGGGCGTGCGGGTGAGCGAGGGGCTAGTACTGGGCCCCCCAGGTCCGGCGAATCCTCTCTAGCGCCGACATTGCCGGCGGGTGGAGTCACCAAGTTGGGTGTGCATTGAGCGTGTCTAGTTGGAGGCCGGTTGTCCGAGTTCGTTGGCGCCTAGGCTGATAACCGGCATCGGTCCCTTACCGCCGGCGTCGAAGTAATTCTTCATCGACGGCACAAGATCGGGGATGATTTCATTGACCCTGTTGGCCAGCGCGTCATCGACCACTGGTAGCAACCTCGGCAGCGACGCGTTGCTGAACCTCGGCACCGACTCGTTGCTTGAACCTCGGCAGCGACGCGTTGCTCCATGGTTGTTTCCGGGTCGGCCACCTTTTCGGAAGAGCCTCGTGCTCCCTGTCCTTCTGCGCTGCCGCGACTCCCTAGTGCTTGAGGGCACGTCCAAGCCATAGTCGGCAAGCTTGCGACCTCCTCCGGCGCCGGGGACACGGTGGGGCTTGTCCAAAAGCGGCCGCGCCTTCACGGTGTTCGGACCCACGATAAAAGGCGTGTCCCACGGGACTTTGCCGGTCGACGTACGGGACGAGGAGCCAGCTGATTCGGCGGCTGCTTGTTCCGCCAACTGCCGAAGTAACATGAACAATTTTAGAATGTAATGGACTTGGTGAGCAGTATCAAATTAATAAGCTGGTAAATTGCTTACCACTGCTTTCTCTAGTGCCATCACCTTCGCGTCGGCGACCAACTCAACTCCCACCACCACATCAGGTTTTGTGACACGTTTCCCAGCCAATTCTCGATGGTATCGGGACCTGAGATATGCCCTGAAGAGTGGGTCTTTGTACTTGGCAAAAGGGGGCTCGAGGCCGGCATTTATGTAGGCCTGGTCCTCCTTGTCCCATACCGGCTGCTTGCCTTCGAAGCCACGGCAACCGAGATTGTGGTGACCGATGTTCTTATCCGCCGGCTCCTTCCCCCAGGTCGATTGTCTTTTGGTGTACTCGAGCTCCTCGTTTTCCAAGAATTTATTATACTTGCTCCAGGCGTCATCCGCGGGAAGTGGCGCTGGATCTCTTCCCAAGTCTCATTGTCACCAAGCATCCCCCTCGGCATGGTTTTATAACCGCTGAGGTTCTTGGAGAACTTAGAGAGGGCTCGTCCGTTCACGATGTTATCCTTGGTATCCTCGTTCCTGTATTCCACGGGGAACTCATACCGTGCGTGCAGCCGCGCAAGGAGTTGGGCCTGCGGATGCTGCTTCTTCTTGGTTCGGAGTTTCGTCTCGTTGACGTCGACGACGTCCCGAAGGATTGCTCCCAGTTGGAGGCCGTACCCCTTCGCCACGTGCTTGGGCTCAGTAGGAATCCCGGTCTTGGCGTCCACCGCGGTGATTATGTCGCGAGTGGTGCCGACCCTGTTTGGGCGCCGTTGCTTCCGTTTCCTCTTGGCCTCGGTAGTAGTATCCGAGCTACCCCCGGCAACGCCACTGTCGGTGGTCTCGTCGGCAGCCCCCCCTCATCCTCACCATCGTTGTCCATCTCAGCATCCTCCTCCTCCGAGGACTCGTCATCGCTGCCTGGAAGTTCCTCCAGCTGATCCGAGACCATGAGCCTGTAGTGCTCATCCAACTTCCGCTGAGAAGACCCGTCAACGTCTTCGTTGGGGTCTGCAGAAGACGACATCGCTAGCTACGTGCTTCTGCCATGTATTTAGAACTACTATTAGTCAAAGAAAGAAAACAGGTAGTGTTTTAGGAACATGCTAACAAAGGTAGATGTGACAGCATTAGGCAGCATACACATGCAGATGAAGCGGTATCTTATTAAACTATACCAACAAAAAATTCGGCATGACCTTTGCTAAAAAATGGTCATGCGGAGTGCGAAATCGCGGAACGGAAGTTAATCGACATTCCGGCGAAACATTGGCACTCAATGTACCTGCGAACACATTTCACACAACTTTTCCTTCCAGACATATCAATATAGCAATGACCTGAGCCTCCAGCATATGCTCATGTGTATCTTTACAGTAAAATAACAAGATTATAGAAGAGCAGCAACTCAGTTCACTGACATAATCTATAGAAGAGCAGCAACTCAGTTCACTGACATAACAAGATTATAGTGCTGCCAAACATGCTACCAATACATGCTCACATCAAAGAAATCAAATACTTGGAGGTGTTTGTGGTCTTAAAAACACACGGAATAATTAATCATCTCGGTTTGTGGCCTTAAAAACACACGAAATCAAAGAAATCAAATACTGGAGGTGTTCACAGCCACAACTAGTATGTCCAAAAAACCCTTAACTAACAACATACATATGTAAAAAAGGAGCTTACTGCTAGAAACTAAGCATAAACAAAAAAGGTGCTTGACGAGAGAAGCATCAAGTAATTTAGTATATGAAGCAACTATGTCCATATCAAGCTTATATATTGATGTAAAGCGTTAATAAACAGTAGATAGTTAATTGAACAAATATAGATACATATGGTGCTGAATCAAGTTTTGGCATCTAAAAAAAATCAGCAAGAACTGACTCATTTTGATGCTACTGTATCTCTGAATTTCTGGTGGAACAATTTAGGCACAAGCTACAAGCACTGCCATGAGAATTGATATGACCTGTGAATGGTTTTCTATCCTTTTCACCAAACATACTCGCTTAACTCCTTTATGATGCATTGGAATACATTGGATCATTGTGTTCTTGCAGTTGAAGGATGCTAGAATAAATTGCCAGGCAATCACCAAATAATGTCTTACTGATTTTGTTCTTAAAGTTGTGATCCATTTACAATACTTATTATGGCTGAAAACAATCTACCATGAAACACATATTTTGATTTGAGCATCACATCAAAGAAATGTTGAAGATAGTAAATAAGTACCAGGAAATTGCAATCACACTTTGTTCAGCCAGTTTTACCTAACATAGGGTGTTTCCGTAGTTGTCTTCTCTTAATCAAAACACAAACAACATCACCTTCTTTACCAAACTGTGTTTTTACACATTGTTTTCGAGTTCAGCTTCACAAGATAAGAACATATAAGCTTGGGTGCCCATATAAGCTGAGGTAATGACATCTAAATTAAACTAGCAAGTGCAGCAATGCAGTAAAGAGGTTTATTATTCATCAAGAAAACAAGGAACGGTACGGGAGAGGGCGAGAGGAGAGGACGCGCACTGTGGAGAGCGGCGACGGCGGCGGACGAGCTTGAGCGGCTGGAGGTGCGGGGAGAGGCGACGGATCGAGGAAGACGGCGACGGATCGACGGTGGATCGACGGCGGATCGATAGCGGCGAGGGTCCTCGGGGTCAACGTCGGGCGACGGGACGAGGTTCGCGTTCCGGGCGACGGGGGACCTGGCTCTGCGACGGATCGACGGAGGCCAACGGTGAGGAACAAGGAGAGGGAACGGCGGCAAGGGAGAGGAGAGGGCGCACTGCGGTGGGGACAGCGGCGACGGAGGCCGGCGGTGAGGAACGAGGAGAGGGAACGGCGGGCGGCGACGGCGGATCGACGGCGGTCGATTTGGGGGAACGACGGACGCGCGGCCACCAAAACGACTAAGTCGTGGACGCTTTACCCCGGCGTTTGCTGTAACGCCGGCGGTAATGTTTGAGCCACTAACAGGTGGGCCCAAGTGCATTTACCGCCGGCGAAATCGACCAATTCGCCGGGGATAACGGTGACACTATTAATTCCGTAAACCCTCGTAGTTACACGAATCGATTCGATAGCGCGGTGGTTGGGCCGGTCGCTTGCTGCACAGCCGAAGCCCCGGGTTCGAATCCCTGTGGGTGCCAAAAAGGCACCATTTTTTGCACTTTTCTTAAGACTTTTTTTTATTGTTTCTAGTTATTTAGATAAATTGTAAAGTCCTTTGGCAACTTTTTTTTCTTTTCTTAAGACCTTTTTTTTTATTGTTTCTAGTTATTTAGATAAATTGTAAAGTCCTTTGGCAACATCCGATAAAAAACCAAGACATAAAAAACCAAGACATAAATTTAGGATAAATTGCGAGACATAAATTGATGATTTTAATTCTTGAATGACTTCAAAGTCCTTTCGAGGATATCCGATAAAAAACCAAGACATAAATTTAGGATACACTTGAGAAGGACAAATGGTTGTTCGAGAGATAATTATTATAAATACACAAATGACTTCAAAGTCCCTTCCGCTTGGTCCTTGTGACCCCACCGGTATCGTCGCGACTCCTTGTGTACGGAGGAACACTTGACCTAGGTAGCGTCGTCCTTCTTCTTCTTAGTGTGTAGGTTCTATCGTCTTCATCGGGTTCTTCCATCATTGGGTCTCCGACGAGGCCGTCGAAGTCTTGCTCGTCGGCAACTCCATCCATTCCGACGAGGGCCCTTTTTCCTCTCCTTACGACAACACGGCTGGGCCTTGACGGGTCGGTTATGAAGAAGCATTGCTCGACGTGCTTAGCCAATACCCAAGGCTCATTTTGCGCGGTGGGGTTCTTGGTCTTGGATTTGGGGGGCAGTCGCATGGTGGTGACATACGCATCTTCTTTTGTGACGTCCGTAGCCCATCGACACGAAACATCGGTAGCTTCTCCCCGACGTAGTCGAGCTCCCAGATTTCCTCGATCCTTCCGTAGTACCTTTTCTTCTCTTCACCCATGTACGATTCCATCGTCACGCCCGAGTTCTGATAGTCGCTTTTTTGTCTCTCTCCTCTGTGGAGAATGTGTAACCGTTGATGTCGTATTTCTGATAAGTCATGAGGTTGGCGGCGGGCCCATAAGACAAGGCCAATATCATTTTGTCTACGTCGCTTGCCATTGGTGGGGGATTGGCATCAATCTGGTCTTTGAACCAGCTCGCGAAAGAGGAGTTGTGCGCTCTAAATACCTCTTGTTCCGTCATCGGCTTGTCAGCCCTGCTCTTGATCATGTTTATGTGCTGATCCACCCAAGGCTCTACCTCGTTCATGTGCTGTAGTGCTACTAAGTGGGCCCTGTTAAAGTCTGTTCTCCTATCATCTTGATCGGCGTCGAGTTCCCTCCTGCCAGCGTTGTGGCCTACTCCCTCGAATCTGCCGAGGTGCTTGTTGGCGGGCAATCCAACCGGACGTGGGTCGTCCTCGTTTAAATAATTCTTGCGAGAAAGAGATGCACTCCTCGGTGAGAAAGCCACTGGACGATGCTTCCATCCGGATGTGCCCTGTTACGAACGTATCCTTTGATGAAGCCGTTCATTCTTTCTAACGCCATCATGTTGTGAAGGAACGCGGGCCCGAGATCCTCGATATCGTCCACTATATGCACCAGCGAGATGGACCATGATGTCAAAGAATGCGGGCGGGAAGTACATCTCCATCTCGCATAGGATGGTGACGATCTCTTCCTGCAGCCTCCTGAGTTTCTTGACGGTTATCGACTTTCGAGTGATGACGTCGAAGACGTTACACGGGTCAGTCAGCGTCGCACGAACGTGCGGTTCCATTATCCCTCGGATAGCAACCGGAAGTATCTGCGTCATCATGACATGACAGTCATGAGACTTCATCCCGCTGAAGATTTTTTTCGTCGGGTCCAGCCATCTGCGTATCAGCCCCGCGTAGCCTAGGGGAAATTTGACTTCTAGTAGGCACTTGAAGAATTGTTCGAGCTCATCGGGATTTAGAGTGAAGCAGGAGGGGCGAGGAGTTTCGCGCTGCTTGGCCACCCTTTTGCGTTTGCGACCATCCGTCTCCTCCTCCTCGGTTTCCTGGTCAACACTGGGCGAAATGAAGCTCTTTTCGATATCAAGGGCCATCAGGTCGTGTCTTGCTTTCGACCCGTCTTTGGTCCTCTCCGGCATGTTGAGCACGGTGCCAAGCAAGCTCTCGCACACGTTCTTCGTGATATGCATGACATCAAGGCTATGAGGCGTACCGAGGATCTTCCGATACGGCAAGTCCCAAAACACGGACCTCCTTTTCCATACCCCCAAGAGCGGCCCGGGTTCCTTTTTCTTTTCTTTCTCTTGTCTCCTTTCTTCCGCTTACGGATCTTTATCTTACCCGCCGGAGGGCAGATCTTTCCAGTTTTTCAACAGAGTATCTATCTCTTCGCCGCTTCGCCTAGGTGGAGGTCCCTCGACCTCATCCTTCCCATTGAACGAGTCTCCACGCTTCCTCCACGGGTCATTCTTGGGAAGCCACATTCGATGCCTCATGTAGACGGTTTTTGAAGACCCGGGATCCTTACCCAGCTGTAAAAATGGCGTCTTTTCCATGCACCTCACACATGCCTTGTGTCCGTGGCAAACACGGCACGCGATATATCCGTATCCAAGATAGTCCTGCACCGTCGTCAACGGTGCGGCTTTCATACGGAAAGTTTCTTGTCCGTAGGCGTCCCAAGTTTCTGTCCCTTCCTCCCACAGAGTGACTAGCTCCTCCTTCAATAGCTCCGGATACAGGTTGATATCGCTCCCCGGCTGCGTCGGCCCTTGGATTAGCATACTCATGTGTATGTACTTCTTCTTCGGGCATAGCCATGGAGGGAGGTTGTACATCCATACAAACACGGGCCAGGTGCTGTGCTTGCTGCTTTGGTTCCCAAACGGATTGAGTCCGTCGGTGCTCGCACCCAACCTGATGTTCCTTGGTTCTTTCCCGAATTCTTCGTAATACTCATCGTCTAATGTTTTCCACGGCTTGCATCCGAAGGGTGTGTTAGCACTGGGTTTTCAACCCGTTCCACATCACGCATCACCGCCTCCTTTCTTTCCGCGTGCCGGCGCATGAGCTTTGCTTCCTTGGGGTCCACGAAGTACCGCTGCGGACGGGGCGTGAGCGGGAAGTACCACACAACTTTTCGAGGAGATTTTCTTGTCCCTCTCTTGTATCGAGATTCGCCACACTCTGTGGGCATGTATCGAGATTGGCATGCTCGTTCCGATATATTACGCGATCACCGATGCATGCGTGGTATTTCCGGTGCGGTAAATCGAGAGGGCACACGATTTTCTTGGCCTCCTGTAGGCTACCGGCACACGTGTTATCTTTAGGAAAGTGGATCTTCAAGTATCCGAAGAGTTCGTCCACGCTTGTGTCCGTCCATTTGTGCTTTGCCTTCATCTCCATAATATCGAGAGCGTATCTCGGACGGCTCTCCTCCGTCCCACGAGCTGCATCGTACAACGGAGTTCTCGAGTCTACCTCGAGTTGATCCAGCTTAGCCTTCCGTCTACCGGAGATTTTGGGGTCGGTCAATGTGTTGCTGAGAAGAAGTTCTTGAAGATGACGGTCCTGCACGGCCGCGGTTAGCGGGGTATTTCTACTCATGTCCTCATCGGCCGCATGTTCTTCCCGGCCTTCTTGATCACCATCAACGTGTGCGCCATCCTCTTCAACCTCCTCTCCATTGTCGTGTGGGGCATCCTCTCCATCACCTTCGTTATCATCATCTCCACCATCATCACCTCCATCTTCATCACCATCGATATCATCATCTCCATCATCACTCATCCACCGAGTATGCCCCTCCATGAAACTATACCCGAGCAGGTGTTGATTCACTATGCACGAGAAGGGGTCAAACAACGATCCTAGCTTGCATCTTCGACAAGGACACATGATATCCTTTCGCTTTTTCGATACATGTCGGCCGTCGCGCGTTCCACGTATCTATCCACGACGCTTTCCCTCATCGCGATGACCATCGCCGCCTACAAGACAAGATAATTGATTACACCGCCGTCTCGGTTTTCACGGAAAAAATTCGGCATGACCTTTGCTAAATATTGTCATGCTGGAGTTCCAAAAATTCGCCGGAACGGAAGTTAATCAACATTCCGGCAAAACATTGGCAACTCAATGTTCCTGCACACGTCAACAAATGCAAAACAATGCATTTACATATATGGAACCGCATCTTTTGCCATCACTAGTGACATAACCGTGAATTTTCACCAACTCATGAACATTCCACTCATTAGCTATATACCTATTAGTTGACGCGACGTCCAAAAGCACCGGAGAGACGCCACACGTCGACTTTTATGCTCGAGAGATCTAGAGATCTAGAAATAGCTAGATCTAGTGGAAAAGGTGGTGGGAGGAGATAGATCTAGATCTAGATCATGCAAATCATGCTAGAGGGGCTAGGTAGTGCATGATTTGCTCAAATACATCATATTTTGTTGGTTGAAATAGCTAAAATGGGTGGGGGAATGAGATAACAAGTGCTTGGGTTGATTTTCCATCACATATGAGTGAGTGAGGGTGGTGGTAGGTGGCTGGTCGGGCTAGCTAATTAAATGGCCAAGCCCGGAGTTACCGCCGGCGCCAACATGCGCGTTTGCCGGCGGTAGGGCCCATTACCGCCGGCACCTACGGCCCACAAACGCCGGCGGTAAGTGCAGGATGGGTGGCCCACCCAGCCACTTGTTACCCCCGGCATTTACGTTCTCGGGTTCGCCGGCGGTACAACCCGCTACCCCCGGCGGTTTGTGCATAAAACGCCGGTGGTAAGGGCAGGCTGGGTGGCCCGCCGAGCCACTCATTACCCCCGGCATTTCCATTTTCGTGTTCGCCGGCGGTAAAGCCCTCACCCCCGGCGCCTTGCGTTCAGCTCGCCGGCGGTAGGGTTAGGCCACCCTGGAAGGTCTTACCGCCGGCATTTTCAAACCGTACTCGCCGGCGGTAAGGAGTGCTGCTATAAGGCTTTCCCTAGTAGTGCTATGTAGACATGGTTGAGACCTCTCTCCGACCAATAACCAATAGCGGGATCTGGAGATCCATAATGGCTCCCACATATTCAACGATGATTTTAGTGATCGACTGAACCATTTACATACGATACCGATTCCCTTTGTCACGCGATATTTTACTTGTACGAGGTTTGATCATCGGTATCTCTATACCTTGTTCAACCTCGTCTCATGACAAGTACTCTTTACTCGTACCGTGGTATGTGGTCTCTTATGAACCATTCATATGCTTGCAAGCTATTAGACGACATTCCACCGAGAGGGCCCAGAGTATATCTATCCGTCATCGGGATGGACAAATCCCACTGATGATCCATATGCCTCAACTCATACTTTCCGGATACTTAATCCCACCTTTATAACCACTCATTTACGCAGTGGCGTTTGATGTAATCAAAGTACCTTTCCGGTATAAGTGATTTACATGATCTCATGGTCGAAAGGATTAGGTAACTATGTATCGAAAGCTTATAGCAAATAACTTAATGACGTGATCTTATGCTACGCTTAATTGGGTGTGTCGATTACATCATTCATATAATGACATAACCTTGTTATTAATAACATCCAATGTTCATGATCACGAAACCATGATCATCTATTAATCAACAAGCTACTTATAAAAGAGGCTTACTAGGGACTCCTTGTTGTTCACATAACACACATGTATCAATGTTTCGGTTAATACAATTATAGCATGGTATGTAAACATTATCATAAACACAAAGATATATTATAATAACCATTTTATTATTGCCTCTTGGGCATATCTCCAACGAGTCTCCCACTTGCACTAGAGTCAATAATCTAGTTTACATATGTAAAGATATAACACCTTGGCCTTCCGGTGCTTTATCATGTTTTGCTCACGGGAGAAGTTTTAGTCAACGGATCTGACATGCTCAGAAACGTATGTATTTTGTAATTCATTTGCGTCTCAACGCATCACTCATTTTCTAAATGAGTCGGCATTAAATATGTTTGGTCTTCTGGTGGAACCTTAATTCCGCGGTCTGAAATATGTCACTAATATTTTCATACACAATATAGCTTCAATGTTCTGACACTATCGGAACTACACCAAGTTCTCAAAGAACCTCTTGACTTAACATCCTCAGTCATTGTCAAAACAATGACATACTCTGCCTTCGTTTGTAGAATCCGTCATAATATTTAGAACTCTTCTAAATCTAGCATAGACAACTTCTAGCTCATTGTGCTACCTTTTAAACAACACTTAGTGCCTGTTTGTTTGAGCTGCAGCTGAATGATAAGCAGCTGGAGCTGGTAGGGTCTGAGAAGCAGCTGGAGCTGGACAGCTGGTGAAATACAAAAATGATGTTTGGCAACCTGCTTTTGGAACAGCTGGTAGACATGGAGCTGGTGCTGAAAGTCCCAAATACCCTTATATGCTGGAAATGTTGTTGAAGTATTGATATGACATGATATAGCTGATTACACATTATATTAGCTCAGATAATACGTTTAGCTTCTATTCTAGGATACTTTATAGTACGGAGTAATACTTTCTCTTTATACAGCTTGCATAATGTTATGGATACATCAGTTCGCCTAGTAGCACATTAAAAAAAAAGATTAATAAGATAGTACATCCATCGCTGTACCATGCACTAGTGCTGAGGGTAAAACTAAACGAGATAGTAGATATTTCTCGTTGGAATTAGCGGACTCACGTGACGTTGAGCAACTCAATCAAGAAAAACAAAAGGCCGTGACGTTCAGCAGCAGTTCATTGAGGCTCGGGTCTGGCTGATACGGCCTGGCCCTGCTCGGCTGGAGATGAGGCGGGGGCCGCTGGACAAGGATTGGAAGGAGGGCGTGTAGGGCGGAGCTGCGAGGGTCGGCGCCTCGGCGGGACGGCGAGCACCGGCCGGCCGGCGGCGCGGCTGGAGATGCCGGAAGCGCGGGGAACCCCTAACTCCCTCGACCCTTCACAGGCGCTCGGTCCGAACCTATCGGGCCTGTTTTTTTCCTCTGGACAAAGGCTCGTGTCAGGGAAGAGGTGGGGTGGGAACTGGGAACGGATCAGCAATGGCAAGTTTGGTGTAGATAACTCGGATATCAGGGGCAGCGTGGTACCACGATCCGTTTTCCAGTCAAGAGCTGCGGGAAGCTGCCGCAAGTCGCTCCGGAGGTGCTTCTCGGCTTGCAGTGCAAAACAGAGAAGCGCTTGTAAAAGCCCATGAATATAAGTTAGGTGTTTGGCTGGGCTTGTGCTTTTACAGATCCAAAAGCAGTAAAAGCTTAAGCTTCAGCCCAAACAAACAGGGCCTTAGTCTAATTTGAGATTGAAATTTTATTTTTATATGTGACAAAACAAATATTGGTGCAACACCTTACAGCGATTTGTTTGTCATTTCTCCATACAAAACTATATATATATATCCTTGGTTCTTCTTAAGTACTCAAGAATATTCTTACTGTTTTTCAATGATCATCACATGAATCATTCTGGTACATGCTCATAACACTTTTAGAGCACATGACATCTGATTTTGTACATATTATTCATGATCCATAATCACTCATGTGTTTTTACTCATTGAGTGTCAGATACACTCAAGTCTTGTTTAAACCTTCACATGACAAGAACATTTTCTTAATATTTCTATATTGAACTACTTCAATATCCATTCTATGTACTTTGACTTAAACTTATTTATGTGTTTTAATCTATCTTCATAGATCTTGACACTAAATTTGTTTCAGTCCATATCCTTTCATTGAAGTTAATTTCTTAATGAAAACTTTTAATCAAGTATATAATTACATTATTTATAACCAACTATATGTCATCTACATAAGTATTATAAATATGTCTCAGCGCTCCCACTTAATTTCTTGCAAATGCAAGCATCTTCATCGTTTCTGATAAAATCAAAAACTCTTTGACTATTTCATGCGGTGAAGATTCCAATTCCGCGATACTTACTTCGTCAAATTGAAGTTTGTATACCTATCTAGTATTCCATGGACTAGCAAAATTCTTGGTTGTATCTTGTATACACCTTTAATACACACTTCTATTATGTAATGTATTTTGCCATCCTACTATCATATCTCATAAAAGAAATATGTAGCGATTACTAGAATAATCCACATAGACTATAAGCATCGCTACTGGAAGATCTAATCTTATCATAGTCAATTCTTTGAACTTTGTCGTAAACTACTTTTCGACAAGTCGAGCTTCTTCAAGGATATTCCATCCAAGTTCATCAATTTTATAGATCCATCTACTTTCAAAAAGTATTTATCTATCTTGGATTTCATGGCGTATAGCCATTTTAACGGAGTCAGGGCCCATCATAACTTCTTTGTTTGTAGTTGGTTTATCATTGTTCAAAATCAATCCTTTGTCCACAAATCATTTATTTGATCACAAAGTAAACCATACCTACAAGGTTCAATATGTACTTCGATCTCCATGGTTAAAACACTTTGTATTCATGGGAGCCATGATCGTCGTGGCCGCTTCCGGAACCAATTCCGATGCTGCGCTACTCTGATCATTTTGCTCAGGTTCATAAACCTTATCAAATTTTATTGTCCTCCCACTCAAATACTTCGCTAGAAAAAAATTTCTTGGAAATAAGCAAGTAACATTAACAAACACTTTTGTCTTTTACTTCATAGTGGGAAGAATTCCCAATTCTGGGATAACAACAAAGACATTCATCCGATTTTGATTGTAAACTTATTTACATATTCTATGCATACCAAAAATTTAAGAAATGACTATTAGGGTTCATACTCATGCCATAGCTCGTATGGTGTCATTTCAACGGATCATGATGATGCTCTATTAAGTGTAAAAGCGGTAGTCACTAAAGCATAATCCACAAAAATATAATGACATCAATATTTTATCTCATCATTGATCCAACAAGGTTTGGATACGTCTCTTGGATACTTCATCATCACTATGATACTCCAAGAAACGTGAGTTGTACAACAATTTCATAACTCTCTTAGATGTTCGCTAAAACTCGTAATTCAAATATTTCCACCATGATCCAATCATAGATATTTGACTTTTCTATTACGATGATTTCCACTTCATGCTGAAATTTATTTGAATCCATTCAAATGTTTCAAATTACTTCCTTATTGAATATATCCACATATATATACTCAATTCATTGGAAGTTTTCATGAAGTAGAAGAATCTCCCGCACACAACTACGCCCAGTGAACCATATACATCATTATGTATGTTTCTACTAAGTTAGTTGCCCGTTCAACTCTTGGCCTATGAACGGTATTTCAGTTATTCTTCAGACAAGATTTGCAAGCGCCAAACGATTCAAAAATCAAATGACTCCAAAAATCCATTTGCATGGAGTTCCTTCATGCGTTCCTTTCTAACATGACCTAAGTGGCGGTTCCACAGATAAGTGGAATTCAAATTATTTGCCTTATGGCATTTTTAGCGTCAGTGTTATGTATATGTGTTTTACCATTAAGATTTATAATAACTTATCCATCGTACATGGAGTAATGTCATAATTTGAACAACTCATTGTTTTTATTTGACCAGAGCAAAATAACAATTATTAAGTTCTTTATTATAAATTCTAAGGGCTAGGTAGAATGCCAACGACAAACATAATAACACTTTATTATGTTCCAGACGTGCATTATTACCATATTCTTTATCAGTCACTTAGGCCATCGTATTCTTGTATTGCGTTGTACTGTATGACATCTCATACCAACCAATCTGATACAAATACCCAAGAACTTCATTATGTGACCAAACAAGGAATACATCCAAAACATGTATATCATTTATATACACCTGAGCTAGACTTTCTAGTCTTTTCTTTCTTTCTGCCAAAATATCTTTTGTAGTTTCTCTTTTAGCTTTCCTCATTCTCAGAAAACACTTCACCTTCAATAAATTTTAAGTTTGTTGGTCAAATACCAATAATCTTGAGGTTCTTACTTTGAAGTTGATCATCATATGACAAGTGTTTCAGATTTCACTATTAATAACTTAGTAATATGATGAACAATTTCACTCATAATTTTATCCATCATATCATGATGTCTTTCCGAGACCATGTCTGTACATGCTAGGCTCGTAAAGTTTAACCTTAGTATTCGCATGTGCAAATCTAGCTTGCACCCATTGTATGCACACGTAGAATCTATAACATCCGATCATCACGTGATGCTTTGAAACTACGAGTCTTAGCAACGGTGCATACTAAGGATGACCACTTCATGGATATGCGAATATCGTTAGTGCCCCAATAGTTGGAGGATTGGGACGTCTTGCGTCTTCAACCTTCGTACATTTCCATAAAACTTATGAGTTTATGTAGTCTCACCAAATTATATTCTATCATCTTGCAATAAGGTCTTAGATATCACATATATCTCATACCTTGATTATTTCTGAAAACTAAATTTTCAGCTCCTTACTTTTCAAACAGATTTGAGCTTCAAGTTTCACGGAGACAAGATGACTTTAGGTACTAATTGAAACCATAGCTCTTTGAATCAACAAAGTGAGGTTTACTAAAAGTTTGCAATAGGAATAAAAACAATTCTTGATTCTTGAACAATACGGTACCAGTCCGTAAAGTTTCTTGTCAGATTTTAACAGTATTTCTATCTCAATTACAAGACTAGCGCATGGTAGAAAAACGAATGCCAATACTACAAAATTAATTCAAAATACTACTCAGACTATGTTTATGATAATTAGTTCATGTTTTAATCTAATTACTAATAAACTCCCACTTAATACAACATCCCTCATAGTTGTTAAGTGGTACACGATCCACATCCACTACACCAAAACCGATCATCACGTGAGATGATGTAGCTTCAATGGTGAACATCAACATGTTGATCATATCATCCATATGACTCGTGTTCAACCTTTCGGTTTCCGGTGTCCCGAGGCCATGTCTGTACATGCTAGGCTCGTCAAGCAAACCCAAGTATTCCGCGTGTGCAACATGGCTTACACCCGTTGTATGTGAACGTTGAGTCTATCACATTCGATCATCACGAGATGCTTCGAAACGACGAACTGTGCAACTGTGCATACGAGGGGAGAACACTTTATTATATTGATATTAATGTGAGGGATCATCTTATAATGCTACCGTCGCGTTCTAAGCAAAATAAGATGCATAAAGGATTAACATCACATGCAATTCATATGTGATTTGATATGGCCCTTTAGTCTTTGCGCCTTCGATCTTCATCTCCAAACCACGAACATGATTTCCATCATCAACAGGCATGATCTCCATCATCGTCGGCGTAGCGTCAAGGTCCATGGCGCCGTCTTCATGGTTGTTCACCTCATGTAGCAACTATTACAACTACTTTGAAATACTACTCAACATGAAATTTAAAGACAACCATAAGGCTCCTGTCGGTTGCCACAATACAATAATGATCATCTCATACATATTCATCATCACATCATGGCCATATCACATCACCAAACCTTGCAAAAACAAGTTAGACGTCTCTAATTTGGTTTGCATATTTTACGTGGTTTAGGGTTTTCGAGTAAGATCTAATCTACCTACGAACATGAACCACAACGGTGATACTAGTGTTGTCAATAGAAAGAGTAAATTGAATCTTCACTATGGTGGGAGAGACGAGACACCCGCAAAGCCACTTATGCAATACAAGTTGCATGTCGAACGTTGAGCAAGTCTCATGAACGCGGTCATGTAAAGTTAGCCCGAGCCGCTTCATCCCACCATGCCACAAAGATGCAAAGTACTCGAACTAAAGACAACAAAGCATCAACGCTCATAAAACAATTTTGTTCTACTCGTGTAACCATCTATGCATAGACACGGCTCTGATACCACTGTAGGGATTTGTAGCATAGAAAACAAAAAAATTCCTACCGCGAGAACGCAATCCAAGCCAAGATGCAATCTAGAAGACGGTAGCAACGAGGGGATGAACGAGACTAACCCTTGAAGATTTCCAAAGCCTACAAGAGGAGGCTCTCGTTGCTGCGGTAGACGATCACTTGCCGCTTTCAAAAGTGCGTAGAAGATCTTGACGGTGCCACAATCGGGCAGCACCTCCGTACTCGGTCACACGTTCGGTGTTGATGACGATGTCCTTCTCCCCGTTCCAGCGGGCAGCGGAAGTAGTAGATCCTCCTCGGAATCCCGGCAGCACGACGGCGTGGTGGCGGTGGTGGTGGAGAACTCCGGCAGGGCTTCTCCTATGCGCTGCGGGAGTATTATGTGGAGGAGGAGAGGCTAGGGTTTGGGGAGAGGGGGTGGCTAGGGCGCCCGCCATGGGCAGCCCTAGGTGGTGCGGCCAAGAGTGGCTGTCCCCCCTCCCTCTTCTCCTCATTATATAGGTGGAAATCCCCAAGAGTTGTAGTCCAAGTCTTCGAATAAGACCCCAACAACAAAACCTCCCATAGGTGGGAAACCTACTTAAGGAGGGAGTCCTACCCAAGGTGGGACTCCCACCTTTCCTTTGGGTGGGGTGGCCGGCCACCTATGGTGGAGTCCACCTGGGACTCCACCCTTTAGGGTTTGGCTGGCCATGCAAGGTGGAGTCCCTCCGGGACTCCACTTTCCATGGTGATTTCTTCCGGACTTTTCTAGAACTTTCTAGAACCTGCCATAAATTCACCGGATCATTTCCAAACTTGGAATATGACTTCCTATATATGAATCTTATTCTCCGGACCATTCCGGACCTCCTCGTGATGTCCTGGATCCCATCCGAGACTCCGAACAAAACTTCGAACTCCATTCCATATTCCATATCTACTTAAACGACATCAAACCTTAAGTGTGTCACCCTACGGTTCGCGAACTATGTAGACATGGTTGAGACCTCTCCGACCAATAACCAATAGCGGGATCTGGAGATCCATAATGGCTCCCACATATTCAACGATGACTTTAGTGATCGACTGCACCATTTACATACGATACTGATTCCCTTTGTCACGCGATATTTTACTTGTCCGAGGTTTGATCATCGGTATATCTATACCTTGTTCAACCTCGTCTCATGACAAGTACTCTTTACTCGTACCGTGGTATGTGGTCTCTTATGAACCATTCATATGCTTGCAAGCTATTAGACGACATTCCACCGAGAGGGCCCAGAGTATATCTATCCGTCATCGGGATGGACAAATCCCACTGATGATCCATATGCCTCAACTCATACTTTCCGGATACTTAATCCCACCTTTATAACCACCCATTTACGCAGTGGCGTTTGATGTAATCAAAGTACCTTTCCGGTATAAGTGATTTACATGATCTCATGGTCGAAAGGATTAGGTAACTATGTATCGAAAGCTTATAGCAAATAACTTAATGACGTGATCTTATGCTACGCTTAATTGGGTGTGTCCATTACATCATTCATATAATGACATAACCTTGTTATTAATAACATCCAATGTTCATGATCACGAAACCATGATCATCTATTAATCAACAAGCTAGTTATACAAGAGGCTTACTAGGGACTCATTGTTGTTCACATAACACACATGTATCAATGTTTCGGTTAATACAATTATAGCATGGTATGTAAACATTATCATAAACACAAAGATATATTATAATAACCATTTTATTATTGCCTCTTGGGCATATCTCCAACAATTCTGTCCCCCGAAACGGAGTTTCGCGATGGCGGCTGCGCCCCTGGAGTCTTTCTGGAATATGATCGATTGATATAAGGTTTTTCGCGTCGCGAGGAATATATAGGCGAAAGGGCGGCGTCGGAGGGGTCCCGAGGGGCCCACCCCATAGCTGGGCGCACCCACCCTCCTGGCCGCGCCGCCAGGTGGTGTGGGGCCCCTCTGACAAGGGATTAACTTATCAATGCCTACAGATTGTAGTTTTCTTCTTCTTCTTCTTTTTCTTTTTCTTTTTTCTTTTTCTTTTTTTTCCTCTCTGTACACCTTGTACAGTTTGTAGTTTTTTAGTAGCTTTATACCTTTGTATATACTTTCTTTAATAATAAAAATTGCAGTGGGGTTTTACCCTACTGTTTTACCCTAAAAAAAAAATGCCTACAGATTGTAGACTAGGGTTTTAGTCGGAAGTAGAGGGCAAGTAGATCTCGAAGGTTTCAGCCGAAAAGTACTCGACGATTATGAAAACTAGGGTTGTGTGAAACAATGAATCGATCCTCTCTTTGTCCCTCGACTCCCCCTTATATAGCCGAGGGATTCGTAATACACAAGTTACAGAGTCCGGGAGGGTTTCTAACCCGTCCCGCATCAATGTAGCATTTGTCAACAAGCAAAAAGTGAGCACAACAAGTACCCAGGCAAACTACAACCCCTACCCATTCCTCCGAAAGCTTGGCACTCTGTCGGCTTGGACTTCATCGAGGGACTTCCAAAATCTGGCAAGTTTGACACTATATTAGTGGTCGTGGACAAATTCTCGAAGTTTGGCCATTTCATTCCCCTACGCCATCCCTTCACAGCAGCTTCAGTGGCGCAACTGTATATGGACAACGTCTACAGGCTGCACAGCATGCCCAAGGTACTCAGATCCGACAGAGACAAAAATTTTGTGAGCAGCTTCTGGCAAAATCTTTTCAAGCTGGCCGAGACAACTATGAACATGAGCTCCTCCTATCACCCCCAAACGGACGGTCAAACAGAGCGTCTGAACCAATGCCTAGAAACATATTTGAGATGCTTTGTCCATTCCAAACCAAAAGATTGGGACAAGTGGATTTCTCTGGCTGAATATTGGTACAACACGTCATATCACTCAGCTCTGGGCCGGTCACCCTTTGAAGTGTTGTATGGGCGTAAACCGAGGCACTTTGGTTTCCAACACGGTGATTCAGTTGGAAGTTCAGAGTTGGATGTTTGGCTGCGGGAGAGAGCACTAATCATTCCTGTCATTCGACAACACCTGGAGCGTGCACAGGCCAGAATGAAAAGACAGGCAGACAAAAAAAGGCTTGAGCAATCATTCGAGGTGGGCGACATGGTATATCTGCGGCTCCAGCCCTATGTGCAAGTCTCATTGGCACAACGGGTGTCGCAGAAATTGGGCTTCAAGTACTTTGGACCATACAAGGTCATCAGTAGGGTTGGAAATGTCTCTTACAAGCTCAAGCTGCCGGAATCTGCGAAAATCCATCCTGTGATCCACGTATCACAACTGAAGAAAGCCATCCGCCCTACTGACACGGTAAGCAACGAATTACCCTTATCCATGATTGATGCTACAGCGGTCCAACCTGTGCGGATACTTCAAGATCGCCTGGTCCAGCGTGGAGGGAAACAAGTGCCACAACTCAAAGTGGAATGGGCGGGCTTGCCTCCGTCCTGGGAGCCCCTTTTCACCATTGTCAATGCATACCCGAACGCACCAGCTTGGGGTCAAGCTTGGTCTTCAGGGGCAGGTAATGTCACGACTACACACCTGGAGATGGCGTTGAAGGAAAAAAGAAGGACTGACCACCGTCAGTCCATCAGGCTGGGCCACCTGGCAAGAAAGATGGAGGCCCAGTAGCCATCTCGACCCAAGAGAAGCTGGCGTGTACAAGGGGTCGAACCAGCCATCGGGTAGGCATTCAATGATTTTGTAAAGAACTAAACACATCCCGAGCGGATCCTCTCTCCTCCCTCTTCCGAGCATGGCTCTTGATTCCTGATCCATGGCGTGACGCCTGGAATTGTATCGAATCCTTGAGTTCTGGAACATCTGTGAGTGAGTAATACCACACCGCAGCCCTAGCCTCCATCCCAAAATCCATGCCAGCGAGGAGGGCGCCGGAATGACTCGCTGCCGTCGTCGCCTGCCTCCCTGCCGGACAACGACGACATGCTCCGAGAGATCCTCCTCCGGGTCCCGCCGTAGCCGTCCTCCCTGCACCGCGCTTCCGCCGTCTGCAAGTGTTGGCGGGGCCTCGTCGGCGACCCCAAGTTCCACCGCGAGTTCTATGCACACCACCCAAAGCCGCCCATCCTCGGCGTCTTCTCGAGGAGCTACCGCGACCATGCTATCGTGTTCACCCCCATGCTTGACACTCCTGACCGCATCCCCCGTCCACTTCGACATTGGATGCTGAAGAAACAGACGCGTGTTTTACCGTTTGCTCGATTGCCGCCACGGTCTCGTTCTTGTCAAAGACTATTGAAATGATTGAAAAGCATAACATTCTTGGGCGCTCTCTTAAGATCGAGGAAGAGATAAGATGGCTGATGGGGTCTGATGAGGATAATGATGTAATATTTTTATGTGCCAACTGCAATGTCTACTCAGTTCAACTTAAGTGGATGGAATCGAAGAAGCTTTCCGGAATCAAGTTTAGCAATCACATTCATCCTTTTACAAGTTTCTCGACACCAGGTGAAAAATGTTCATCCTTACTTCTTAGATTATAAGAGTTACCTAATCGGCTCATGTTTTGTGCATGTTTGCTTGACTACCTTCGTTGTAGTTCTTAAGTTTTCACTAACGGCTTTAACTTACCAACTGTCCCTTTGCAAGATAGGCAAACTTATATCTCTATCTTTAGTACGTACTCCATCCGTTCCTTTTTAATTGATTCGGATTTAGTACAAACCTGTACTAAATTCGAGTCAATTAAAAAAGAACGGAGGGAGTATATGTTATCAGTACACTGTTTTCAGGAATATCCTTTGCATTTTACAGTACATGTCAGATTTCTTGTAAAACATCTATGAAAAAAATGAGTTACTTTGCTCAAGTTATATTGTAATCTCATCTATTTAAAGTACTCATTGTTGCCTCCTCTTATCCATTTGTCTCCTCCGGTCCTCCCCTTACATGTTATTAATTTCCTGACCTTATGCTTCTTGGAACAGCCATTAATGGTGAATCTAATGGAACTGAAATGTTGCATGATACATAGGATGCTTGTCTAGTTTGAAGGGATAATGTTCTGAAATGGTTCAGCTGGTAAGATCTTCTGAATATACTTTGTGAATTTTGGACTCTTTAATCAATTTTCCTATGGATAGGGATTCACACATGTGAATAACACAAACAGTAAATAAAACGATGGTGATGCCAAGGAAAAATGACTACTTCTTGGATCATAAGTGATATCAAGATTAGATGTCAAATATGGTGCTGATGTTGAAATTACCTATGTGCCTATCATTCTTCATGTTTTTTTCTCGAAATCTGTAATAAAAGGAATGCAGTATATTTGTAGATCATTCTTATTGCAAACGATAATCACAACATTGGTCTCCCCAGCCCAACAAATCTATTATATACTAAAAGCAATATGCGGAACTAAAATAGAGACACCATATTAATCCACATCACTTAAATTAATTTTGATAGTTAGATCAAAAATTTGTGGCCAGGATTTAACAAGCTATTAATAGTTACGTAACTAAAAAAGCAGTCCGGTTTATCCAAGTTGACATGATAAACTATAAAAGGAAACTGCCATATTCGATCAGCGCGAAAAAAACAGATCTTAGAGGTATCATGTTCGTATTGTTTAAGGAAACCTTTCTATTAGGTAACTAAAAAGATCTCATGTTCGTGCAGTTTAAAAATTCAAGGAGATAGAGACCATCTCTCTCAACGTATTGGCTTTTCACGTGACATACAGTTTGTATCATGTACGTATTTTTTAAGAAAATAAGGAGACAACATATGTCTTTCCTATCTGATCAGCACATATAAAAAAAAAACTGACCGACTCCCGTATTTCATGGGACGACGTGAGCATGCAAAGAAAATCTTAAAAGAAATCTAAACGGGACATGAAAAGAAAATCTGACCGAACTCCACTATTTCATGGCACGTGCAAAGCAAGGACGACGGTACTAAAAGCAATATGCGGAACTAAAATAGAGACACCATATTAATCCACATCACTTAAATTAATTTTGATAGTTAGATCAAAAATTTGTGGCCAGGATTTAACAAGCTATTAATAGTTACGTAACTAAAAAAGCAGTCCGGTTTATCCAAGTTGACATGATAAAAGGAAACTGCCATATTCGATCAGCGCGAAAAAAACAGATCGTAGAGGTATCATGTTCGTATTGTTTAAGGAAACCTTTCTATTAGGTAACTAAAAAGATCTCATGTTCGTGCAGTTTAAAAATTCAAGGAGATAGAGACCATCTTTATAAAAATACTCCATCAAGCTTCAGTCGAGTCAACAAATTCCTCACATCTTTACCTTATCCATTAATTTTAGTAGAATTCTCACAGTTGAGTCCAATCTTTTTCTTTCTAAACGGTGTATATTCCTACGATTTACACCTTTGGAATGCAGGCTAAAACAAATACTCTTTTGAAATTTCGGATTATTTCTTAACATTTGAAGTTTGATTTAGAGCAGTAGAGGGTAGTAAATTTCATGTTAGTATTTATAGTTGGATATCATCATTTCACAATTAATATTGAAATGGTTGGCATGATTTGGTAGTAATTATTTTCCCACAAATTACAGATGGTTAAACTAATTTTTGTGTTTTTTATTGACCATCAAAGTTGTCACTAGATCCATATTTATCGTAATAGCACATATGAGTGGTCATATTTCTCTAGACCTTTTTACATATTTTATTCACAAATAAATATTTATATAAGAAAATAATCTGTCGATTTTTAAACCATATTTATTTTCCACAAAGAGGGTAAGAGAAAATTCCATTTGTATAAGATGATTCATAAATATTACATACTCCTATCCATAATAAGTGGTGATTTTAGTTCAAATCTGACAAAAAGTAAACTAAAACCACAACATGTATTATGGATAGGATGGGGTAGTAGTTTTACAAAAATTAAAGATGATGCCCTCGCATTTGCGAGAGCCACTATGCTAGTTATAGAGTTAAAAGTATTACTAGCAGATGTAGGTGAGATCCTAATATCTGTTACAGAGCTCTTCCTTATGTTACTGAGTTGATCATTCGTTTTGATGCACGTATTGTTCTTACACTGTCTTGCATACGTATCATCATTAGGTTTTGTGTGTATATGTATCAGGTTACTAACCAATTAACGATTTTGCTTTCTCTAGGTGAAGAAAGACCTGCTGCAGGTATCTGTTGTCACCGTGTTTGCCTCATTGCATCAACTTGGTTGACAGCGTCTTGTGCTTATATTTCATCTGAAAAACACTTACTGAACCCATGGCTTAGTCTAGCCAAGTTTGTATTGTAGCTGAGATGTTATTGAATACCTAATCTAGGGAATTCAGCTTCCCATAGTATCATTTCAAGTCAGATTTGGCTGCATTTTTTTTCCATGGTCGTGTTGCCAGCTCTTCTCTCCAATGCATGGTTCTGCCACGAGTGTGATCATTTCAATGTTACTGAAACTTGATGCAGCTAAAACTGGGAATGCCACGCGAAAAACCGGACAAGTCAGGACTATGTTGCCCTAAATCTGACAGTGAGGTCGTTGTCCACTACTTTGCAGTGGTTCATATCCACGTAGAGGACTTGTAATTCTGACAAGCTAGTTAGTGCCGATGTTGATATGGTACTCGATGGCGGCTGAGTCTACATTCACAACCTCTGAAGTCTGACTGAAGTCTGAACACAGGCAGGACACTGACTTTTTTCTTTTTTTGAGAGTACAATTTTTTTTTTGATAAACGCGGTACAACGGTAGACGCTCACAACACGCGCATACACTCACCCCTATAAACACACATGCACACTGAATAAGTTTGTCCACAGCCTGCAAACAAGCTAGTTTTTATTAGCTTCATAAGCTAGGATTTAGGAGCAACTGCTGATCTCCCTTCTTCATGCCGACTGATGACGGCGTGAGTCACCTGGTACTTCGGCTGGTCGTGTATCCCCATAAATAACTGTTATATTATGATCTAAATTCATATACTAAAAGGAGGCTAACTTCTGACGAGCGGAGGCTAACATCAGTCATTTATAAACACTCCCCGATATAGTGAAATATTTGCTGATTGACGCCCGTGGTTTTGTAAACACTCTCAATTTTAGCTGCATCAAGTTTCAGTAACAAAAATTCTTTCAACTTCTGACGAGCGGAGGCTAACATCAGTCGTTTGTAAATACTCCCCGATATAGTGAAGTATTTGCTGGCTGGCGTCCGTGGTTTTTTCCCCTATGTTGAAAAGGGTTTTCCACGTTAACAATAACTAATTTTTTTTGTCTTAGTCAACATTTTTATATCTTTTTTCTAATTGAATTTTGACTGAATTGTAACCGCTTCACTTAGTGTTAGGCATCTTGTTTTCTAAGATGTTGATATGCGAGACCCAGGTTATTGAAACCGGGTGGTTTTCTCCAACTGCAGGGAATAGGCCCGTGGCCACCACGCTATAGAAGCATTCACGAAGGTGTTGTTGATATGTTGCGGATAAAAGAACACATAACTGTACTGTCATCCACATAAGTGCACACGTGACCCCGTGCCGGAACAGTCAAGCGTTGTGGCCGTCGCCATTAACATCAGCGACATCGATCGATCGATGCGCAAATTTGACGAAAACAAAAATTCTTTCAAATCTCTTTGGAAATGAATGTTGCAACAACCAGTGTAGCCATCGACTTGCAGATAGCCAGAGCCACACACGACATACTGTTATGATCCCTCATAAGTGATAATCTTCTACTGGCTATAGAGCTATTCGCACCTACCTTTCCGATTTCCTTGATTCCGTCCAAGCAACAACCAACTCTGCAAGTATATACAGCTGTGTCTATCCCAAAATTGTTATGCCAAATGTACCTGCCAGCAAGAAATGTGTGGCAAGTTTTCAAACGGACCCGCTGAAGGTTTCTGTTAGAACACCTGTTATTTCCGCTGCTGGATTAGTCTTTTTTCTTTGAGAATGAGCCTTGCCCGGTTGGCTAGATCTCTTCGTAGCTGCCAAATCAATTCAGGGCCGGGCATCGTTAATTCCGGAAAGAAAACAAACGCCCAACTTAAGAGGAATGAATGATGGCGATTAAGCAACAGGATTAATTAGCTAGCAAAGCATCTGACCTCCTTTCCCTGTAGGTGACCGCTCGGCGAAGGAAAGAATGAGGGTAGCGGAAGCATATGGAAAACTATTGTAAGAGTTATATGCTGCTCACATGTGCGGGCTATGCGCGGATTGATCTGATTTCCATAACGGTTTTCGCCAGTATACAATCACTTGAGAGTTTGAAAACAAAACCAGTGACGCAGACAACATTTCAGGAAAATGAATCAATCCAACCGACGCGACCGCAATAACAGCCATGACAATGAATTTCATAGCAGCTCATTAAATAAAGCCTAAGAATTAGGTCAGGGATGGTCTAAACCACCTTCTAACTGTGTGAATAAACGTAGAGGCCACCTTTGATGCCAATTCACTAAGGGATAACATTCAAAAAAAAAATCATTAAGGGATACTGCGGAAGCGGTGATCCGAGATACTTACGGGAAATTTTTTGCTGCAACTAAATGCAACTTGGACTATGTCAAAGATATTATGACGGCATAAATATATGCTTATGCAGTTATGCTCTGAACATTGGGTCACTATTAGCTCAATGGCATGCAGAGTTATTCTTGGATCATATAGCATGGATGTGATGGATTCAATGAAAAATGGTAGTACGGTTTCACGGCATTCAGTGGTCATCTTTGATGATTAGTAGTAGTCTACGACATCCATTTTAGCCTGAATAAAAGGTTTTGGGAACACATCCATACATGCTTCGGTTTAAAGGACTTATGGTGATGAACTCAGTTCTGAAAATGGATAAAAAATGGAGGTTGCCATTAGAAAGTTAATTTTTTTTTTGAATTGTCAGTACAGAATACAAACTGAAATTTTTTTCTGACATCACATCATCAGTCATTTCGTCATACATAAATGCAGATGGTGAAATATGGAAGAAACTTGAAGGCTTGTGAGCTTGGAGAATACTCTCTACGTTTCAGTTTACTAGTCTTCCCCGTATCTCTAGGTCGCCAATTTAATCTATATAATATAAATTATATAATGCAAAAATATATCATTAGAAAATAGAACATATAAACTTTTTAATGATATAATTTTTATATGTTTATAACATATAATTAATGCTAGCTTGATCAAATTTGCGAAGGAGTACGTGCACGCCTAATAAACTGTGATAGAGGGAGTAGCATACTCCGTACTACATATAGTAGAGTCCTTGACTAATTTGTTGGACTACCGACAATCGAGCTACGAATGTGAAATGCAAATCAGGCATTGTTGGGCTCTTTAATTTGTTGTTAATTTCATAGATTCTTTGAATTTTCTAACTTCAAGATGCTTTCCTAGTCAGTAGCTTTCTCCGGTTAGGCAGTCGACTCAAAGAATCTCAACGCCCGCCATGGCCTCGGTTGGGCGGTTCACCGGAAAAAAAAAATGTGACGAAACCATGGCTCTTCTAGCTAGCCGCGCAAGCTGATAGTAGAAACAACCTTCACATGGCCGCTGCTACGTTCCGACAGACGTGTACCTACGTGGCCCTTCGCCGGAACACTCCAACGTCGTGAGCATCGCCATTAACATCGGTGAGATCAATCTATTGATTGATGCGCAAGTTCGACAAAGACACAAATTCAGCCATTCCATTTTCTTCAGAAATGGATCTTGCAACAACCACTCTACCCGTCGGTCCGCACACAGCCAGAGACAGACGAGAGATATTGGTGGGATGGCTGATAGTCTTCTCCTGGCTACTGAGTTACCTGCACCGACCTATCTGATACCCTTGATTCCGTCCAAGCAACAACCAGCTCGACCTACGTGTATGGCCTGTGTAGATCCCAAAATTGTTATGGCAAATGTACATGCCAGCAATAAATTTGTGGCAAGTTTTCAAACGAACCTACGAAAAGCTTCTGCCGGGAACACCTGTTATTTCCGCTCCTAGATTAGTCCTTTCTTTTCTCTTCCATTTGAGAATCAGACTGTTGGGTTGGCGTGGTTTCTGTTTCCAAGCTGCCAAATCAGTCCAGAGCCGGGCCATCATTACTTTCGGAAAGAAAACAAACAATTAACTGAAGAGGAAAGAATGATTACAATAAAGCAACATGATAAATTAGCAAACAAAGCCCCTGGCCTCATTTCAGTTGGAGCCAGCATTTGTATCATATCATATATAATATTAATTTACTATGAAGGCAACATTTTTATATCATATATGTTGTAACTGGGGACTCACTGTGGGATTATAATTCTGATATCCTAATTTAGGATGTCGTCACCTTTGTTCTGTCTTTCAGGGTACTAAACTCTTCGGCGAACTGAAGTAAAAAAATTAATGTTACTCGAAATAGAATAGACCATTTTTTGCAATACAATTTTCCCTAAGATATATATTTCAAAACAAAAAACAAGGCTAACTTTGAATTTTTACATTCTTTGAATATTTTTTGATATCAATCATACACTTGTTCCTTTCCGTCATTATGTTTATTATTATGATAATGTTTAAATCATTGATTATATGGTCTTCTATTTAAAATGTGCCATCATATATTCCAAATAGAATAAATAAATATTTTTTTATGACATGTTATACATGTTTAGTACTACTCAATATGGAACTTCGGTTAAATCCCCAAGTTAAGTAGATCAGTATATAATTTATTATTATCCTCTTTGGAGTGACATTTTAGTTTTTAACATGAAATGGATCATCTAGAAACGGACTGTTGAATAAAGTGCACCACAGCACTAGTTGTCAAAACACCCCCAAAGTGTTTTTTTTTTTGTTGAAGCTGGTAACTCATATATCATTGTATATTTGTATAGTAAGCTTAAAGGTCTGGAGAACACATTAATTTGTGATCTGGATTTTGAGCACTAATACCGAAGCACTCAATTGTGAAAATGGACGATAAATTAAGGGTGTCATTAAAAAGTGAAATCTTGAATGAAGAAATTGGAAGTCTCGTGAGTTTGGATAGAAAAACATAGCATACTACAAACTCCTATTGAGGTTGACTTAGAACAAAGATATAATTACACTTATTCACGGACGGAGTGAATACAGTAGAGTCCTTGACTAATTTGTTGGAGTACTGGCAGATGGCACGAAGAATATGGTATGCAAGTCTAGCATTGTTAGGCTCCTTGATTTTTTGTTAATTTCTTAGCTTGTTTGAATTTTCTTCCTTCAAGATGCATCAGTAGTCGATAGCTACCTCCGGTTAGGCAGTCCGGAGTCAAAGCTTCTCGACCCCAATCATGGCCTTGCTGACCGACAAGTCCGGCCATTGTCGGCGAGCGCAGTCACAGTAAACATGATGGTAGAAACAAGCTCCACACGGCCGCTGCTACCGCCCTTAGAAGTGTACCTACACGACCACATTTCGGAACAGTCCAACACGGTGGCCGTCGCCATTAACATCGGCGAGATCGATCGATCGATGCGCAAGTTCGACCAAAACACAAATTCTTTCATTCAGATCTCTTCAGAAATGGATGTTGCAACAACCGGTGTAGCCATCGACCTGAATGCAGCCAGAGCCAGACGCGACATACTGGTGTGATGCCTGATAAGTCATAATCTTCTTCTGGCTATGGAGCTACTCGCATACACCTATCTTTTTTTTTTGCGGGTAAAAGCGGATTCATTAAGCCATAGGGATTACAAGGTCATGATTCAGCTCCTGGGACATGCCCTCAGGTGTTGAACCATGCCAAACAGCAGTTCTGGCCTCTGTCCTCGCATAGTTGGCGAGCCAGTGACTTACCCTATTTTGCGAACGCTCCACTTTTACAAAGGTAAAATGTTTATTATTATTAACTAAATCTCTAATCTCCGCAATGAGGTGAGCAAGCGGTGATCTGTCTAGGTTCTTCTGTTTGATCACATGAACTAAAACCGAACAGTCTAGCTCTACTACTGTCGGTTTGTCGCTCCATTGTAAGGCCAGTCTAATACCTTCTTCGCAAGCCCTTCCTTCTGCTTCAAAAGGGTTACTGCAGCTAAGTAGCCTTCGACACGCAGAGAAAATTACCCTGCCTGTATCATCTCGCAAGATCATACCAGCACCTGCAGTACCATCCTCATGTTTGAAAGAACCATCACAGTCTAATTTGACCCAGCCTGGAGATGGAATAAGCCAGCGCAAATCAGGCGTATTCCTTCGGACCACATGCTGAGTTTCCAGATCATTCGTCAGCAGTAATTGTTTTCCTTTGATAATCTCCTCCGTAGATAGAACTTTAATATTTTTGAGAGTTCTAATATAGCTGGATAGAAAATTCTTTGATGCATCCACCGAAGGCAAGGGTTTGTCATGTGTTAATTCATTATAAGCATACCAAATACGCCAAGCTACTAACAGGATAGCATCAATCATCCTTGCCGGAACTGCGCATACACCTATCTGATTCCCGTGATTCCGTCCAAGCAACCACCAGCTCTACCTACGCATATACCCGTGTCATCCCGAAATTGTTGTGGCAAATATACCTGTCAGCAAGAAATTTGTAGCAAGTTTTCGAACAGACCTGTGAAAGGATTCTGTCGGCTAAACACCTGTTATTTCCGCAGCTGGATTAGTCTTTTTTTTCCTTCGCTTCCAGAATGAGTCTGCTCGGCTGGCCAGGTCTGTTCGCAGCTGCCAAATCAGTTCAGGGCCAGGACCATCGTTAATTTCGGAAAGAAAACAATCGCCCAACCAAAGAGGAATGAATGATGCAAAAAGTTTCTTTCACACATGGGCACCAGTGCTCCCTTCAATTTCAGATTTTTGAAAATTTTAAAATCACACACTTCTGTGTCTCTAAAAATTATGGTGTTAAATATATAGATAGATATGTGCAGTATGTGTGTATGCAAAAAAAAATCCCGTTAAAAAATACGTTGTATTTTGGAAAATATAAAAAAGACAAATTTATGACAGCAAATGGTAGTACAATAGTATTAAAATAGTATGTCTTTTTGTTAGAAATTTGTTTATTTTGTATTTCTAAAAATTTAAAGTATTTTTTACCGGGACTTTTTTGCGTAGACTCCTCTTGTACAAATCTATATACATATTTAATGTCATAATTTTTGGAGAAACAGAAGTGTGAGATTTAAAAAAAAAATTGAAAGTGGAGGGAGCACTGGTGCCCATGTGCACCAAATCCCTATCCTGAATGATGGCGATTAAGCAACATGATTAGCAAAGCAAAGCATCTGTCCTCCTTTCCCTGAACTGACCGCTCGGCCAAGGAAAGAATGATGGTACCGGTCGATAGGAACTGCTAACCGACACTTGATGCGGAAGCAGAAGACAAACTACTGTATAATAGTTGTACGAGATCACAGGCGCGAGCAATTACGATACAAACACCTGAATATTCTCGCTTATATCTCGATCAACATGGTCGACCAGCCTGACGGGGCTGCGTACCGATTTTAGCCGAACTTCTGATGAAACACAACCGACAGGCGAAGGCTAAGGTGGTCGGTTGAGAATTTGAAAACAAAATCCGTGGATGTACTTAAGACATATATATGACAGCATCTAAGGAAAACGAATAACTACAACCGACTCCAACAGGCGACGACAGTCGAATTTCATAGCAGCTTATTCAGCCGAGCCTAAGAAAATCAGGGGGTGGTCTAAGCTGCCTCCGGCCTAATGTAGATGCCTCCTTCGATGCCGATTCACTAAGAAGGGGTTTTACAGGGAGCGATGGCCCGTGATGCTTATGGGAAGTTTGTTGCTGCAAGTAATTTTAAGTTGGAATTTGTCCAATATGTTATGTGAAGAGAAGCATATGCTCTGAAGATTGGGTTACAGGCTTACCGCTGGCTCAGTCGCTTGGATGCAACACATGCTGGATGTAGAATGGGCAGACATTCAGACGGCAATCTGGCGGTCATCTTCGATGATCGGTACCACATGTCTGTGGAATTGTCGAAGGTCGAGCCTGGAACCGACGGAGTTTAATGCAGTTGCCTAGCAAAGTTCTCAAATCAATCGGACTAGTTGGATGATCCTCCCACACACACACCCCACCCCACCCCACACACACCTTCCACCGATGCTCCCAAATAGGCGCCGGTAGAGACACCAGCACTGTATCCTTCATTTGGGGTGCTATTTCCACACCGGCGTGTCTCGATAGGATTTTTTTTAAGAAACACTAAACATTTACTTGTAGTTTCATTTTCATGTCATTCAGGATCAGGAATGAATAATGATTTAAGCAAAATCCAAGTAAAATATTATTCACTCCTCAATCTCGAATGACATGTGAAACTTGTTTCATCTTTAGAGCATCTCCATTCGCGTCCTCCAAAACATCCCCCAAAGCTATTTGGGGCGCGCCGGACAAAAAAACCGTTCCAGCCGCGTCCCCCAAAGCCGAATTTTGTCCGGCGCGGCTCGATACGGTGTCCGCCGCCCCGAGCCCGTCCCCGTCCCACAGGGGACGCATCGGGGACGCCGGACACAACGAAAAGCGAGGCGAAACGACGCGGGACCGACGCGTCAGCGGCTCGGAAGGCTAAAACCCCATCGCCTACCTTTGATCAAGCGACGTTAATGGCGTCCCTGGTTTTCTAGGCGACGCAGGGACGCGTCTCGTCGTGCATGGCCGCGTGGTCGTCCGCGCCGGCGTTATTGCGTGCAACCACCCGCTGTCCGCCGCTGTACATTAAGACGCCCTGCGGTTCGTCCCAATCTCTCACCGCTCCCAAACCTTCTCGTCGCCGCCGCCTCCCCCCCTCCCAGATCTTCGCCTCGCCGCTCCAAACAATGTCGACCTCGTCCTCCCGCAAGATCTCCGCGGCGAACGGCTTCGGCCGCGGCAGCCTAACCGTGGCGGAGGCGTGGGCGATGTACCACGCCCGATATCCAGTCCCGCCGGACATGTGGCTGCCAAGCAGCGGCGGCTGGAAGATGGCCGTGAACGGCATTGGCGTCCCGCCGCCGCCGAAGCCGGGCACGGACCAATGGAGGGACGGCATCAAGGCCCGGCGGGCTTAACTCACCGCCAAGGAGCGGGCGGATCCGACATGGGCGGCCAACGACAACGACGAGTGGTGGGCGACGTACTTCAAGGTCAAGTACGACGTCGAGATGTACAGCACCGCCGGCCTCGTCGGTGGGCCCAACAGCTGGAACAAGGACGGTCGCGCCCTGTTCTGGGGCGTTCCGGGGCGCACCCTCGACAGCGTCATCCGCGGCATCCGCAACGGCGCTCCAAGGTTGGAGACGCCGCAGTCACCGCCACTGTCTCCTCGAGGAGGACCACCGCAATGGCAGCCGAGGAGGACGACGTACTCGTCCTCCTTGAATTCATCTTCCTCAGGACCGGCCCGATCGACGCTGTCCTCCTCGTACCGCTCGGCGCCGTACAGCGTCCCCAACTTGTGGTGAAGGAGGAGTCGGCGACGCCCGTCAACACGAGGCGAGGCGGCAGCGACAGCCGGCGGCAGCAAGAGAGGCGTGGCGGCGCCCTCCTCATCCCGAAGCCGGAGGTGAAGGAGGAGCCGAAGGAAGCGTTGCAGGCGGCGCTGCTGGCAGAGTACGAGCGGCAGCAGCGACTCATCGCCAGCAGCGACGACCCCGAGGACTGCCCAGGGCTGCGGGTGGCGTGCTTGGCTTCGATGAACGACAAGGACGCCTGGAAGGGCAACCTCGACATGGCGATCGCCATGTCCATCCGCGACTCCGGCAAGCCGCTCGTCGACCTCACCGACGATGGCGAGGCAGGACCGAGCGGCTTGGTGAAGGACGAGCCCGTCGACGAGCCCGTCCACGAGCGCGTCAAGAAGGAGGTCGTCACCGACGACATGTACAACTTCCACCAGTACTACGACGCCTCCGGCCGCCGCAAGTACTTCTAGATTAGGTTTAGTTTAAATTTAGTCAAATTTCGTTCGAAACTATGTAATATATGCCAAGTTTGGACGAATCTAATCGGATCTCGCTTAAGTTAAAATTTCCAAAATTTTGTTTGGGGGACGCGACTGGGGAGCGACGTTCCCCAAACGCGGCACGAACGAAACACGTCCCCTAAACGCTCAATCCGGCGCGGTTTGGGGGACGCTTTGGGGGACGCGACTGGAGATGCTCTTAACCTACTACCTACTGGCCACCCGGCACTATGCAGGTGGACGATCGACCACAGCTCTCTCCAATGCTCTCTCTGCTGTTCCGCTGTCGTCGATCCCCAGCTGCTTTCTCCGCCACGAACGTCAAGTAGGTCGCTCAATCCGCGGCCGCCGCCTCCTGACGCAATTGCTGCTCCAGCTCCTCCCGCCGCCAATGGTGCTCCACCTCCGGCCTCCGTAGCCGCAGCTGCATCTCCGCCAAGCTCCGCCGCTCGTAGACTTCATCCTCACGCTGCTGCTGCTCCCGCATCTCCCGCCGCCGCGAAGCTACTCACACCCCTTCTGTTGGCGCACCTCCCACCGGTGCTGCCGCTCCGCCTCCCGGTGATGCCACCCTGCCTCCAGCATTTGCCGCTCGTCCACGGCAAATGCTTCTAAGGTCACCACTAGCGACGCCTTCTCCAACGCCTCGTACTCTGCGAGTTTCGGGTCCTCCTCCACGACTTCTTTGGCCGCCTCTAGCGCCGCCTCCTCCCACGCATCGAACATTAGTGGTTTAGATTTTTTCACTACTGAAGTGAGAGGCGGGGAAGAAGGGATAATATAGACCGGCGACGAGGCAGGAAACCTCCCGCGCGACATCGTGGGAGAGTTTCCCTCCTGGCGTCGTGGCAGCAGATCTCCCGCGCGGCGCCCTGCCGTCACGGACAGGAGGCTTCCACGCCCAAAAAAATTTGTCTCGCGAGGCGCCGGCACGCCCGATTCGTGCCCTTCACGAAGGGGCTGGCACGGGGTTGCCGACGCTTCTATTGGGCTCGAAAAAGCGCCGATTTGGGACGCACCGATGTGAGCCCAAATTTTGTTGTTGGCCCCTAAAATGCTATCGGGGGCGTTATCGGGGGCACCTCTAATGTTATATTGTGATCCAAATTCATATACTAAAGGGAGGCTAACTTCTGACGAGCGGAGCAAGGCCCATCGCCGGTAGGCTTGGCCGAAGCGTAGAGGACATATGAGTGAACATGGCATGGCAGAATTGCACAGGAGAGACCTGCTAAATGGCTGCAATTTGAGTAAGTTTGAGTTCTGTGAGCACCTTGTGATACGTCTCCGACGTATCGATAATTTCTTATGTTCTATGCCATATTATTGATGATACCTACATGTTTTATGCACACTTTATGTCATATTCGTGCATTTTCTCGGAACTAACCTATTAACAAGATGCCGAAGTGCCAGTTCCTGTTTTCTGCTGTTTTTGGTTTCAGAAATCCTAGTAACGAAATATTCTCGGAATTGGACGAAACGAAGACCCGAGGGCCTATTTTTCCACGGAGCTTCCAGAAGACCGAAGAACACACGAAGTGGGGCCACGAGGTGGCGACACCACAAGGTGGCACGCGCCCAGGGGGGCCCGCGCCGCCCTATGGTGTGGCCCCCTCGTCCGGCCCCCGACTCGCCCTTCCGCCTACTTAAAGCCTCCGTCGCGAAACCCCCGAGGCGAAAAACCACGATACGGAAAACCTTACCGAGACGCCGCCGCCGCCGATCCCATCTCGGGGGATTCTGGAGATCTCCTCCGGCACCCCGCCGGAGAGGGGATTCATCTCCCGGAGGACTCTACACCGCCATGGTCGCCTCCGGAGTGATGAGTGAGTAGTTCACCCCTGGACTATGGGTCCATAGCAGTAGCTAGATGGTTGTCTTCTCCTCATTGTGCTTCATTGTTGGATCTTGTGAGCTGCCTAACATGATCAAGATCATCTATCTGTAATTCTATATGTCGTGTTTGTCGGGATCCGATGGATAGAGAATACCATGTCATGTTAATTATCAAGTTATTACATATGTGTTGTTTATGATCTTGCATGCTCTCCGTTACTAGTAGAGGCTCTGGCCAAGTTTTTGCTTTTAACTCCAAGAGGGAGTATTTATGCTCGATAGTGGGTTCATGCCTCGCATTGACACCGGGACAGTGGACGAAAGTTCTAAGGTTGTGTTGTCGTCGTTGCCACTAGGGATAAAACATTGGCGCTATGTCCGAGGATGTAGTTGTTGATTACATTACGCACCATACTTAATGCAATTGTCTCGTTGCTTTGCAACTTAATACCGGAGGGGGTTCGGATGATAACCTGAAGGTGGACTTTTTAGGCATAGATGCAGCTTGGATGGCGGTCTATGTACTTTGTCGTAATGCCCAATTAAATCTCACTATACTTATCATGTCATGTATGTGCATTGTTATGCCCTCTCTATTTGTCAATTGCCCGACCGTAATTTGTTCACCCAACATGCTTTTATCTTATGGGAGAGACACCTCTAGTGAACTCGTGGACCCCGGTCCATTCTTTTATACCGAAATACAAATCTGTCTGCAATACTTGTTTTTACTGTTTTCTCTGCAAACAATCATCTTCCACACAATACGGTTAATCCTTTGTTACAGCAAGCCGGTGAGATTGACAACCTCACTCGTTTCGTTGGGGCAAAGTACTTTGGTTGTGTTGTGCAGGTTCCACGTTGGCGCCGGAATCTCCGGTGTTGCGCCGCACTACATCCCGCCGCCATCAACCTTCAACGTGCTTCTTGACTCCTCCTGGTTCGATTAAACCTTGGTTTCTTACCGAGGGAAAACTTGCCGCTGTGCGCATCACACCTTCCTCTTGGGGTTGCCCAACGGACGTGTCAACTACACGCATCAAGCAAATTTTCGGCGCCGTTGCCGGGGAGATCAAGACACGCTGCAAGGGGAGTCTCCACTTCTCAATCTCTTTACTTTGTTTTTGTCTTGCTTTATTTTATTTACTACTTTGTTTGCTGCACTTATATCAAAACACAAAAAAATTAGTTGCTAGCTTTACTTTATTTACTCGTCTTGCACTCTATATCAAAAACACAAAAAAATAGTTTACTTGCATTTACTTTATCTAGTTTGCTTTATTTACTATTGCTAAAATGGCCACCCCTGAAAATACTAAGTTGTGTGACTTCACTAGCACAAATAATAATGATTTCTTATGCACACCTATTGCTCCACCTGCTACTACAGCAGAATTCTTTGAAATTAAACCTGCTTTACTTAATCTTGTCATGAGAGAGCAATTTTCTCGTGTTAGTTCTGATGATGCTGCTGCCCATCTCAATAATTTTGTTGAACTATGTGAAATGCAAAAGTATAAAGATGTAGATGGTGACATTATAAAATTAAAATTGTTCCCTTTCTCATTAAGAGGAAGAGCTAAAGATTGGTTGCTATCTCTGCCTAAGAATAGTATTGATTCATGGACTAAATGCAAGGATGCTTTTATTGGTAGATATTATCCCCCTGCTAAAATTATATCTTTGAGGAGTAGCATAATGAATTTTAAACAATTAGATAATGAACATGTTGCTCAAGCTTGGGAAAGAATGAAATCTCTGGTTAAAAATTGCCCAACCCATGGACTCGACTACTTGGATGATCATCCAAACCTTCTATGCAGGACTAAATTTTTCTTCGCGGAATTTATTGGATTCAGCTGCTGGAGGTACCTTTATGTCCATCACTCTTGGTGAAGCAACAAAGCTCCTTGATAATATGATGGTTAATTACTCGAATGGCACACGGAAAGAGCTCCACAAGGTAAGAAGGTAAATTCTGTTGAAGAATCCTCTTCCTTGAGTGATAAGATTGATGCTATTATGTCTATGCTTGTTAATGGTAGGACTAATGTTGATCCTAATAATGTTCCGTTAGCTTCATTGGTTGCTCAAAATTCTAGACCACATCCTGCTAATGGTAATTCTTATGGTAGATATGTTTCACCTAATGAGGAAAAGATGTTAGAAATTGAAAGGTCCACCAAGAGCTTTATGCAATCACAGTATGAGCAAAACAAATTGTTTACTAAAACTATGAATGAGCAATCTACCTTGTTGAAGAAAATAGGAAATCAACTTGAAAATCTGAATATGGAGATTTCTGGGTTGCAAACTAAACTTGCAAATGTCGAAGACCGAATCTCATACATGTCTCACGCCACAATCTTCTTTAATTAATAAAATGGCTGCTAAACCTGATGATATTGAAAATAAAATTGTTACTACAGCAAATGCCATCCAAGTTAGAATTAATGAGAATATAAGATTAATGGCTGAACTGCGTGCTAGGTGGGATAGAGAAGAAAATGAAAAACTAGCTAAAAAGGAAAATGTAGCTAAAGTTTGGACTATTACCACCACTAGCAATGCTAATGATTCACATGTTGCTGCACCTCCTACTATCAATGGTAAAATAATTGGTGTTAGCAATGCTTCTACTCCTAGTGCAAAGCGCGCAAAATTACCCGAAACTGCTAAAACTCGCTGAAACCGCTTGTGATAAAACTCGCTGAAATTTTTTCCAACCTTGGGGATGATAATCCCATTGCTTTAGATTGTAATGATTTAGATTTTGATGATTGCCACATCTCTGAAGTTATAAAGTTCTTGCAAAAACTTGCTAAGAGTCCCAATGCTAGCGCTATAAATTTGGCTTTCACAAAACATATTACAAATGCTCTCATAAAAGCTAGAGAAGAGAAACTAAAACTTGAAACTTCTATTCCTAGAAAGCTAGAGGATGGTTGGGAGCCCATCATTAAAATGAGAGTCAAAGATTTTGATTGTAATGCCTTATGTGATCTTGGTGCAAGTATTTCGTTATGCCTAAAAAAGTCTATGATATGCTTGACTTGCCACCATTGAAAAATTGTTATTTGGATGTTAATCTCGCTGATAATGCTAAAAAGAAACCTTTGGGGAAAGTTGATAATGTTCATATTATGGTTAACAATAACCTTGTCCCCGTTGATTTTGTTGTCTTGGATATTGAATGCAATGCATCTTGCCCCATTATATTGGGAAGACCTTTTCTTCGAACCGTTGGTGCTACTATTGATATGAAGGAAGGTAATATTAAATATCAATTTCCTCTCAAGAAAGGTATGGAACACTTCCCTAGAAAGAGAATGAAGTTACCTTATGATTCTATCATTAGAACAAATTATGATGTTGATGCTTCGTCTCTCGATGTTACTTGA
>NC_061513.1:278604500-278651725 GCF_022539505.1 Lolium rigidum
TGCCCATGGCCGGCGCCCTAGCCACCCCCTCTCCCCAAACCCTAGCCTCTCCTCCTCCACATAATACTCCCGCAGCGCATAGGCGAAGCCCTGCCGGAGTTCTCCACCACCACCGCCACCACGCCGTCGTGCTGCCGGGATTCCGAGGAGGATCTACTACTTCCGTTGCCCGCTGGAACGGGGAAAAGGACGTCGTCATCAACACCGAACGTGTGACCGAGTACGGAGGTGTTGCCCGATTGTGGCACCGTCAAGATCTTCTACGCGCTTTTGAAAGCGGCAAGTGATCGTCTACCGCAGTAACGAGAGCCTCCTCTTGTAGGCTTTGGAAATCTTCAAGGGTTAGTCTCGTTCATCCCCTCGTTGCTACCGTCTTCTAGATTGCATCTTGGCTTGGATTGCGTTCTCGCGGTAGGAAATTTTTTGTTTTCTATGCTACGAATCCCTACAAGAATCTCTTTTCCGGCACGCCGCCGGGACGGGGAAGTGCCCCCGGAAGCCTTCTCCATCGACGCCAGTGCCTCCATCATGCTTCGTGAGTAGTTCCCCCATGGACTACGGGTTCTAGCAGTAGCTAGTTGGTACTCTCTCTCCCATGTACTTCAATACAATGATCTCATGAGCTGCCTTACATGATTGAGATCCATCTGATGTAATCGGTGTTGTGTTTGTTGGGATCCGATGAATTGTTACATTATGATCAGTCTATCTATAAAGTTTGTGAAGTTATTGTTGCTGCAACCTTGTTGTGTTTAATGCTTGTCACTAGTGCACGAGTGGCATGATCTCAGATTTGAGCTCTATAATTATTGCTTAGATTGTATCTACAAGTTGTTTGCACATGTCTATGTCCAGAACCCGAGGCCCCAGAGTGACAACAACTGGGATAACTGGAGGGGATGGCTTAGATATAAGGATCACATGTTTTCACCAAGTGTTAATGCTTTGCTCCGGTGCTCTATTAAAAGGAGTACCTTAATTACCGATGAGATTCCCTTGAGGCCCGGCTGCCACCGGCTGGTAGGACAAAAGATGTTATGCAAGTTTCTCATTGCGAGCACGTATGACTATATATGGAAAACATGCCTACATGATTAATAAACTTGATGTTCTGTCTTAATGTTGCTTCAATCCTATCAATTGCCCAACTGTAATTTGTTCACCCAACACTTGTCACTTGTTATTGGAGAGTTACCACTAGTGTAGATAGCTGGGAACCCCGGTCCATCTTTCATCATCAAATCCTCACTCGATTCTATATGTCATTAGAAGTAGTATCAACTATTTTCTGGTGCCATTGCCTCTATGTTACTGCTACAGCTGCTGTGTTACTGTTACTATTGCTCTCATATTACTGCTGCTTTCACATCACCCCTGTTACTAGTGCTTTTCCAGGTGCAGCTGAATTGACAACTCAGTTGTTAAGGCTTATAAGTATTCTTCGTCTCCCCTTATGTCGAATCAATAAATTTGGCTTTTACTTCCCTCGAAGACTGTTGCGATCCCCTATACTTGTGGGTTATCAAGGGCATATGGCAAACACTCCTTAAGAGGAAGTATATTGGCTCAAAGGCTTTATCTCAGGTTATTTGGAGACCAGGAGATTCGTATTTTTGGGCTGGTCTTATGGAAACAAAGAATTTTTTCTTTCCATATGGTTCTTTCTCCATAAAGGATGGATCGGAAATTCGTTTCTGGGAGGATAAATGGTTGGCTAATACCACACTCCGAGAACAGTATCCGGCTTTGTACAATATTGTGCGCCACAAAGGCGATACTATCGCCAAGGTGTTGGAAAATTTCCCACCAAATATGGAGTTCAGAAGAAGTCTCATCGGTCCCAGACAAGCCTCTTGGCAGGATTTGTTACAACGTCTTGAGTTAGTTCAATTGACGCAGGGACCAGATGTATTTCGCTGGAATATTACCGGGAATGGTTCATTCTCAGTGGCTTCCATGTACAATGCTCTAATTCAGCCTAATATCCCGGTCGATAATAACTCGAAGATTTGGAAGATGAAGATACCACTGAGAACAAAAATCTTTGCCTGGTATCTTCGTCGAGGGGTTATTCTTACGAAAGATAATCTTGCCAAACGCAACTGGCATGGAAGTAAAAAGTATGTCTTCTGTCATCAGGACGAGACTATTAAACACTTATTTTTCCAATGTCAGTTTGCTAGGTCTATATGGTCAGCCGTCCAAATCAGGTCTACCTTATACCCACCACGTAGTGTTGCCAATTTATTTGGCAACTGACTCAATGGTGTGGATGTTAGGTTTAAACGTCTTATTAGGATGGGAGCGATTGCATATATTTGGTCGCTGTGGCTATGTAGAAATGACAAGATTTTCAATATTATTTCTTCTTCCTTTTTGCAGGTCATCTACCGGTGCACAGCTTTGCTTCGTTCATGGATACCGTTGCAGCGTGTGCAGCACCGAGACCTATTTACGGAGGTGTCTTCACGGTTGGAGGATACGGCGAGGGATATTTTCTCCCAACATGGGTGGCAGCGTGACCTTCGGCTAGACCCTCCTAGCTAATTGTTGTTACCGTTTTTTGGACTATGTTTTCACCTTTGAACCCTTTTGTGTGGTTTTGTAACGGATTCGTGTGCGGTTGTGTGCATCTTAGTTATGCAGAGGCCGGATCTATTGCGCAAGTAATAAAGAGCCCATTTTCGAAAAAAAATGTCATAGGCCGAAAATGATTCGAAAAAATGCGCGTACTCAGAGATGAATAGTTTTTGTTCGGGTGTATCTTAGTCGACTGAGACTTTAAGTCTCAATCAGTAAGTCTCAGTCAGTGTGTTTCGATATGGGTCTAAATAAAGTACAAACAACAATAAACACGAATCTTGAAGTAGCAAAATCCAACGATAGAGCACATGACTGAGACATAAGCTACGTCTCAGCTAGCTGAAACTTAGTAATTCCGATTTTGTTCTTCCTGGATTTGGTACATTTTTTGAATAATTTTTGTTTGATGCATGATGTTTTGTGACATATTACGCCTGTGAATCTAGTACTATGCTTGCTTCTCTTAAAATAAGATCTGAATTATAGTATATGAGGAGAAATTGTCTCAGACTTTTTTGGTGAATTGAGATTCATATATAGGAGAAGGCAATTGATACATGTATTTTTCTTGTTTATAAAGAAGTGAAGATGATAATGATAATGATATTTGTAAAGTTGTGCGGTGCCACTATATATAAATGGCGAACCATGTCCTACTATATAGAAGGTTGTTAGAGTTATACTTGTATACGAGTCTACACGTATTGTAACCGTACTCTGTACAATATAAATATATCAAAGACCCCTACGCGATGAGGCACATCGGGGTAGGCATACAATCTTTTTCTCGTTGTCGTTCATGGTATCACAGCCGCCGTTCCTAACCTAGATCGAGCGAGCTCGCTACAAGTCTTCCGCCGCCGCCGCCGGCGTTTTCCGCGCCGCCGCCGTTCCTCCAGGCCGCGATGGCCTCACCTTCCTCCGAGTCTGCGACCGCGACCGCGACCGTTCCTGCTACGCTGCCGGGAGTCTCTCCGATCGCGACCGCGAATCTGCCTGCTACGCTGCCGGGCGCGGGCGTGCCTGCTACGCTGCCGGACGCGGGCGTCTCTCCGCTGGTGACCTCCGTCCCACAGCCTCCGCCCGTTTCTCCGGGTGCTGCCATGGCTGGAGCGCTCTCTACTGCAGAGTCTACCACCATCGCGACAGCACCGCCACCGGTGATCCCGCCGGCGATCTACACCGACGCCGCCCGCCTCGCGGCTTCTCTCGGCCAGGGATCGGGGCAGGGACACGGGGTGCCGCAGCTCCCTGCCTATCCAGGGTATTATCCTGGCTACCCCGGGTACATGATGATGGCTCCAAGCAGCTATGCCCCTCCGCCCATGGCGCCGGGCAGCTATGCGCCCCTGCCCATGGCGTCACCCTCTCTAGGGTTTGGCTCACCGGGGGCAACAACGGCGCTAGCACTCCCCTACGGCTCTACTCCACCACCGCCGCCGGGACCTGCTGCACCATCTATGCCATTGCCGCCGATGCACCATCAACCGTTCCCAGCACATGGTCTGCCACCGGTTGTCACCATCGCCTCGTCCATCACCATCAGATTGACGAGCGAAAATTATTTGTTCTGGCGTGCACAAGTCGGTCCTCTTCTTCGCAGCCACATGCTCATGGGATATGTTGATGGCTCTCTTCCGTGTCCTAGTCCTCATGTTGTTGTTTCACATGCCGGTGCCATGCATCATGCACCTAACCCGGCTCATCAACATTGGACTCAGCAGGACCAGGCTGTTCTCTCTGGGTTCGTCTCCTCGATGACTGAAGGCGTCCTAGGCATGATCATGTTCTCCGGTACCTCTCGCGAGGCTTGGGAGACCCTTAGTGGAGCCTTTGCCTCCACCTCCATTGCTCGGTCCTCTGCAATCCGACAGGAGATGGCTGAATTGAAGAAAGGAAACAAGACCGTCAATACCTATTTTCATCAGATGAAGGCCCTCTCAGATTCTCTCACCAGCATTGGCGAGCCCTTGCGCGATGCGGAGTTCGTCTCATACATACTTGCTGGACTTGATGAGGAGTATGATGCCCTGTACCAAGTGGTTACGAATCGTACCACTCCTATACAAATTCGTGACTTGTTCTCGCAACTTCAGGCTATAGAACAGCGCAAATTGGCTCAGCGTCGCTCCAGTGGCTCCTCGCACTATCCTGCCGCACATATTGTTACACCTCCTGTACCTGCAGCTGCCTATGGGGCCGGCCGTGGTGGACCTCGTCCCTCGACACCATCCACCAAGACCACACCTGCAGCCACCACGCCCAAGCAGAATGGTGGGCGTACTCCTGTTGTCTGTCAGCTGTGTGGGACTCCGCGCCATGTGGCCTCTCGGTGTTACAAAAGGTTCAACCGTGATTTCCTTGGTCTTGGCAACGATGGGAGTGTTACAGAGAAGCAACTTGCTATGGCGATGTCTGCCTCTCATGGTTCTCCGGGTGCTTCTCGGTCCTTAGACCCGGCGTGGTATGCAGATTCCGGAGCCACTCACCACATTACTAGTGAGCTGGACAAGCTTACTTCACGCGAGCCCTACCACGGCACTGATCAGGTCCATACAGCTAATGGAACAGGTATGCACATTCATAATGTTGGTCAAGCTATTTTATCCACTCCATCCTCTAGATCTCTAGCTCTAAATAATGTCCTTCATGTTCCTAAAGCCACTCGAAATTTGTTATCCATGAGTAAGCTTTCCCATGATAATAATGTGTTCATTGAACTTCATCCTCATGATCTTTTTGTAAAGGACCTGGACACGAGAGCACCCATCCTTAGAGGTCGTTGCAGTGGAGGTCTCTATGAGATCAAAGCACCTGTCATCAAGCAAGCCCTTTCCAGTGTCAAGGTGTCGCGTGATATGTGGCATCATCGTCTAGGACATCCAGCTTTGCAAGTCGTTCAGCATGTTCTTCGTAGTCATGAGTTACCATCTACACATGAGTCCAATAAAATTGAGTCTGTTTGTGATGCTTGTCAGCAAGGGAAGAGTCATCAGTTGCCCTTTTCCTTGTCTACTCGTGTAACACAGTTTCCATTAGAGATTATTTATTCTGATGTTTGGGGTCCTGCTCAAACCTCTGTTAGTGGACATCGTTTTTATGTGAGTTTTGTTGATGCTTATAGTCGTTTCACTTGGCTCTATTTACTCAAACATAAATCTGATGTCTATGATGTGTTTCTCCAGTTCCAAAAACATGTTGAACGTCTCCTAAATCGCAAAATTATTCATGTACAAACTGATTGGGGTGGGGAGTATGAGAAACTTCATCCCTTCTTTCATAACTTGGGTGTCTCACATCGTGTGTCTTGTCCTCACACACACCAACAAAATGGCACTGTCGAGCGTAAGCACCGTCACATTGTTGAAACCGGTCTTACTTTACTAGCACATGCATCGGTTCCCTTGTGTTATTGGAATGATGCTTTCTCTACAGCTTGTTTCCTCATCAACAGGCTTCCTAGTCGCACCATTGCGATGAAAACACCTCTTCAGAGACTTCTTAATGAAACACCTGACTATACCTTTTTTAAGGTGTTTGGGTGTGCTTGCTGGCCACACCTTCGACCCTATAACAATCATAAGCTTGATTTCCGTTCAAAGAAGTGTGTCTTTCTGGGCTACAGCTCTCTTCATAAGGGATACAAATGTCTTCATGTTCCGTCTAATCGTGTCTACATCTCTAGGGACGTTATTTTTGACGAGAACGTTTTTCCCTTTGCCAACATGCCCAACTCTCATGATATACCCCCTGTGTCAGAGTCTTCTTTACTTTCAGCTGACCGCTTTATGGATGTTGCACATGCCTTGCCCTTGCTCGCTGACCATGGTGCAGGTATCGGACGCGGGAGTCGACTTGACGTTTTTACTCCATCAACGGATGCTCACGTCGATCATGGCTTGCATGGGGATGTTTCGGGCTGCGTGCAGCCATGCACAGCTGCCTCTCCCACCGAGCCAGGCTCTGCCTTGGGCTCTGTGCCAGCTGAGCCAGGAGCCTCCACCGAGCCTGGCTGCTCCGCCTCGGGCTTTGTGCCAGCCGGCTCCACCGTCGCCTCGGGCTTCTACCCTGTCCTGCCCGTGGACGCGCCTTCACAGCCGAACCTGCATGCGCAGCAGCCTCGTGGCCCGCAGCAGCGCTCGCCCGCACAGCCGAATCTTGGCCAGCAGCAGCAGTGCACGCAGCAGCAGCAGTGCACGCAGCAGCAGCAGCATGGCCAGCAGTCGCCTCAGTGCCCGCCTGCGCCTGCGTTTGCGCAGCAGCATGGTTCCCTGCATGGTCAGCAGGAGCTGCAGCAGTCTGCCTGCGCGACGGACATCTCTGCCACGGAACATTCTTCTGCAGCACCTGGTCGGCCCTCCGAGCTGGCAGAATCTTCTGCGATTTCTTCCGTGCCAGTTACAGCTTGCTCCAATGCGGACTCTGTTTCTACCTCCACAGATACAACAACACCAGTAATCACATCACCACCTCCTGCTCCGCCAGCTGGACCCATGACACGCCGGCGACATGGTATACATCAGCCTAAAAAGCGTACTGATGGTACAGTTGCCTGGACTTGTGTACTTGCAGCTCATATGGCACTGAAGCACACTCATGAGCCTCGGGACTATAAAGAAGCTCTTCGCACTTCTCACTGGCGTGATGCTATGGAGACTGAGTTTTCTGCTCTTCAAGCAAATCAGACTTGGCGTTTGGTTCCTCCTGTTTCTGGTGTGAATTTAATTGATTCTCGCTGGGTGTTCAAGGTAAAACTTCATGCAGATGGTTCCATTGAAAGGTATAAGGCTCGTCTTGTTGCAAAAGGGTACAAACAACGTTATGGTCTGGATTATGATGAGACTTTTAGTCCTGTGGTTAAGCCAGCTACTATTCGTCTGTTGCTATCCATGGCTCTCTCTCACAGATGGCATCTTCGACAGCTTGATATTCAGAATGCCTTTCTTAACGGTTATCTGGATGAGGAGGTATATATGCGCCAACCACCTGGTTTTGTTGATCCTGATAAACCTGGTCATTACTGCAAGCTTATTAGGTCATTATATGGACTGAAGCAAGCTCCCCGTGCATGGCATGCTCGTCTCAGCTCTGTGCTTGGGTCATTGGGATTCTCTCCTTCTGTGACTGATACGTCGTTATTTGTTCTTCGGCGTTCTGGTGTTACAATCTATCTGCTGATTTATGTTGATGATATCATTGTTCTCAGTTCTACAGCTGCTGCTATTCCTAAGTTGATAAGTCAGCTTCGTTCTGAGTTCTCTGTCAAGGATCTTGGGGTTCTGCATTACTTTCTGGGGATTGAGGTGTCCTCACCCTCATTCGGCAGTCTTCTCCTTCGACAGCGCAAGTATGCCCTTGAGCTTCTTGCTCGTGCAGGCATGTTGAAGTGCACTCCTGTGACTACACCCATGGCATCTTCTGAGCGTCTTTGCAGTACTGATGGTGATTTGCTCTCTCCCGAGGAGGCTACTCAGTACCGCAGTCTTGTTGGTGGTCTTCAGTACCTGACTATGACACGGCCTGATTTGTCTTTTGTGGTGAACAAGGTGTGTCAATACCTTCATGAGCCTCGCACACCACATTGGTCAGCCGTTAAGCGTATTCTCCGCTATGTCCGTTACACAGTTGACACTGGCCTGTTGTTTCGGTCATCCTCTTCTACACTGCTTTCAGCCTTTTCAGATGCAGATTGGGCTGGCAATATGGATGATAGGCGATCCACGGGAGGGTATGCTATCTTCTATGGAGGTAATTTGATCGCCTGGAGTGCTCGTAAGCAGTCTACTGTCTCTAGGTCTAGTACTGAATCAGAATACAAGGCTCTTGGTAATGCTACAGCCGAGCTTATTTGGGTCCAGTCATTACTGAAGGAGCTTGGTGTTGCTCAAATCCAGCCTCCTATACTCTGGTGTGACAATATTGGTGCTACCTACTTGTCATCTAATCCAGTTTTTCATGCGAGGACAAAGCATATTGAAGTTGATTTTCACTTTGTCCGCGAGCGTGTGTCTCGGAAGCAACTGCAGATTCGGTTCATCTCATCAAAGGATCAAGTTGCTGACATTTTTACTAAGCCTCTCCCTTTACCATTGTATGAGCATTGTAAGCGCAATCTCAATCTTTCCCTAGTTGAGATTGAGGGAGGGTGTTAGAGTTATACTTGTATACGAGTCTACACGTATTGTAACCGTACTCTGTACAATATAAATATATCAAAGACCCCTACCCGATGAGGCACATCGGGGTAGGCATACAATCTTTTTCTCGTTGTCGTTCAAAGGTCATAATGATATTGTGGCGAATTGAGATGATAATGATCATGGCCTACTATATCTTCACTTCCTTGTTTGTACAGAGGAGAAATCATCTGAGACTTTGTAATGAATTGAGAATCATATTGTATAGAACTTAAGATGGTAATGATATTCGTAAAGCTAAGTGGTGTCACTATATATATCTGATTACTACCACTTGGTAGATGAGGCGAAACTACGAAGTTTAGTAATGAAGGAATGAAGAGGAAAATAATAATTCGGTGGACTATATCTGGTATCGGAAGTATTATGCGTACGATCATTTCATGTCCAATTTCTGCCCGTGGGTATCCACTGGAATCACTTGATTTGGCCTCATACATGAAAGGTCCAGATGCAACATCGTAAATAAATCGTATGTATAGGAGCTTAGATTCGTCTCCAGTTGGCATCAATTTTTCAAATGAAGCATAAGAGCAAGTACAATAAATCCTAGTCAGCTGAATATATGGATTAAAATAGTATATTATTACTTAGTTGGAGGAGATATAGGAGGAGAGAGAAAGGGAGTGGGCTTTTATGCAAGAGCCAGCTCTAGCACTTGCTGCTAGACACTTTGTGAGAGTGAAAGGTGAACCTTACATTGATAAAGTACTACATTTTTATAGCTCATTATTGTATATATTAGCTCTAAGTTAACTATAGATAACATGTCAGTTGGCTTATAGGCAGCAGCTAGCAATACTATTGAATTTGCTACTAGTACTCCCTCTTTATCAGGGCATAAGGCGTAATTTTTTTCTGTTTTTTGGTCAAGGTTTAAGGCGGCAGGTCTCTCCCTCCCGATGGTTTCCCGAATTACCCCTCCGATCCCAGGCCGCACGCGCCCGTCTTCCTCCTCGAGTCGCACGCGCAGTCGCCTTTCTCTTCGACTCCTGCGCTGAATTACTGCCGCCGCCTCGCAGACTCCCTATAGATCATGGTGGCCGTGGCAGGGATCCTCTCCCCCTTCACTCGCCCACTTCCTCTTGCCCTTTCTCCATTCTTTTCTCCTTGCGGAGATCTCCCCATGTTGATGGCGGCTGTGGCAGTTCGGTTCCAAAAGGCGGCGGCGCTCATGGTGGTGGGGGCGGCGTTGGTGGCGCTAGCCGCCGTGTTCTTGGTCTCCCCTGCCGTCCGAGCGATGGAGGAAGGTTGTGGTTCCAGTGTTCCTGGCATGGGCAGCAACCTGGCCATGACCGGCAATGGCGGAACCCTACCGAGAAAATTTTCATGAGTTGATCCTAGAAAATTTTAAAAACAGTAGAATGATTAACATGATATAACATGATCTATTAATCTGTAAACTTAGAATTTCGATTCTCAAAAACAGTAGCAGTTGGACATGATCTATTATTCTGTAAATTTGAAAATTTTGATTCTAAAAAACATGATCAAACTCGACATGATCTACTAATGTGCAAAACGGACATGATTCTGAAAACAGCAAACTGTGAACAGTGTAGATGCAAACAGTGAACATTGTACATGCGAACGAACAGTCCATGCAAACACGAACAGTACCTGCACCATCGCTATCTTCTCCTCTGTTCTGCTCAGCTTCCTGATCTTGCCCATCGGTCTCCTGGTCATGGCCACCATCGGCACCTCCACGGCCACCGCGTTCCCTCCCAGGAGTTCCACGCCCACGAGCGCCTCGTCCTGCTGCTCCGCGCCCACGGTCACCTCGCCCTGCTGCTCCGCGTCCACGGTCACCTCGTCCTGCAGCTCCATGCCCACGACCGCCTCGTCCAGCAGCTCTGCGCCCAGCATGTCCACGGGCTCGTGCGGCGACGGAGGGACTAGTGAACATGAAGACGCCGTCGAAGAGAGGGAAGGGCACGAGTTGAGCCTCGCCGTCACCTCCCTCATGGCCAGCATTGTTGCCGCTAGAGGCACCCGCGAACTGTGCTCCACGGCGAGCTCCGTCGCCCGCAAACTGTGCGCCACGGCTTGCTGCTGCACTGCTTGTCTCGCCCACGTACAGCGGGCCACGGCCTAGACCATGTCCGCCGCCAGATACCTCAGAGTTCCACCTCTGAGCTGATCGCAGACCGGTGAGGCCGAGAGTACGTTGTCCTCGACCGTTCCCCTTCGCCGTGGATGAATTCAAGACCAGCATCTGCCGTGGATGATCAACGTTGCTATCCTCATCTGCTCACAAAACAGAAACTTGTAAGAATCGACTCAGTCTGCAACTCAAATAATAGAACAAAATCATCTGCTCACAAAACACCAAGGTTTACCTCCGTCGATGTCCACCTCAAATAAAAAATCTCCTGCAAGTTCCCTTGCCTCCCCATCGAAATCATCCAGATCATCCCAGTCGATGGGCTCGTTGAGGTCGACGTGCCGCCATGATTTGAGGTAGGAGAAGGAGGACTACAGGAAAGAGACAATGAGCACATCAACCATGCCGCCAAGCTTTTATAGGCCGTCGAAAATTTCGACATTGATTTGAAACCATGGCGCCAAGCCCACATCTTCGCATCTGAACTCGATCTCCACCGTGCGAATTCGCTCTGATCCGTGGCACAACGTTGCAACCAATCCTTGTTCATGTAGTCGATCTCCGGTTGGGTAGAAATCTTTTCCATGGATCCTCCTCTCCATCAATGGAGGTCCTGCGAGAGAGAGAGAGAACGAGGCCGCGCGATGGGGTAACCGAAGAGTCCGGGAAGTTATCGAGAGAGAATTAAGGAGGACGTAGCGCTGCATGCAGGGGCAGGAAAGGAAACCTCCCGATTTTTTCTCTCCTGGCTAACGATGCCTCAGCTCTCCTTAATAAGCGTGCACAAATTTATACACCTTATGCCCTGAGAAGGAGGGAGTATTATGTAAGGCTGATCATAGTGGGGAGTAACTTAGACTAGTAACATATGTCATGTTACTAGTATAGGTTACTACCTTCATAATGGGTAGTAAATTATATGTGGTGTCATGCATTGTATCATTTATTATGTTGTAGACTCATTTTTTCTTGGGGTGTGTGATGTTATGGTAACATAGCTAGTTACTACCCTACTCTCTTTCTTCATTTATTGGCATGCCATATCACCAAAATTCTTTGAGATGCGTGATGTCACTAGCTATGTTACTTCCACTATGAGCAGTCTCTTGGCTAGTCATAGTGGGGAGTAACTTAGACTAGTAACATGACATATGTTACTAGTCTAAGTTACTACCTTCATAGTGGGTAGAAACTTATATGTGGTGTCATGCATTGTGTCATTTATTATGTTGTAGACTCATCTTATCTTGGGGTGTGTGATGTTATGGTAACATAGCTAGTTACTACCTCACTCTCTTTCTTCATTCATTGGTATGTCATGTCACCAAAATACATTGGGTTGTGTGATGTTACTAGCTATGTTACTCCCACTATGAGACTGCTCATAGTGGGAGTAACATAGCTAGTAACATCACACATCCCAAGGCATTTTGGTGACATGACATGCGAATAAATGAAGAAAGAGAGTGAGGTGGTAACTAGCTATGTTACCATAACATCACACACCCCAAGGCAAAATGAGTCTACAACATAATAAATGATACAATGCATGACACCACATATAAGTTACTACCCACTATGAAGGTAGTAACCTAGACTAGTAACATGATATATGTTACTAGTCTAAGTTACTCCCCACTATGACCAGCCTGAGCAGTCTAAGCAACCAGAGGAGAGGGAAGCCTCCTTGGAATCCACACCATCTTCTCTATTGTTCTCCTGAAAATTGATGCCGTAAGTCTGCATGAAAGTTAATGTAGTAGTTGAAAAAATGCTAGACGTTTGCACTTTCCATGTGACATTTAATGACTCAAATTCCATCTCCAACTCAATATGACGGCCAAGGAAAAGGCAATCTGCGTGAAAGCTTTTCCGGCCAATCAAAGAGCCCCTGATTTTATCGATGGATCTCGCCCTCCTTTTGTCATCAGCTCTTCTCCAATCTCCCTCTCATCTCTCTTCCCTTTTCCCTTTCTCCTCCACAAGTAGAAAACTATTGTCGCTGTCCGCGTGTAGATTGCGTGTGTGACTATGTCTTAGACTTTGAGCATGGCAACATTTGAGCGCAACACGAGCATTTCAACAATATTTCAGCAATATGAATAATAATTATGAGGGCAATGCATAGAAATATCAAAGAAAAATAAGAATTAGGGTAATCGGAGTTAGAAAATATGGTTCTTTGGTGCTTTGGGCCTCAAGAGAGGGCCAACTAGGCCTAGGTAAAATTATATGTCCCACTAACATGTGGGTCCCACATGTCAGATGGATGTCTATTGGATATTCATGGGGCAAAATCTCTACCCGTGCCCGCTCCATAAATTGTTGGATATCCGCCCCATAAAATTCGTGGGCATAATCAACCCTCCATATCCGTGCCCGGCGGATCGAATATCAGTGGATATCCAGATCTGTGGATAAAATTGCCATCCTTATGGAGGCTTCACGAGGGGATAAGGAATTTAAAACATATCCCATCTCTCCCCTCTCCAGGCCTTAACTCGGCGACCTCGTCCCGAGCAGACGGACTTCCTTCTTCTCCACATCCGGCAAGCACGAGCTCGTCGTTCTTGTCTCGGACATGAGCAACTCTGGGCCAATGGGCCAGCTCGTTTCAGCACCTATCGACATCGTCGACCGCCACTGGGTCGTGTCCGACCTTGCCTCTTTCCTCTGGTCCTTCGTACGGGTCAAGTCCACGGAGAATTATATTGATCGCTCCACTAATTTTTTTTACCTGATCGCTCCACTCATTTGATACAACAAGCAACATCCTCCTTTAATTCCGCTCCTTTAATTCATGCAGGCAGCGGATCTCGGACCAATCAATGGTGCTATTCGTTCTTGATTCCCTTGCTGATATTCCAGGCAAATTCGAAGGTATATAAACCGGTGAAATTGATTACAAGGAAACAATGTGGGACTATTGAACCTAGAAAATTGAAGCTACCCTTTCTTTGGATCGATTCGCCGGTTGCGTGCTTTTGTGAATATCTGTTAGGCCCAAGAAAGAGGAAGCCCAAGTTCGTGGGCTGAGTATGAAGGAGGTTCATCCGATGTGAAGGCCGTTCGCGGAACCGTTTTTTCTCTCTGGACGAACCATTTTCGTGACTGAGCGGTGGCACTGCTTGTAAATATTTCTAAAAAATATGGATAGATCTAAAACGGACGAAAATAAAGGAGAGAAACCTTACTTCATTTATTATTAATTAATAGGTAAAGATATCTAATGGGAGGGAATTCACATATCCAAGTGCCAATTGCCGTTGGATCAGTGTTGCGGCCAACTGTGTACTACAACATTACATTTCTAGATGATTCCCTTCATGTTTAAAGATAATTACCACTCCTAAGAGGATCGCAAATTTATATGATGCTATACTTACTTGGAGATGTAAAATCATAGTTCAATATTGAGTACCAAAACTGATAAAATATGTTGTAACAAATATTCATTTATTTCCATGTTTTTAATATGGGATGCCACATTTACAAATAAAAGATCATGGTCAATGATTTGAAACATATATAGTCATGAGAATTACAATTATAAGTATAAAATATTTTGTAAGAGGTACAAAATTTTGTTTCAAAATAAACATCTTATTGAATAATATATTACAAATCAGTAATATTTTATAATAGAGTTATAAAGTTCTAATTTTTGAGCCAACCTGACAGGAAACCCTTACGTGGGCTACTGGAAACGGTAGATAGGATCGTGAAGTGGCAAAACACAAAGATAATTAGTGTGGTTTCTAACACTCAAGCTAAGTGCCCCCCTTTAGTAACTGCATTATACAAAAAGTTGAAGCTGGTTAAAATTTAAAATATCGTATGTTTCAATATATACCCTTACTCTATTGTTTTTTCTTGTAAAAATATCAGTGATTTTGTAATCCGACAGTTGATATATGGAAAAATATTCTTATTACTCATGTGCACGAGTTTGTGTTATATTTGACATTGATTTATTAATTTTTTTCTTCAAAGTATCGGTTCACTACAATGTCAAACAAAACAAACTACAAAGCCATAAATAAATAAAAGTAATGTGTAAAATTCGTAATATCATGGTGATGTCCAAATTGACATGTAAAAAGGGCAGGGAGGTAGTATGTTTCACTTCAGTGACATAATTTGCACATGTAGTGTTCTTGCCAAAAATATTGTAAGAGAACAAATTCTTGGAACTGTCGTCGTGAGCCAAATTTCAAGAATCTGTCTGTGTTATCACTTATCTGCAACATCTCTAGAAATCTGGATGCATAGCAGTGGTTACATCAGTTAAAGTTCATCCAAGGTACAACCTCACCTGCAAGTTGCAACAATCTCTAACATAAAACAAAAGGAACTCTGTTTGATCCGAGGATCCTCAACCACTAGACATCACATTATTCATCCAACCAAAACTAACGTAACAAACCGCACACAAGCAAACCATCTCCTATCTAGGATGATCGATCCTCTTGATTTATTCATCCCTTTTGATCACCTTTCGGAACCACCTCGTGGAGTCCTTTGGGTAGCGGGTGAAGGTTTTGCGGTCGACATAGACGATCCCAAACTTGGAGGTGAACCCCATCCGCCACTCGAAGTTGTCGAGCAACGACCAGGCGAAGTACCCTGTGACCCTGGCACCGTCGTCGGTGGCGCGCTTCAGCTCGTGGAGGTACTGGTCGAAGTAGTCAATCCTGAAAGTGTCGTACAGCGCGTGAGGGAGCGTGTCGCTGCCCGCCTGGTCGATGCCTGCAACCAAATTAAAGAAGTCCCCCATGTCAGATCTATTTGCGCATCGAGATTAGTGTATGGTGGTGATGCTACTCGTGGTTTACCATTTTCGCCGATGATCATGAGGGGGTTCCTGTACTTGTCCTTGACGTGGATCACGGCTTTGTAGAAGCCCCAAGGAACGACGTAGAGCCATTTTGAGTGTGCCTGAGTATATATATGCATGTGTTCTTCAGATATCACAAGTTGTTGCATCATTTGCAGATTTGACAATTCTCAAAAATGACCGTTACCTGCTTTCCGATTGGCACGCCGTTGCGCTCATCTGAAAAGCCAGATATACAAGAGGATGATCAAACGTGTTAGACAGACTGAGTTATAAAGGATCAAATATGATGCACTTTCTTCTGACTGATGGAGCGCGCTGTGTGCGTGCAGTTTGAGTTAAGCGTGTACGTACATACGAGCTGGGCATGCCAGTCATTGGCATAGCTCATGTGCGTGAGGTTCTCATGGTTCTTGACGTAGTAGGTGGTGTAGTGGTTGATCCCGACTACATCCGCGGATCCTTGCACCAGCCGGGTCTGCTCCTCGGTGAAGTTGGGCAGCCTGTCCCCGACGAACTTCTGCATCGTCTCTGGGTAGTGGCCGTAGGTGATGGGGTGCATGAACCTGGGATAGGGAGATTCAGTTTAGTTTCAGACTTTCAGTCAAGTTCAGGTGTCGTCGACGATCGCTGGTGGGGATGGTCCTTACCAGCCAAGGGTGAACTCTCTTGCCCTGTGCGCGGCGAACTCGTCCTCGGTCGTGTAGGTGAGCGGCTCGTACCAGACGAAGTCCAGGAGGATGCCGATCTTGCCTTGCTGCGCGTGAATGTACTTGTCGCGGTATATCTTGACGGCGGCGGCGTGGGCGAGGAGGAGGTGGTGGCCGGCGATGTAGGGCTCGGTGGCGGAGTTTCCCCCGAAGCGGCATCCGGAGCACCTGCCGGGGGCGAAGAAGCCGTCGCCGTAGCCGTGGGAGGCCATCATCCGGGGCTCGTTGATGGTGAACCAGTTCTTCACCCGGTCGCCGTACGTCTTGAAGCAGAAGTCGGCGAAGGCCGCGAAGTCCGGCACCACCCTGGGGCTGAGCCAGCCGTTGTACTGGTTGTTGAGGACCTCGGGCAGGTCGTAGTGGTAGAGCACGACGTATGGAGTGATCTCTGTTGAGTGGCAAATGTTATAGAGACAGAACGAAAATGATTCATAAAAACGTACTCAGAGATGAATCCTCGTACTGTTGGCAAGCATGTAGTCGATGAGCCTGTGGTAGTAATCCACACCGTCTTTGTTGTACCTCCCGATCCCACCTGCATTTCACATATTTTCAGCAGAGATTCAGAAGAAGATGCGCGACGTACTGGGCAATCACTGGTCAGTGTGTTTTGAGAGGCGGACGTACTGGGGAAGATGCGCGACCAGGAGATGGAGAAGCGGTACGCATCGAAGCCCACCCTCACCATGTTGTCTACGTCGTCCTGCCATCACAAAACCCAAACAGATCATCAAAAAACAGAGATCAGTTTGCGAGAATCGTCATAATTAATCGGTTTCATATTTCGTCGATCACTGACCATGTAGCGGTGGTACTCGTCGACGGTCACGTTGGCGGTTGCGTTGTCAGGAGTAGCACCTACGATGACACGAGAACACACATTCAGAAGCCAGTTCACAAGACGTCTACGATTTCATGTCATCAGATGATCCTTGAGTTGTGAGTATCAGACCTGGGAATTTGAGGAAGGTGTCCCAGATGCAGGGCCCTCGGCCGTACTTGAGGGCGTTGCCCTCCACCTGGTAAGCGGAGGAGGCGGTGCCGAAGACGAAGTCCTTCGGGAAGCTGTCCCGGCTGAGGTCGGTGTCCCTGCCGTGAGCCACGAGCGCCGCCATGGAGAGGAAGACGAGCGCGCGGAGGAGCTCCATGTTGGAGATCAGAGCCGTAATGGCGAGTGCGCAGTACTGTAGGTCAGTGGTGTTTGATCTGGGCGGCTATCTATATATATAGAGAGTGGAGAAAAGGATCTGGAGCAGCATGCAAGCAGCGCCGCTGTTTTCTGGCACAAACGGCGGCACACCGAGGGACTGTTTCTTTCTTACTTGCATACGCGGCTAGCTCCAGGCGTGCATCCTCAAATTGTGGAGCGATCACTGGACGCATGCGGATGCAAAAACCGATCCGATCGAGAAGAAGAAGCAGTCTCCGGAAGATGGGGCGCGGGGTCCTGCTGCCGTGCTAGCTCTCTCCATCTCTCCTAAGATCTTGTTTGGTGTCAATCTCCACAAAATTTCATCCCTAATCCTTTAGGTAAGAATAAAGTATTGGGGATTGAGGAAAATAGACTAAAATTTGGCAAAAAACAGGGATTAAACTTGCACACACTCTACCACCAAACATGTATTAAAATAAGTGGAAATTTGAAATCTGGTGTGAATTATCCTCACTAAAACTCTAGTGGCAAACAAGAGCTAACTCGGCATCGGCACGATAGTAAGATACTCCATAGAGTATCTCCAGTTGGCCCTAAAGCCCCTCCAAACGCCTAGTTTTTTCGCGAAAACGTACAAGTTTTGCGTTTTAATTTATTGTATAAAATCGTGTTTAAATTACAAGCATAAGAAAACGCTGAAACAAAAAAAAAACGCTGAAACAACAACATTACACACCCAACATTCAAAACAAGACTATAACAAAATGGCCGAAATCTGGGCGTGCTTCTCCAAGACGCCATAGAGTGAGCTCCACTACTAAACATAATCCTTGCCAATGAAAGTCAATGTGATTTTGTTGTTAACGCTGTTATATTGTGATCCAAATTCAATAAGAAGGCTAACGAGGGAACGACGGATCGTCATCACCTCCGATTTATACCTCTTGTAAGCTTCCGGTCAAGGTTTATCATATTATAAGATAATCAACAATGTTTGTAAACACTCTTAATATAGTTAAGTTTTGATGGCTGGTGCCCATAGGTGGTTACCTCTATTTGTTGCTCTATTTGTTGCAGAGGGTTTTCCATATTAAAATCGTGTGTTCCCTCCGTGTGTTTTTGTTTCGTTCTTTGTTATTTCCTTGTCGTGTTTATAATATGTGGTATAAAATTTATGTTTTAAATCTATGGTTTGCGACAGTCTTCCTTGAAGTTTGATCTACCGCATCTGGACTACACCACATGATTTTCCTGTGGCAAATGAAGATGAGGGCGATTCTCTCCCAAACTTCTGATAAGTTCTCAAAGTATTTGGAAATTACGATGCAAAGACATGGACCTATGAGGAAAAGCAGAAGGACGGTATAGCTTCGTGTTTGGTTCAACTTCATCTATCCGATAATATTTTGTAGGAAGTGTTGCTAGAGAAAACTGAGCGGCTTTGTGGCTGAAACTAGGCTCGACCTGCATGTCCAAAGATCTAACTAGTAAGATGCACATTAAGATGAAGTTGCTTTCTCATAAGTTGTAAGAAGGTGCGTCTGTGATGAATCACCTATTGATATTTAAAGAGATAGTTTCTGATTTGTTTTTCATGGATGTAAAGTATGAAGATGAAGATCTCGCTCTTCTTCTGTTAGTCTCATTGCCTCGTTCCTTTATGAATTTCCGACACACCATATTATTAAGTCGTGATGAAAAAAAACCCTTGCTGAAGTTTATGAAGTGGGAAAAGATGAAAACTTTGGTGCATGCAGAGGGTTCATCATCAAAGGCGGAAGCACTACAGGTTCGAAGCAGGACTGAGTACAATAACAACAGAGATAAGAGCAAGACTGACAGATATCACCCGAAGTCCAAGGGACGAGACGAGTTCTACATGTACATGTATTGTAAAAAAAACTAATTGCAATATTGATGATTGTTGAAAGATGTGGAATAAGGAGAAAAGAAACGGTACTTACAAACCGAAAACTAAATCTTATGGTATTGGTAAGGCTTCTGTTGTTTCTAGTGATAATTCTGATGGTGATTGCCTAGATGTGTTTGGTGGTTGTGTTTCTAGTAATGATGAGGGGATACTTGATTCTGCATGTTTGTTCCATATTTGTTGTAACAAGGATTTGTTAAGTTTTTATGACTTTGTGCAGATGAAGATGTTGAACAACCCATGTGGGATAGTGGGTATTGGCTCCATTCAGACCAGGATGCATTATTGCATGATACACATGTTGTCTGAGGTGATTCCCATACCTGGCATGGTCCGAAATTTGATCTCACTCAGCACCCTTGATGTTGAGGGGTATAAGCACTCCGTTTTACGCACAATTTTGAGTGTCTCGAAAGTTTCTCGCATGCACATGATAGGTGATATGAATTTTGCAAAGTTATATGTTCTTAGAGTTAGCACTTTGACTACTAATGTTGTTGTCACCGTTATTCATGATGAACTTAGTAAAATTAATATGTGGCGTATACGTCTTGGACATATGAGTGAACATGCATGGTATGGCATAATTGCACAAGAGAGAGCTGCTAGATGGTTGTAATTTCAGTAAGTTGGAGTTTTGTGAGCACCGCATTTTTGGTAAGCATAAATGAGTTAAATTTAATGCTTCCATTCATACCATTAAAGTGATTTCAAATTATGTGCACACTGATGTGTGGGGACCTTCCCCCAAGACTTTCCTTGGTGGTGCTAATTACATGTTTACTATCATCGATGATTACTCTAGAAAAAAGTGTGGTATTTCTTTCTGAAACATAAATCTGATGTGTTTAATGCTTTTAGAAAGTGGAAAGTTATGGCAGAGAAGCAAATTGATAAGAAGGTTAAATTGCTTCGTATTGGCAATGGAATGTAATTTTATTGTAGTGCTTTTCATGATTATTGTAGCGAGGAAGAGATTTTCACATGCCACACACTCCCATACACTCCTCAACAGAATGGGGGCAGAAATGATGAATGTAACATCACCTCCAAGGATCATTGCATGTTGTTCAATGCAGGTATGAGAAAACGTTTTTGGGATGAAGCAGCCTCCACTACTTGTTAATTGATAAACATGTCACCTTACATTCCGCTTGAGAAGAAAACTCCCATTAAGGTATGGTCTGGTCCACCTACTGATTATTCACAGTTAAGAGTTTTTGGGTTGTTCTTCTTATGGACACGTTGAGAATGGAAAGTTAGATCCTACGGCTGTTAAGTGTGCATTCCTTGGTTATGGTTCAATAGTTAAGGATTTTAAGTTATGGAATCCTGAAATTAAAAGGGTCTGATGAGCATGAATGTTGTTTTTAATGAGACGGTAATGTATCATGATATTTCATCAACATATGTTTCAGATGTTTCCGATGATGAGCAACAGAAGATTAGTATGCATGTGGAGCACATGGAGGAGAAAGTAAATGAAGTTGAAGAAAATGATAACACTGTTGTTCAACAATCATCACCTAATTTGTAGCAAATAACCCTTGTACCGTTGGGGTGCCAGAGAGGAGACTTTGACCTGTAGCCGTGGAGAAACCGTCTTTGTGGTGAAGGCTCTGCCGAACTGTCCTCGCCCAGCTCCTTGTTGGCGTGTTCATATGACATCTGAAAGAGCTGGGCGGCTGTGACCGGCTCTGGAGAGAGAATCAGATCTTCCACTATCTTTCGGTTGGTGGTGCCTACCACGAAAGCGCTCACCACCAGCATTTCACTGACCTTTGGAAGTTGGGGGTAGAGGTCGGTGAAGCACTGCGTGAAGGAACATAGCGGCTCCCCTGGGCGCTGCTTCAGAACTTGGAGATCCCGCAGCGTAGGCGGGTGCGAGGTGTGCTCTGGTTGCTCCGTTGAGGTGGAGACTTTCTTCCTTTTGCTGCCTGGGTGCTTGGCGTGCCCGACATCACCGCCACGCTTTCCTTGACTCGGCCTCGAGCGAGGGGCAAGAAGGACTACCCGGCAGCCGGAGCGCCTTTCGCTGTAGCGCCTGCTGAGCCACCAGCGACTTTCGCAACTTTGGCCACCGCACGAGCGAGCCCGAAAATGCTGGCCAGCCACTGGTTAGAGCTCGTCCCTTCCGGGCGGAGCTGGAGCAGCTCCTGCGTCAGCCTCAGAGCGGTCTCAACGACCGGCTCTCGGTGACGGTCATCCATCGCAGCGAATTCCACCGGGTTGGCCATGAGGATATAGCCGAAGGTAGTCGGAGCAGAACGACGATGGACTGTGTCCCCTACCTGGCGCGTGAAATGGAGGAGATTCGTGTCCGCGAAGAAACACGGGTATAGAGGGATCATACGCACCTGGAGCTGAATAGAGTTTCTGCGGAAGTTTGAAAAGAAAGAAACACGAGGGTGTTTGGAAACACGAATATGTTTCCCGAATTGGTAGCCATAGTCATCGAGGAAGTGGCCCAAAGTGCATATTCCCACACGCAAAACCTGGGAGATGTCAGTTTTTGATTTGCGGCTTTGTAATACTTTTTTTTTTCTAAAAAAACACCCCTTATGTTCATGAAACACTTTCTTTCTATCTAATCGGATGGCACAGCAAATGCCTTAACCTAAAATGAAAAATTGCGTGTGCCATGCATCTAAAGAGAACAAGATCATCAACGGCTAAAAATATGAGACGAAAGATTTTGTACCATCTCTTCGTTTCTCTTAGCTGAGTAGGTATAAAAGGCCAAAGGGGAAAGAAATAAAAAAGCCCGGGAGTGGGATTTTGCACCCGCGAGCATATGCTCCTGTTTTTAAAACTTCATTTTAAATACACTTCCAAATGTTGAAAAATTCGAACATAAAATTTAGTGCGTACATCTCAAAATTCTATAGGTTTACAAAGTGGTTTCACGGAAAAACGACATTTAGAGTGTCATTCGTAAAAAGACAAATTTTGCCTAAAAAAAGGTTGTGGACGAGACATTTTGTTTGTCTTTTTCACACAAGTCACAAAAAATATCGGTTTTTCGCAAAATTTGGTTTGTGCACGTAAAATATCAATACGTAAGCGAGAAATTTTTTGTTCGAATTTTGTTAGCATTTCAAAATGTTTTTTCGGTGGCAGGAACATATGCTTCCATGTGACGAATTAAATTTCTGAAAAAGTGATGGTGCCTAAGGCCATGTGGGTTGTCCGATGTCACGAATCGACCGAGGGAAAGACGGGGGAGAGGAAGAACACGGCAAAGAACACGATGAACGCACGCAACACAACCCGATACAACTCCGGTTTACTCCCGATAGCCCGAACTACTATCCCGATAGAATCTCTCAAGAGAAAGACCGGTATGTAATCGATAGAATCACTAGTGCGAGAGACCGAAGTAGAATCACACAAGCGAGAGACCAATCACATAAAGAGGGCCTTGATACAACTCATAGATTTGTGTCTAAGAGAGGAGGGGGTTTCCCTAATCCCAAAGGGATGGTGGAGGCATAAGCTAAGTTCTCACTCAAGTTATGTCTAACCTCATGAAGGGGGGAGGTGGGAGCCTATATATAGGGAGCCACTAAGGAGGGGTAGTTTAGGAAAACAAGGGGTATATGGGTCTTGGCCCGAATTGACTTGGACACGCAGGGGGCGGATTGTCCGGCCTTAGTGGGGCGGATAATCCAGCCTAGCAGTCGTGGTTCATGCGCCGTCTCTTCTTGGCGACCTCGGGCTCTTTTCTTTCTTCTTCTCTTCCATGCCTCCGTGACCTCGGCCTTAAGTGTGGTTCTTGTCGTTGACGCACATGATGCGGTGGAGACCGAAGGTCGGGCTGCATCAAAAAGCCCACGCTACGCTACTTTTGTGCCTCGTAGTTGTAGCAAAACTAACAGCCATCCCATCAAAAATAGAAGAAAAAACGAGTCCATCGATAGTCTCCGTGTCAGGCATGTAACAAAAGAAAAATCTACAGACTTACTAATTTTCGAACACATGACAATTAGCATAGCCGTTATTTAACGTCTCTAATCACAATACCTAAAACAAGACAACCTTATAAACCATTCTCTAATCATAAGGGCGCTTAAGGCAAAATATTACCCTAATACCAGCTTGTTGAATGCGGGACCAAAACAAAGATCATCTTATACTTGGCAAAGTATTGTTGCTGGACTACAAACTTTCAAGAGGCGAGGCTATTGCTGGTAGAGTTGTTCCGTTGGACAACATGTTGAGTGCTGCAACTGCGGAAGAGACGGCTCTACTGAGAGGTTTGTATGGACATGGTGTTCTTGCTTCTGGGTGCATATGTTACCTATATTTAAAATGCATTTTAAATATATTAAATAATGTTAAAATATTTTAAAAGAAAATGTTAAGCATACATCTTTACATCTTACGTGTTCACAAAATCATTTCATGAAAAACCGAATTGTTATGTGTCCTGTGCAAAAAAAGATAAAATTTGATCCTAAAATAAGGCATTTGAGAGGCATTTATTTGTCTTTTTGCACCGGCCACGAAAAATGTCAATTTGTTATAAGTGAGCATGTAGAATGTGAAGATATATGAGCATAATTTTGTTTCCGAATTTTCTGAAATTTTGAAATTTGTTTTTTAAATAAAGGGAGCATCTACACCTGGGATCAAAAGTGCATTTCCGGGTTTCGAGTTCATTGAAGAGATTGGATGTTCTTTAGCATACATATATTGAATCAATTCGTTGGAGCTAATCCAGGGTTGCAACGGAACTACTGAAGTTTAGAGCCCTTACACAGCAATCTTAAAGGTAAGGTCGTCGCGCAGCTTTATATATAAAGCCAATCAAGGCACCAAGGTTCATACAACGGGTCCTAACCCACCACCACACCAAATTTGTATGACAACATTCAAGAACACATCACATAGTCTCATATAAGCTCATAACACAGAGATACACTGGTCAAGGTAGAGAGCGATTTCTTCCGCCACGACGCCATCACCCTCCCTCCCTTGTTCGCACGTAGAGCCTCCGAATCTCGTCTCTAGCCACGTCCAGAGAGCCCTGTCCGTCGGTCTGACCAGAAGCCTCCATCTTTGCATATACATTGACATTTAAAACAAGGCATTAGCGGGGTTGTTGATCAATTTCCCCTCTATAGTTAGTTTATTTCTAATATTCCAGAGCGCCCATCATTGAGCAGCAAAGGTAAACCAGACTAGCCTACGAAGGGGACCCAACAAACCCTCAACTAACCCCAGGAATTGCCCAGCCCCTGGCGGGTTCCAGTCGCATTTAAGAAGTTCCCTCACTCCTGCCCACATAAACTTTTCCAGCGGGTAGACAAAGAAGATGTGTTTGCAGTCATTCCATTCCCCGCAAAGACTACAGTTCCCGTCCGAGGGGCCACGTCGCTTTACCAGCTGGTCCCCCACCGGCAGGCGCCCCCTTAGCATCTGCCGGAGAAAAATCTTTTTTTTGTGGTACTCGAATCCTCCACACCTCGGAAAAGTGCGTGAGTGCGGCTCCCAGGGACAGCCTGTAGTTAATATACTTGGTAGAGAATTCCCCTGAATTTTCCAGTCCCCACGACACTCTATCATTGCCTTGGCTGAAAGGGTGTGATGTCTACGGGTGCTTCTATTCTTGTAGACAGTGTTGGGCCTCCAAGAGCAGAGGTTTGTAGAACAGCAGCAAGTTTCCCTTAAGTGGATCACCCAAGGTTTATCGAACTCAGGGAGGAAGAGGTCAAAGATATCCCTCTCATGCAACCCTGCAACCACAAAGCAAGAAGTGTCTTGTGTCCCCAACACACCTAATAGGTGCACTAGTTCGGCGAAGAGATAGTGAAATACAGGTGATATGAATATATATGAGCAGTAGTAACGGCGCCAGAAAAGTGCTTGCTGGCGTGTGGTTGATGGTGGTAATATTGCAGGAAGTACGAGATGCGATAAAACAGTAAACAAGCAGCGATAGCAGTATTTAGGAACAAGGCCTAGGGATCATACTTTCACTAGTGGACACTCTCAACATTGATCACATAACAGAATAAATAGATAGATGCTAGACTCTACACCCTCTTGTTGAATGATGAACACCACTAACTGTGTAGGATTACACCCTCAATGCCGGAGTTAACAAGCTCCACAATATTCGATGTTCATGTTTAAATAACCTTAAAGTGCACGACAGATCAACATAACCAAACCAAGTACTAACATAGCATGCACACTGTCACCTTCACGCTACGAAAGGAGGCATAGATCACATCAATACCATCATAGCAATAGTTAACTTCATAATCTACAAGAGATCACAATCATAGCCTACGCCAAGTACTACACGATGCACACACTGTCACCATTACACCGTGCAGGAGGAATAAACTACTTTAATAACATCACTAGAGTAACACATAGATGAATAGTGATACAAAACTCATATGAATCTCAATCATGTAAGGCAGCTCATGAGACCATTGTATTGAAGTACATAGGAGAGAGATTAACCACATAGCTACCGGTACAGCCCCGAGCCTCGATGGAGAACTACTCCCTCCTCATGGGAGACAACAGCGTTGATGAAGATGGCGGTGGTGTCCATGGAGGAGCCTTCCAGGGGCACTTCCCCGTCCCGGCGGCGTGCCGGAACAGAGACTCCTGTCCCCCAGATCTTGGCTTCGCGATGGCGGCGGCTCTGGAAGGTTTTCTCTAGTTTCGTTGAACGTGATAGGGTTTTCGCGACGGAGACCTTAAGTAGGCGGAAGGGCAGCCTCGGAGGGGGCCTGGTGGGCCCACACACTAGGGGGGCGCGGCCCCCCCTCTGGCCGCGCCAGGGTGGCGTGTGGGGCCCCCAGGGCTTCCCTCTGGCGGCTCTTGGGTGTTCTGGAAGCTTCGTCCAATTATAAGACTCTGGGCGTTGATTTCGTCAAATCCCGAGAATATTTCCTTACTAGGATTTCTGAAACCAAAAACAGCAGAAAACAGGAACTGGCCCTTCGGCATCTCGTCAATAGGTTAGTTCCGGAAAACGCATAAATATGACATAAAGTATGCATAAAACATGTAGATATCATCAATAATGTGGCATGGAGCATAAGAAATTATCGATACGTCGGAGACGTATCAGCATCCCCAAGCTTAGTTTCTGCTCGTCCCGAGCAGGTAAACGATAACAAAGATAATTTCTGGAGTGACATGCCATCATAACCTTGATCATACTATTGTAAACACATGTAATGAATGCAGCGATTAAAACAATGGTAATGACATGAGTAAACAACTGAATCATAAAGCAAAGACTTTTCATGAATAGTACTTTCAAGACAAGCATCAATAAGTGTTGCATAAGAGTTAGCTCATAAAGCAATAAATTCATAGTAAAGGTATTGAAGCAACACAAAGGAAGATTAAGTTTCAGCGGTTTCTTTCAACTTATAACATGTATATCTCATGGATATTGTCAATAAAGTAATATAACAAGTGCAATATGCAAGTATGTAGGAATCAATGCAAAGTTCACACAAGTGTTTGCTTCTTGAGGTGGAGAGAAATAGGTGAACTGACTCAACATAAAAGGTAAAAGAATGGCCCTTCGCAGAGGGAAGCATTGATTGCTATATTTGTGCTAGAGCTTTGGTTTTGAAAACATAAAGAGAGCATAAAAGTAAAATTTTGAGAGGTGTTTGTTGTTGTCAACGAATGGTAGTGGGCACTCTAACCCCCTTGCCGGACAAACCTTCAAAGAGCGGCTCCCATGAATTATTTTTATTTTTGGGTGGCACTCCTTCCAACCTTTCTTTCACAAACCATGGCTAACCGAATCCTCGGGTGCCTGCCAACAATCTCATACCATGAAGGAGTGTCTTTTTATTTTAGTTTTATTATGATGACACTGCTCCCCACCTTTGCTTTCTCAAGCCATGGCTAACCGAATCCTTCGGGTGCCATCCAACAATCACATACCATGGAGGAGTGTCTATTTAGGTTAATTAATTTGGGACTGGGAATCCCATTGCCAGCTCTTTTTGCAAAATTATTGGATAAGCGGATGAAGCCACTAGTCCATTGGTGAAAGTTGCCCAACAAGAATGAAAGATAAACACCACATACTTCCTCATGAGCTATAAAACATTGACACAAATCAGAGGTGATAAATTTTGAATTATTTAAAGGTAGCACTCAAGCAATTTACTTTGGAATGGCGGAGAAATACCATGTAGTAGGTAGGTATGGTGGACACAAATGGCATAGTGGTTGGCTCAAGGATTTTGGATGCATGAGAAGTATTCCCTCTCGATACAAGGCTTAGGCTAGCAAGGTTATTTGAAACAAACACAAGGATGAACCGGTGCAGCAAAACTCACATAAAAGACATATTGTAAACATTATAAGACTCTACACCGTCTTCCTTGTTGTCCAAACTCTTTACTAGAAATTATCTAGACCTTAGAGAGACCAATTATGCAAACCAAATTTTAGCAAGCTCTATGTATTTCTTCATTAATAGGTGCAAAGTATATGATGCAAGAGCTTAAACATGAGCACAACAATTGCCAAGTATCAAATTATTCAAGACATTCTACCAATTACTACATGTAGCATTTTCCGTTTCCAACCATATAACAATTAACGAAGCAGTTTCAACCTTCGCCATGAAAAATAAAAGCTAAGAACACATGTGTTCATATGAACCAGCGAAGCGTGTCTCTCTCCCACACAAGCATTTATTCAAACAAAAAATAAAAACAAAAACAAACAGACGCTCCAAGTAAAGTACATATCATGTGACCGAATAAAAATATAGTTTCAAGAGAAGGAACCTGATAATTTGTCGATGAAGAAGGGGATGCCTTGGGCGTCCCCAAGCTTAGACTCTTGAGTCTTCTTGAAATATGCAGGGGTGAACCACCGGGGCATCCCCAAGCTTAGAGCTTTCACTCTTCTTGATCATAGTATATCATCCTCCTCTCTTGACCCTTGAAAACTTCCTCCACACCAAACTCAAAACAAACTCATTAGAGGGTTAGTGCATAATCAAAAATTCACATGTTCATAGGTGACACAATCATTCTTAACACTTCTGGACATTGCTCAAAGCTACTGGAAGGTAATGGAACAAAGAAATCCATCCAACACAGCGAAAGAGGCAATGTGAAATAAAAGGCAGAATCTGTCAAAACAGAACAGTCCGTAAAGACGAATTTTATTGAGGCACCAGACTTGCTCAAATGAAAATGCTCAAATTGAATGAAAGTTGCGTACATATCTGAGGATCACTCACGTAAATTGGCATAATTTTCTGAGTTACCTACAGAGAATTAGGCCCAGATTCGTGATAGCAAAGAAATCTGTTTCTGCGCAGTAATCCAAATCTAGTATGAACCTTACTATCAAAGACTTTACTTGGCACAACAATGCAACAAAACTAAGATAAGGAGAGGTTGATACAGTAGTAACAACTTCCAAGACTCAAAATAAAAAAACAAAATTACTGTAGCAAAATAAACACATGGGTTATCTCCCAAGAAGTTCTTTCTTTATAGCCATTAAGATGGGCTCAGCAGTTTTAATGATGCACTTGCAAGAAATAGTAGTTGAAGCAAAAGAGAGCATCAAGAGGCAAATTCAAAACAAATTTAAGCCTAACATGCTTCCTATGAAAAGGAATCTTGTAAATAAACAAGTTCATAAAGCATAATGCAACAAGCATAGAAAGATAAAACAAGTGCAGCTTCAAGATTTTCAGCAAAAAGAGAGGTGTTTTAGTAACATGAAAATTTCTACAACCATATTTTCCTCTCTCATAATAATATCCAGTAGCATCATGAGCAAACTCAACAATATAACTATCAAATGAAACATTCTTATCATGAGTCTCATGCATAAAATTATTACTACTCCCAACATTAGCATAGTCATTCTTATTAATTGTAGTGGGAGCAAATTCAACAAAGTAGCTATCATTATTATTCTCATCATCAAATATAGGAGGCATATTGTAATCATAATCAAATTTATCCTCCATAACAGGCGGTACTAAAAGACTACTATCATTATAATCATCATAAATAGGAGGCGAAGTATCATCAAAGTAAATTTTCTCCTCAATGCTTGGGGGACTAAAAAGATCACGCTCATCAAAACCAGCTTCCCCAAGCTTAGAACTTTCTATATCATTAGCAACAATGGTATTCAAAGTGTTCATACTAATATGTTCCATGGGTTTTTTAATTTTCGCATCAAACCATCCATGTCTTAAATCAGGAAATAGAATAAGAAGCTCATTGTTGTCCATTATGCCAAACTAGTGTAAACAAGAAACAAAAAGATGCAATTGCAGGATCTAAAGGAAATAGCTTCGAGTACTTACAACGGTGCCGGAAAAGTGCTTAGTAGCCGAGATCCGGAGTGTGAGTACTGATACGTCTCCGACGTATCGATAATTTCTTATGTTCTATGCCATATTATTGATGATACCTACATGTTTTATGCACACTTTATGTCATATTCGTGCATTTTCTGGAACTAACCTATTAACAAGATGCCGAAGTGCCGGTTCTCGTTTTCTGCTGTTTTTGGTTTCAGAAATCCTAGTAACGAAATATTCTCGGAATTGGACGAAACAAAGACCCAGGGGCCTATTTCGCCACGAACCTTCCAGAAGACCGAAGAACATACGAAGTGGGGCCACGAGGTGGCCAAACCACAAGGCGGCGCGGCCAAGGGGGGCCCGCGCCGCCCTGTGGTGTGGGCCCCTCGTCAGGCCCCCGACTCTGCCCTTCCGCCTACTTAAAGCCTCCGTCGCGAAACCCCTGATGCGAAGAACCACGATACGGAAAACCTTCCAGAGCCGCCGCCATCGCGAAGCCAAGATCTGGGGGACAGGAGTCTCTGTTCCGGCACCCTGCCGGAACGGGGAAGTGCCCCGGAACGCTTCCCCATCGACACCGCTGCCATCTCCACCGCCATCTTCATCACCGCTGCTGCTCCCATGAGGAGGGAGTAGTTCTCCATCGAGGCTCGGGGCTGTACCGGTAGCTATGTGGTTCATCTCTCTCCTATGTGCTTCAATACAATAATCTCATGAGCTGCCTTACATGATTGAGATTCATATGATGATGCTTGTAATCTAGATGTCATTGTGCTAGTCAAGTGAGTTTTACTTATGTGATCTCCGGAGACTCCTTGTCCCACGTGTGTAAAGGTGACGAGTGTGTGCACCGTGTGGGTCTCTTAGGCTATATTTCACGGAATACTTACTCACTCGTTATGAATGGCGTAGTGAAGTGCTTATTTATATCTCTTTATGATTGCAATGTGTTTTGTATCACAATTTATCTATGTTCTACTCTAGTGATGTTATTAAAGTAGTTTTATTCCTCCTGCACGGTGTAATGGTGACGGTGTGTGCATCCGTGTTAGTACTTGGCGTATGCTATGATCATGATCTCTTGTAGATTGTGAAGTTAACTATTGCTATGATAGTATTGATGTGATCTATTCCTCCTACATAGTGTGAAGGTGACGAGTGTGCATGCTTTGTGTTAGTACTTGGTTTAGTCGTGTTGATCTTTCTTGCACTCTAAGGTTATTTAAATATGAACATTGAATTGTGGTGCTTGTTAACTCCGGCATTGAGGGTTCGTGTAATCCTACGCAATGTGTTCATCATCCAACAAGAGTGTAGAGTATGCATTTATCTATTCTGTTATGTGATCAAAGTTGAGAGTGTCCACTAGTGAAAGTCTATTCCCTAGGCCTTGTTCCTAAATATCGCTATCGCTGCTTGTTTACTTGTTTCTTTGCGTTACTACTTGCTTGTTTACTGTCCTGGGCAAAGCACTTTTCTGGTGCCGTTGCTACTACTTATTCATACCACCTGTATTTCACTATCTCTTCGCCGAACTAGTGCACCTATTATGTGTGTTGGGGACACAAGAGACTTCTTGCTTTGTGGTTGCAGGGTTGCATGAGAGGGATATCTTTGACCTCTTCCTCCTCGAGTTCGATAAACCTTGGGTGATCCACTTAAGGGAAACTTGCTGCTGTTCTACAAACCTCTCGCTCTTGGAGGCCCAACACTGTCTACAAGAATAGAAGCTCCCGTAGACATCAAGCACTTTTCTGGCGCCGTTGCCGGGGAGGAAAGGTAAACGGCACACACACACCGGACCCCGGCAACTAAGCACTTTTCTGGCGCCGTTGCCGGGGAGGAAAGGTAAAAAGGCACTCATACTCCGGTTCCAGGTGTAATGCACTTTTACGGCGCCATTGTGTTTGTGCTCGAAGCTATTTCCTTTAGATCCTGCAATTGCATCTTTTTGTTTCTTGTTTACACTAGTTTGGCATAATGGACAACAATGAGCTTCTTATTCTATTTCCTGATTTAAAACATGGATTGTTTGATGCGAAAATTAAAAAACCTATGGAATCTTATTTGCATGCTCGGTAGTAATATTAGTATGAACGCTTTGAACACCATTGTTGATAATAATATAGAAAGTTCTAAGCTTGGGGAAGCTGGTTTTCATGATCTTTTTAGTCCCCCAAGCATTGAGGAGAAAATTTACTATGATTATACTATGCCTCCTATATTTGATGATGAGAATAATAATGATAGCTACTTTGTTGAATTTGCTCCCACTACAACTAATAAAATTGATTATGCTTATGTGGAGAGTAATAATTTTATGCATGAGACTCATGATAAGAATGTTTTATGTGATAGTTATATTGTTGAGTTTGCTCATGTTGCTACTGAAAGTTATTATGAGAGAGGAAAATATGGTTGTAGAAATTTTCATGTTACTAAAACACCTCTCTATGTGCTGAAATTTTTGAAGTTACACTTGTTTTATCTTCCTATGCTTGTTACTTTGCTCTTCATAAACTTGTTTATTTACAAGATTCCTATGCATAGGAAGCATGTTAGACTTAAATGTGTTTTGAATTTGCCTCTTGATGCTCTCTTTTGCTTCACATACTATTTCTTGCGAGTGCATCATTAAAACTGCTGAGCCCATCTTAATGGCTAAAAAGAAAGAACTTCTTGGGAGATAACCCATGTGTTATTTTGCTACAGTACTTTGTTTTATATTTGTGTCTTGGAAGTTGTTTACTACTGTAGCAACCTCTCCTTATCTTAGTTTTGTGTTTTGTTGTGCCAAGTAAAGTCGTTGATAGTAAGGTTCATACTAGATTTGGATTACTGCGCAGAAACAGATTTCTTTGCTGTCACGAATCTGGGCCTAATTCTCTGTAGGCAACTCAGAAAATTATGCCAATTTACGTGAGTGATCCTCAGATATGTACGCAACTTTCATTCAATTTGAGCATTTTCATTTGAGCAAGTCTGGTGCCCTTTTAAAATTCGTATTTACGGACTGTTCTGTTTTGACAGATTCTGCCTTTTATTTCGCATTGCTTCTTTCGCTGTGTTGGGTGGATTTCTTTGTTCCATTACCTTCCAGTAGCTTTGAGCAATGTCCAGAAGTGTTAAGAATGATTGTGTCACCTCTGAACATGTGAATTTTTAATTATGCACTAACCCTCTAATGAGTTTGTTTCGAGTTTGGTGTGGAGGAAGTTTTCAAGGGTCAAGAGAGGAGGATGATATACTATGATCAAGAAGAGTGAAGAGTCTAAGCTTGGGGATGCCCCGGTGGTTCACCCCTGCATATTTTAAGAAGACTCAAGCGTCTAAGCTTGGGGATGCCCAAGGCATCCCCTTCTTCATCGACAACATTATCAGGTTCCTCCCCTGAAACTATATTTTTATTCGGTCACATCTTATGTACTTTACTTGGAGCGTCTGTGTGCTTTTATTTTTGTTTTGTTATTTTCGTTCTTTGAATAAATGCTTGTGTGGGAGAGAGACACGTTCCGCTGGTTCGTATGAACACATGTGTTCTTAGCTTTTAATTTTCATGGCGAAGGTTGAAACTGCTTCGTTAATTGTTATATGGTTGGAAACGGAAAATGCTACATGTAGTAATTGGTAAAATGTCTTGGATAATTTGATACTTGGCAATTGTTGTGCTCATGTTTAAGCTCTTGCATCATATACCTTTGCACCCATTAATGAAGAAATATTTAGAGCTTGCTAATTTGGTTTGCATATTTGGTTTCTCTAGAGTCTAGATAACATCTAGTATTGAGTTTTGAACAACAAGGAAGACGGTGTAGAGTCTTATAATGTTTACAATATGTCTTTTATGTGAGTTTTGCTGTACCGTTCATCCTTGTGTTTGTTTCAAATAACCTTGCTAGCCTAAACCTTGTATCGAGAGGGAATACTTCTCATGCATCCAAAATACTTGAGCCAACTACTATGCCATTTGTGTCCACCATACCTACCTACTACATGGTATTTCTCCGCCATTCCAAAGTAAATTGCTTGAGTGCTACCTTTAAAATTCCATCATTCACCTTTGCAATATATAGCTCATGGGACAAATAGCTTAAAAACTATTGTGGTATTGAATATGTACTTATGCACTTTATCTCTTATTAAGTTGCTTGTTGTGCGATAACCATGTTTCGGGGACGCCATCAACTATTCTTTGTTGAATATCATGTGAGTTGCTATGCATGTCCGTCTTGTCTGAAGTAAGAGAGATCTACCACCTTCATGGTTGGAGCATGCATATTGTTAGAGAAGAACATTGGGCCGCTAACTTAAGCCATGATCCGTGGTGGAAGTTTCGGTTTTGGACATATATCCTCAATCTCATATGAGAATAATAATTGTTGCCACATGCTTATGCATTAAAGAGGAGTCCATTATCTGTTGTCCATGTTGTCCCGGTATGGATGTCTAAGTTGAGAATAATCAAAAGCGAGAAATCCAAAATGCGAGCTTTCTCCTTAGACCTTTGTACGGGCGGCATGGAGGTACCCCATTGTGACACTTGGTTAAAACATGTGCATTGCAAAGATCCGGTAGTCCAAGCTAATTAGGACAAGGTGCGGGCACTATTAGTATACTATGCATGAGACTTGCAACTTGTAAGATATAATGTACATAACTCATATGCTTTATTACTACCGTTGACAAAATTGTTTCATGTTTTCAAAATAAAAGCTCTAGCACAAATATAGCAATCGATGCTTTCCTCTTTGAAGGACCATTCTTTTTACTTTTATGTTGAGTCAGTTCACCTATCTCTCTCCACCTCAAGAAGCAAACACTTGTGTGAACTGTGCATTGATTCCTACATATTTGCATATTGTACTTGTTATATTACTCTATGTTGACAATTATCCATGAGATATACATGTTACAAGTTGAAAGCAACCACTGAAACTTAATCTTCCTTTGTGTTGCTTCAATACCTTTACTTTTATTTATTGCTTTATGAGTTAACTCTTATGCAAGACTTATTAATACTTGTCTTGAAGTACTATTCATGAAAAGTCTTTGCTTTATGATTCAGTTGTTTACTCATGTCATTACCATTGTTTTGATCGCTGCATTCACTACATATGTTTACAAATAGTATGATCAAGGTTATGATGGCATGTCACTTCAGAAATTATCTTTGTTATCGTTTTACCTGCTCGGGACGAGCAGAACTAAGTTTGGGGATGCTTGATACGTCTCCGACGTATCGATAATTTCTTATGTTCTATGCCATATTATTGATGATACCTACATGTTTTATGCACACTTTATGTCATATTCGTGCATTTTCTGGAACTAACCTATTAACAAGATGCCGAAGTGCAAGTTCATGTTTTCTGCTGTTTTTGGTTTCAGAAATCCTAGTAACGAAATATTCTCGGAATTGGACGAAACAAAGACCCAGGGGCCTATTTCGCCACGAACCTTCCAGAAGACTGAAGAACATACGAAGTGGGGCCACGAGGTGGCCAAACCACAAGGCGGCGCGGCCAAGGGGGCCCGCGCCGCCCGTGGTGTGGGCCCCTCGTCGCCCCCCGACTCTGCCCTTCCGCCTACTTAAAGCCTCCGTCGCGAAACCCCTGATGCGAAGAACCACGATACGGAAAACCTTCCAGAGCCGCCACCATCGCGAAGCCAAGATCTGGGGGACAGGAGTCTCTGTTCCGGCACCCTGCCGGAGCGGGGAAGTGCCCCCGAAAGGCTTCCCCATCGACACCGCTGCCATCTCCACCGCCATCTTCATCACCGCTGCTGCTCCCATGAGGAGGGAGTAGTTCTCCATCGAGGCTCGGGGCTGTACCGGTAGCTATGTGGTTCATCTCTCTCCTATGTGCTTCAATACAATAATCTCATGAGCTGCCTTACATGATTGAGATTCATATGATGATGCTTGTAATCTAGATGTCACTATGCTAGTCAAGTGAGTTTTACTTATGTGATCTCCGGAGACTCCTTGTCCCACGTGTGTAAAGGTGACGAGTGTGTGCACCGTGTGGGTCTCTTAGGCTATATTTCACGAGAATACTTACTCACTCGTTATGAATGGCGTAGTGAAGTGCTTATTTATATCTCTTTATGATTGCAATGTGTTTTGTATCACAATTTATCTATGTGCTACTCTAGTGATGTGTTATTAAAGTAGTTTTATTCCTCCTGCACGGTGTAATGGTGACAGTGTGTGCATCCGTGTTAGTACTTGGCGTATGCTATGATCATGATCTCTTGTAGATTGTGAGGTTAACTATTGCTATGATTGTATTGATATGATCTATTCCTCCTACGTGGCGTGAAGGTGACAGTGTGCATGCTATGTTAGTACTTGGTTTAGTCGTGTCGATCTTTCTTGCACTCTAAGGTTATTTAAATATGAACATTGAATTGTGGAGCTTGTTAACTCCGGCATTGAGGGTTCGTGTAATCCTACACAATGTGTTCATCATCCAACAAGAGAGTGTAGAGTATGCATTTATCTATTCTGTTATGTGATCAATGTTGAGAGTGTCCACTGGTGAAAGTCTAATCCCTAGGCCTTGTTCCTAAATACTGCTATTGCTGCTCGTTCTATCGTTTCTACTGCGTTACTACTGCTTGTTTATTGTCTCGGGCAAAGCACTTTTCCGGTGCCGTTGCTACTACTTATTCATACCACCTATATTTCACTATCTCTTCGCCGAACTAGTGCACCTATTAGGTGTGTTGGGGACACAAGAGACTTCTTGCTTTGTGGTTGCGGGGTTGCATGAGAGGGATATCTTTGACCTCTTCCTCCTCGAATTCGATAAACCTTGGGTGATCCACTTAAGGGAAACTTGCTGCTGTTCTACAAACCTCTGCTCTTGGAGGCCCAACACTGTCTACAAGAATAGAAGCTCCCGTAGACATCAAGTACCTTTTACCTTTCCTCCCCGGCAACAGCGCCAGAAAAGTGCTTGATGTCTACGGGTGCTTCTATTCTTGTAGACAGTGTTGGGCCTCCAAGAGCAGAGGTTTGTAGAACAGCAGCAAGTTTCCCTTAAGTGGATCACCCAAGGTTTATCGAACTCAGGGAGGAAGAGGTCAAAGATATCCCTCTCATGCAACCCTACAACCACAAAGCAAGAAGTCTCTTGTGTCCCCAACACACCTAATAGGTGCACTAGTTCGGCGAAGAGATAGTGAAATACAGGTGATATGAATATATATGAGCAGTAGTAACGGCGTCAGAAAAGTGCTTGTTGGCGTGTGGTTGATGGTGGTAATATTGCAGGAAGTACAGATGCAGTAAAACGATGAAACAAGCAGCGATAGCAGTATTTAGGAACAATGCCTAGGGATCATACTTTCACTAGTGGACACTCTCAACATTGATCACATAACAGAATAAATAGATAGATGCTAGACTCTACACCCTCTTGTTGGATGATGAACACCACTAACTGTGTAGGATTACACGAACCCTCAATGCCGGAGTTAACAAGCTCCACAATATTCGATGTTCATGTTTAAATAACCTTAGCGTGCACGACAGATCAACATAACCAAACCAAGTACTAACATAGCATGCACACTGTCACCTTCACGCTACGAAAGGAGGCATAGATCACATCAATACCATCATAGCAATAGTTAACTTCATAATCTACAAGAGATCACAATCATAGCCTACGCCAAGTACTACACGATGCACACACTGTCACCATTACACCGTGCAGGAGGAATAAACTACTTTAATAACATCACTAGAGTAACACATAGATGAATAGTGATACAAAACTCATATGAATCTCAATCATGTAAGGCAGATCATTGTATTGAAGTACATAGGAGAGAGATTAACCACATAGCTACCGGTACAGCCCCGAGCTTCGATGGAGAACTACTCCCTCCTCATGGGAGACATCAGCGTTGATGAAGATGGCGGTGGTGTCGATGGAGGAGCCTTCCGGGGCACTTCCCCGTCCGGCGGCGTGCCGGAACAGAGACTCCTGTCCCCCGGATCTTGGCTTCGCGATGGCGGCGGCTGCGGAAGATTTTCTCTGGTTTCGTCGAACGTGATAGGGTTTTCGCGACGGAGACCTTAAGTAGGCGGAAGGGCAGCCTCGGAGGGGGCCTGGTGGGCCCACACACTAGGGGGCGCGGCCCCCTCCGGCCGCGCCGGGGTGGCGTGTGGGGCCCCCGGGGCTTCCCTCTGGCGGCTCTCGGGTGTTCCGGAAGCTTCGTCCAATTATAAGACTGCGGGCGTTGATTTCGTCCAATTCGAGAATATTTCCTTACTAGGATTTCCGAAACCAAAAACAGCAGAAAACAGCAACTGGCCCTTCGGCATCTCGTCAATAGGTTAGTTCCGGAAAACGCATAAATATGACATAAAGTATGCATAAAACATGTAGATATCATCAATAATGTGGCATGGAGCATAAGAAATTATCGATACGTCGGAGACGTATCAGGGTGTAGGTCGAAAATCCTGCAAAGATTGTTCCATTCCACCGTCTCAGCTAAGCCAAAGGTTCTCCGGAACCACACATTCCATCTCTCGGCATCCCTAACCCCTGCCACTGATATGAATATCCAGGCCTGGTACACTAGGACATCCATTGATACGAGGATTAAGTCTAAGGTTGTACCATTATTGTATCGTAGTATTATTATTAGGGAATAATGTAGCCAGATCATGTGGTGGCCCATCTAAGGTTTTTAAGTTGTGTCTGTTTGACTTGGGCCTGTCCAAGTCGAACTAGGTTAGACCCAATAGGGGCTGGCCGGCCACCTCTCCCTCATATAAGGAGATGGTGCGGCCTAGGGTTGAGAGAGATTAGATGATATGGATAATGGTACAACGCTTCTTGAAGAAGGGGAGGATGATATGGATATCCAGGCCTGGTACACCAGGACAGCCATTGATACGAGGATTAAGTCTAAGGTTGTACCATTATTGTATCGTAGTATTATTATTAGGGAATAATGTAGCCAGGTCATGTGGTGGGCCATCTAGGGTTTTTAAGTTGTGTCTGTTTGACTTGGGCCTGTCCAAGTCGAACTAGGTTAGGCCCAATAGGGGCTGGCCGGCCACCTCTCCCTCATATAAGGAGATGGTGCATCCTAGGGCTGAGGGAGATTAGATTGAATCCAGAATATGTAGAACCACGAGTTCATACTATCATCGTCCCTATGGGATCGGTGTGCGTGACGGCGTCTTGGACGTTCGTCCGGTTATCAAATAAAGGTGTGAGAGTTCTTGAGTTGTCAAGAGTAATCATGGGTGCTTGGGTATCTTTGAATCTGTCAAGGGAGTTCAAGATCTATCGGTCCTATGGATCATCAAGGTGCATCGTGAAAGATCGGGAAAACCTTTTCCTCATCAGCCACTCTCGCATAAGGGTTGTCACAGCAGTCAAATAGAAGCGGGAAGCTGACTCGCAGTGGACATGTCCCCGTCCACCAGTCCAGCTAGAAGTAAGTACTCCTGCCATCATGGACCTGGTGCTTAGCCCCCAATTTGAAATACCACTTCAACTTGTGGATGGAGTTCCAAAATTGTGATCCCCGCATCAAGACTGTCGGTGAGAAAAGATCTTGATCCCCCGGGTATTTGGCAAGCAATAGGTTTGCCCATATCCCATCTGCGCACTGATAGATTTTCGAGACCCACTTAAGGAAAAGTGCAATGTTCATGAATTTTGTATTAAGGATTCCCAAACCCACAAGCTACTTTGGCTTGCAAATCGTAGCCCAGTCTACCATATGATATTTCCTCTTAGACCCAACCCCTTCTCTAAAGAAACGTGACCTTGCTTTATTCATCGCCCCGCGCGTCGATTCATGTAGTAGGTATAGTCCCATCGCAAACATAGGCGGCTTGACAAGCACGAGTTGGTCAATCCAGTCGGCCCCCGGAGCCCAGGAATAGACCTTGCCATGGGTCAACCCTATGACCCACCTTCTCAGTTAGGAAGTACCAATCCGCAACCAAGAGGGCCTTATCTGACACTGCAAGACCTAGGTATTTCATTGGCAGGGTACCCAGCTTACAGTTCAAGAAGTCAGCAACCCTTTGCTTATCTGCATCGGCAACCCCAGTCACCACATCTTCTGAGAAATTAATCTCCAGCCTCGACATGTTCTTGAAGCACATCAGAAGCAACTTGAGGTTTGCAATCCCCTGGATGGAGGGCTCCACCAGGATCATAGTATCATTCGCATACTGCAGATGAGTGACTTCCCCTGGAATCAGATGAGACACCAGTCCATGTATATGTCCCGCCTCGTTTGCCCTAGAAAGGATAGCTTCCAGGGCATCAACCATAAAATCAAAAAGGATCGGGGAGAGAGGGTCCCCTTGACGCACCCCCGGGCATTCCGGAAGTAGGGTCCCACCTCACCATTAATATTGATGGCCATATGTCCCCCGGACACCAGCTGCATAAGGCGATGCACAACACCTGCTGAGAAACCCTTTCTCAACAGAACCTCGCGAAGAAACTCCTAGTTACTTCTGTCGTAGGCCTTTTTGAAATCTAGTTTGAGGAGTAAGCCTTTGAGTTTCTTAACCCTTAGCTCGTGTGCAATCTCATGGAGTGCCAGCACACCCTCGTGCAAGCACCTCCCCTTTCCCCTTAATGAAAGCAGTTTGACTCATCCTCCCCTTTCCCCTTAATGAAAGCAGTTTGACTCATATCAATAGTTCTATGGGTGATCGGGGCAGTCTAGTCGCATAAGCTTTGGCAACAAATTTAAAGATAACATGCATAAGGGTGGCATGTAATGTTTGACCAGGTGCGCCCCTTTAACCTTTGGAATAAGCTATAAAATACCGTAGTTGAGGCGAGCGATGTCTACCCTCCCTAGAGTAAAGTCAGTGAGGATCCCCAAAATGGGTATCTTAAGGATCTCCCAGAACCTTTTGACAAATATGGTAGTCTTCCAACATTGTTTGCGTGATGCAAATATGGTGGCGCATAACTTGGTGAAGGTTGCTTGCAAGAAGAAAAATAGTTATTTTTAGGATGGTAGTCCTCCTGATTTCATAGTTTGTGATGTAATTCAAGATGTTACTCTTTTATCCTCTAAATAAAGCGCCGAGTAGGCAACCTTTCAAAAAAAAAAAATTTGAAGACCGAAAAGAAAACATAATTTTCTTGTCCAAAAACCTAAACCAGCAAGCCCAGCCCGAAAATGAATTATTTCTCCGCAAGACCAAAATACGTCGGATCAGTTTACAGAGATTTTCTGCAAAAATAAACGCAGTGTGTCAATTAGAATATGGATAGGATCGATCGATCACGTTTGGTGTATACGATGAGGACTCGAACCGACTCGTGTACATAATATATGCCCATAAATAAATCTCATAGGATTAGAGACCGAGATCGCATCGCATCGTATCACGCCGCCGACGTAGACGATGGCCGGTGGCGACGATCGCCTCTCCCAACTCCCCGACGATCTCCTCCGCCGCATCCTCCACTTCGCCCCACTCAAGGAGGCCGCCTCCACAACCGCGCTCTCGCGGCGATGGCGCGCCCCGCTTTGGCTCTCCTCGGGTGCTGTAAACCTCGACACGACCGTCACGCACGTCGAGACCTGGGACCGAGGTATTCGCCGTTCACACGATGCCGGCTTCTTATCCCGACGCAGCGCCTTCGTCTCCGCGGCCGTGGCGGCGCTCGACGCCGCCGCCACTGCTGCCGACCACCACGTCAAGAGGCTCACCTTGCGCCTCGAGTCTGACCGCGAGGCATGGATCGGCTCCTTCTTGAACCGCCACGGCGACGAGGGCGGAAACCTGGTCGACGTCGTGCTCTCCCACCCGGTAGCGCGCCGTGCGGAGGAGCTCCGGCTCCGGCTGGAACCCAACGAGTGGAGCAGCGACGCGGACTACGACAACGAGACCTACCGGAGACCGGAAACAATCTACACGGTTACCATCGATGCCCTGCCGTTCGAGACCCTCCGCGTGTTGGAGCTAACGAACTGCACACGCCTCAGCCAACCGGAGGCCACTGCGGTCGTGCTCCCGCGGCTGTCGTCTCTACGGCTGCGCCACTGCGCCCAGGACCTAAACTCTCTCCAACGCGTCATCGACGCTGCCCCGGCGCTCGCCGTCATCCGCCTCGAGTCTGTGGTCATCGACGCAACCAAAGACACATCCTCACGAACCAAACACGGAAGGGAGGACTGGTTCAGGCAATATGAATACAACAATGGCGACAGGCAGGGGTACATGGACAGACAGGGCAACTGGGTGTCTCTGTCTCCTTACAAGGAGGAGAAGGACGACGACAACGACTACAATAATGACTATGAAACTGGCGATGAGTACGATGATGACTATGAAACTGACGACGACAATGACGAAGGTTTTACCCCTCCACATCCCAAAGAAGCCGCACCCCGTGGCCTCAGATGCCCGACGGCCACCGTGCTCGTGCTGGACAAGTGTAATTGGGAGGAGAAGGACCACGACGAAAACCAGTATGGCTACCGCAGTACGAACCGTGCCACCGTCATCGACATGGTGATTCATGCGCCGAGGCTGCGCCGCTTCACGTACAAGGGGCTACTACGGCCGTTTACCTTCAGTCGACCGCCACCGGAGCTGGAACACGTGGATCTCCACTTTTTCCCAGCGGACGACAACTTCGACAAGACTAAAAACCGTGACATAGCAACCTTCTGGCAATTTGCCCAGAGCTTCACCAGCACCAAGGAGATGCGGCTAAGGGTGGATCACCTCGAGGATATCGCTGTTGTCAGAGAGGCAACGCAGGTCGAGCTCCTGCCGACATTTCGCCGCCTGGAGCGCGTCGAGCTCCAAGGAGCGCATAGGCCCAAAGGGAAGACTGCGGCAGTGGCGATCGGGAACCTGCTCCGGTGCTGCCCCCTGCTCTCTGCCCTCCGGATCAACCTCATCACACAGTACCACAACGTTTCCAAAGACCACCGTTGGACTGACGAATTCCTCGAAAGGAAATTCAGATCTGAATATAACAAGTCCATTGATCGCCTCGACCGGTGTGGCTTCCAGCCCAACACGATTTCACAGGAAGGAGAGTATGATGACGAGGTTTGTGAGATCACTGCCTTGAACACCGGCCAGTTCCAATGCTTGCGGAACTCCCTCAAGAGAGTGGGCTTGCAATTCCGGCTAGAACAATCAAACTGTCTTGGTGTGAAGCTGATAAAGTTCTTTGCTAAAAATGCCATGGTTCTTGAAGAAATGCATATCGATGGAGGAAACAGAAAGTTGCACGAGCACATGAATCCTAAGATCGAAAGATGGATCACTAATTCAGCAGAAAGGAGAAATTCAGGGGCGACAAGTTTTGTGGTCTTGCCTCTTGAGAGGTGACTGTACTTTTTATGTATGAATACTTGATGTTAGCCCGTGTACTCCTTAAGACATTACTATTTCTTTATCGAAAAAGAGATTACTATTTTCTATGGTATAAATTGCCCAACGCTAGGCATCATCCGGCTGTAACTTTCTCGACAGTCCGATCCAATTAAGTGAGTGATCCCAACACGTCCAGTTATGGTATAAAAATGGTTCGTGTGTATTAATTTTTTCAAGAGCATGTAACATTTGTCCGCAATATTTTTTCCTATAGATTGTGCAATCGCAAAATTTTGATGCAAAAAAGTCCACCAGTGGTACAAAATAATCTCGAATGTAATATTTTTCTCAATGTATGTACCATTCAAAAATATTACATCGTTATGAAACATTTCTCTGCGATATATCCAACACTATTTCCTAACTTATCTAACAATAAAGAAAGAAGTAAGGAATATTGGTGCCATCTCAGTGTATCATATACATAAAAATCAAGGTAGCACTTTACAAACAGAAAACATGCGACACACATAACAGGTCATGATGCCGTATGTAACATAAAAAAAGAACCCCAATAAATTGGTTTCTCTATCAATAATGGAGCCATCACCATGGTCGGTGGACTCGAGCTCGCTAGCCACCAATCTACGACGCCAAAGATCTTTCGGAATGAAATTGAGTGGACCCCTACCAATTCTAGTCATGGGACATAGTCTTCTTCAAATCTGGCGTGTGGGTAGCTCACCTTTGATGGTCTTCATGGCAAGCTCATGGGTTGTCACCAGTTGTGGCCATGGAAACCAATCTACCCGGCATGGACGCGAGCACGGTGGAGCGGCGGCCAGAGTGTCTAGAGGAATTACGGCGGCAATGGCCAACCCGCGTGAAGGAATTACGGCGGCGGCCAGCGCGCTTGGAGGAGCGGGCCGGGCCACACTATTCAGTGGCCTTGGGAGACGACACTGCGACAACCCGGCGCGGCCAGGATCTGCTGCACAGAATCTAAACGGTGGCATGCGGCAACACATCAGATGGGAAGAAAAGGTGGCGGAAAAGTTCAAAAGGGTAGCCTGCTGTCAATTAGAGTTCTCCATATAAATTTGAGGTAAAAAACGGTGTGTTAGTCCATCTTGGCTTCATAGTAGTTCTAATTCTAAGTCCATTGACCATATAATCTACTCATTCGGTTCCGAATTGGTTGTCACATATTTATGAAGACAAATGTGTAAGATAAATGTCTGAATATCCTTTCTTGAGATACATTAAAAATTATCTAGATAAATGTGTATTTAGGTAATTGTCCGAACATCCTTTCTTGAGAGAGTAATATAATTAATAACAACAGGCTCACTGCTCTGAATTTCAGCAGCTCCACCTTGAGTACCGAGTGTAAAGGTCAAACACTGATTTTCTCATAGTGATGGGCAGCTGGATCTTTTTTCTTTACTATGACTACGGCTGGCATAAGCCAACCTAACCATGTACCTAAGTTTCCTATTAAGCTTTTTTAGCCTCTACAAGATGGTTTGAAATGAACCAGAATACACAGAGGTTACAAGGGTGAAGAAGAAAAAGAAAAAAGAAAAACCCTACACAACACAAGATCGAGAAGAAAACGTGGCCACCCCAAAATCCGAGGGGCTGTTAGTCGATGAGAAGAACTCATGGCGACCCAGGCACAGCGAGAAGAGCCCCGAGGACACACAGGAGGGACATCCTAGCTCGAGGCCTCTCTAAAGAAATCGAACGACTTTGGTCCACCGAGATCCATCAACGACACTGCACCATCGATGTAATCTAAGGGCAACACGCATCCAAGGCCACACTACGCACCGACACCACCTGCACCGAGGGTGTGGCCAAAAGGTCGCGTGCAGCCGAGGCGACGCCACGACACATGTGTGTCACCAGCTGGAGTCGAAGGGCATCACAGAGTAGAGATGCACTCATTGAGAACTTGGGCATGGAGCACCCCCAACGCGCCAAAGAGCTCCGACAAGGACCTCACACTGGAGTCCAGCAACCGGCAAGAGAAAGCCACCACAACTACCATGGCTCACCTCGCATCGTAGGGGAGACCGCACCCATGGCCTCCATCTGCAGAACCATAGGGCACACCGGTACAGAAGGAAGCAACGTCCTCCGCCACCGATGGCAGGACAGAGGGGCTCGATACCCAGGCATGACACAGGGGCTCATTACCCAGCCTAGACGCCCGCCCGGGTGGGAAGCACATCGCCACCATGGCCACCACTGCATGGCGCTCGCCAGCCCAGCGGCACCCCGCTGCATGTTGATGTCTGAGAAAGAGGCGACTTCCCTCGCAACCATGCCACTGACCACTAGAGGCCGGTATGCCACAAGCAGGCACACCGTCGCCCACACCACACCGACCAGCTAGAGGACTGGCCCACATCCACTGTCGTCAAGACGACAGTATACCGAGGCCTGGGGTTGGGCGCCCTGCCGTCGAGGTAGGAGTCGCCGGAATCCACCCAACGATCTAGGACAACCCAGATCTGGGAGCCACGGTCGGCGCCGACCCGAGCGCCAGCAGCAGCACCTCGAGGCCCACCATGCCGCTACCCAGCACCCGCAGCTCTGCCACCAGTGTACGCTGCCACGCCCCCACGCTAGCACGGCGCCGCCGCTTGACGCCGACATCTCGCGCCGTTGCCACCGCCCGCGCGCCCCAGCGGCACCGAGGAGAGGGGAGGGAGCGGTGGGGGTGCGAGGCGGCGGCTAGGGTTTCCTCCTGGCCACTCGCTGCAGCGACCCGGGAGGTCACAGAAAGGCTACTATAGCAACTTGAGTATTCTTGACAATCATCGGATCCAGTCCAGCACCTCGGGATTTCGCACGGCAGGGTCGCTGGAGGGGAGGGGCGGACAAATCAGTGTTGGTGCAAGATGAGGAGCTTAGTGGTTATGTTTCGCACGCGTCGCTGCGTTTTGCCGCGTCCTGGAACGAACACGCTAAATATGCCGCGCGTAATATCGCAATATCGCTCTTGTTGGAGATGCTCAAGCTTGCCGAGAATTTGGGTTCATATATAAAAAGATAAAAAGAAGCCACAAGACCCCCCAAGAAAATAACTCGTACTCACCACGTTTCCAAAAGAGGCTGAAGAAAATCACTCATTAAATCACCACGATGAGGGTTGCTCCGGTGCTCCCGCTAAATAAAGTTCAAAAGTTATAGTTGGATTTTTTTCTATATTGGGTCCGCCGAAACCTATATCTATACTCGTCTATATTGATACGGTATGTGTACGTCGCGTAAGAAAAAAAAACACGTGAGTAAGATTTTTATAGGATCTTTCTATTTTTGTAACTCACGTGACCGTAGATACGTACAAAAACGATGTACACCACAACACGGGCCATATGAGCTTGTACAAGGTTGTACGAACGGTGCACCTATACTAAAATTACAATCATGTCCTCGTTCACGAACAGGTATGACAAGATCTCCACCGTTATTGTATTTGGTGGGTCCAAATTTTTCCAGGGAAGGAGCACCGGAGGAGAAGTAAACCACGATTCCAAAAGCTAGATTGCAATTCACAAGCAGCACCACGCATCAAAGGAACTCCTTGCTGGCCCCCACGTTCAACACCCATCCTTCCTGCTGGAGATATGCCCAAGAGGCAATAATAAAAGTGGTTATTATATATCTTTATGTTTATGATAAATGTTTATATACCATGCTATAATTGTATTAACCGAAACATTGATACATGTGTGATATGTAAACAACAAAGAGTCCCTAGTATGCCTCTTAACTAGCTTGTTGATTAATGGATGATTAGTTTCATAATCATGAACATTAGATGTTATTAATAACAAGGTTATATCATTGTATGAATGATATAATGGATACACCCAAATTAAGCGTAGCATAAGATCTCGTCATTAAGTTATTTGCTATAAGCTTTCGATACATAGTTACCTAGTCCTTATGACCATGAGATCATATAAATCACTTATACCGGAAAGATACTTTGATTACATCAAACACC
>NC_061513.1:278651825-278692781 GCF_022539505.1 Lolium rigidum
GTGTAGGGTGGCGTTTGCTAGTCCTAGAACGGATGTTCCGGGGATCAACCTCGTGTTGGTTTTTAGGCCCTGTCTAGGATCGGCTTACGGTCACCGTGCGCGAGCGCGAGGCCCAATCCTGAGTAGGATGATCCGATTATGCGGTGAAAACCCTAAATCGTCGTAGATCTCATTAGCTTTACCTTGATCAAGCAGGACCACCATATTCGGACACCTCGTCCGAATCATGGGTGGATCGGCTCTTTGAGCCGATTCACGGATAACTCCGAGAGCCGATCGAGGCTCGTATTTAACGTTTACGTGTGTGCCCCCGGCAGGAAACTAAGCGAGGCATCATCCACACCTTCCCGACCAGGTATAGGTCAGGTGGCACGCCCTTGTGATAAACATCGGCGCGTGCGACCAGGAGGCTTTGCGGGCCGTCGCTCAGAGGGACTGGGGCCAGCCGCAGCCCTAGTTGTTCCCGGCTCTACCGTGTTGCCCGTCTCTGCCCGCCAGGGGGTTTCTGACGTCAACACAAGGTTATATCATTGTATGAATGATATAATGGATACACCCAAATTAAGCGTAGCATAAGATCTCGTCATTAAGTTATTTGCTATAAGCTTTCGATACATAGTTACCTAGTCCTTATGACCATGAGATCATATAAATCACTTATACCGGAAAGATACTTTGATTACATCAAACACCACTGCGTAAATGGGTGGCTATAAAGGTGGGATTAAGTATCCGGAAAGTATGAGTTGAGGCATATGGATCAACAGTGGGATTTGTCCATCCCGATGATGGATAGATATACTCGGGCCCTCTCGGTGGAATGCCGTCTAATGTCTTGCAAGCATATGAATAAGTTCATAAGAGACCACATACCACGGTACGAGTAAAGAGTACTTGTCGGAGACGAGGTTGAACAAGGTATAGAGTGATACCGAAGATCAAACCTCGGACAAGTAAAATATCGCGAGACAAAGGGAATTGGTATTGTATGTGAATGGTTCATTCGATCACTAAAGTCATCGTTGAATATGTGGGAGTCATTATGGATCTCCAGATCCCGCTATTGGTTATTGGTCGGAGTGAGCACTCAACCATGTCCGCATAGTTCACGAACCGTAGGGTGACACACTTAAAGTTGGATGTTGAAATGGTAGTACTTGAATATGGAATGGAGTTCGAATATTTGTTCGGAGTCCCGGATGAGATCCCGGACATCACGAGGAGTTCCGGAATGGTCCGGAGAATAAGATTCATATATAGGATGTATTTTATGTGAATTAAAATGTCGCGGAAGGTTCTATGGAAGGTTCTAGAAGGTTCTAGAAAAGTCCGGAAGAAACCACCAAGGAAGGTGGAGTCCACATGGGACTCCACCTCCATGGCCGGCCAACCCTAGTGGGGAGGAGTCCCAAGTGGACTCCCCCTTAGGGGGCCGGCCACCCCCCCCATATGGGAAGTGGAACTCCCACCTTTGGTGGGAGTCCTAGCTTGGCTAGGTTTCCCTCTCTTATGGAAGGTTTTTGGTTTGGGTCTTATTCGAAGACTTGGACACCAACACTTGGGATCCACCTATATAATGAGGGGCCAAGGGAGGGGGCCGGCCACCTCAAGACCACAACCTGGCCGCCCCCCTTGAGTGGCCGGCCACCCCCTCCCAAACCCTAGCCGCCCCCCTCTCCTCCATAGCTCCCGCGTGCTTTAGCGAAGCTCCGCCGGAGTTCTCCACCGCCACCGACACCACGCCGTCGTGCTTGTCGGATTCAAGAGGAGCTACTACTTCCGCTGCCCGCTGGAACGGGAGGTGGACGTCGTCTTCATCAACAACCGAACGTGTGACCGAGTACGGAGGTGCTGCCCGTTCGTAGCGCCGGAACCGATCGTGATCAAGATCTTCTACGCGCTTTTGCAAGCGGCAAGTGAACGTCTACCGCAGCAACAAGAGCCTCATCTTGTAGGCTTTGGAATCTCTTCAAGGGTGAGACTCGATACCCCTCGTTGCTACCGTCTTCTAGATTGCATCTTGGCTTGGATTGCGTGTTCGCGGTAGGAAAATTTTTGTTTTCTATGCAACGTTATCCTACACTTCCATGTTGCGCATCAATTTCATCTGGATCGACAGCGGTCCCTCTGCAAATTCGCAGTACAGCTTCTCAAGAACCCGAGCGTTGCAGAGCAAGAACCTGGCCAGCGTCCTCTGTGCTCTACCGCCTTGGTAGTGCCACAGGCGGATATGCTTCACCCCGCTCTCAAGGCACGGTGGGATCGCCGCCGTCTCGTAATCGACGGTGTCATACTTGTTGTAGTGCAGATGGTGCGCATCGACGAACTCCGACACCTTGCGTTTTCGGTGATGGTATTTGTTATACTTATAGCCGGACTTAAGAGGTGCTGGTTCAAAGAATAGGGTCAGGAGCTCAAGGTCAGGGGCTCGCCGGAGGATGGTGCACATAGTAGAGCTTCTCAAGAACCCGAGCATTGCGGAGCAAGAACTTGGCCAGTGTCCTCTGCGCTCTACCGCCTTGGTAGTGCCACAGGCGGACATGCTTCACCCCGGTCTCCAGGCACGAAGGCATCGTCGCCGTCTTGTAGTCGATAGTGTCATACTTGCTGTAGTGCAGATGGTGCGCATCAACGAACTCTGACACCTTGCGTTTTCGATGATGGTATTTGTTATGGCCGGACTTAATAGGTGCTGGTTCAAAGAACAGGGTCAGGAGCTCAAGGTCAGGGGCTCGCCGGAGGATGGTGCACATAGTGGCCATGGCAGCGGCAGGCTCGTCGCCGCACAGCACACGCCCGTTCAACTAGAGGTGCCGGACGGCCGGGAACGCCGGCAGGGCCACGAAGCAGGAGCCCATGCGAGCGGCGCGGAGGTGCAGGCGTTTCGTGGTGGACGCGAACGGCTGCAGGAACGAACCGAGCGCGGCGAGATCCTCTTCGGACGTGGCCTCCTTCTCGACGCAGACCGCCATGACTCATCCGTCCACCAAATTTAGGAAATCGATGCGTTTGCTCGGACAACATGCATGTCCTCCCGTTTCCGCCCACGTGAACCGAGGGCCCGCATGGCACCGGCCCAACGGACTTCTTCCTCTAGCCATCAATGGAAGTTGGTTGACTCCAAAGCTGCCCGCACCGCCTGATGCCTGCTCTGGCCGCGCCAACCGAGAGATGCGGTCCTACTCTACCTTCATCAATTTATGCGTTTCGGCCTGCACGTTAGCATCCAATGCCTTGTCCTTTTTAAGCAGGCCAGCGGTGGCCATTTTCTTCCACAGGTGCATCTCCTTCCATTCCCAGCCATGGCTGGTGGCATAGGATTGAGGGTAGGGCGTCTAGGACGGCCACCGGGCCCTGGGTGAGGCCGAGGTCCCCGAGGAAGACGTGCTGGGAGAGGTCAGAGTTAACCACCCCCCCCCCTCACCAGCGACATCCCCACAATCATCGCTCGATGCCATCGCCATCGACCTCTCCGGTTTCGAGTTTGGTGTCACCATCCATGCGGGCATGTTCTGGGACAGGCCGCAACTGCCCTAGAGGTTCGCGTCGATGGGCAAGAGCCCCACGACGGCGTACTGCGTCTGTCTGGCGGCGTGATCGACCTGTGGTTAGTGGAGGTGCTATCGACGACCAAGGGCAGATGTTCCTCCACAACGGCTGGAGGCGCTTCCCCACGCGCACGGCATTGATGTCGGGCACTTTGTCATCTCCAAGTACGACGGCCACGGCATGCTCACCGTCAAGGTCTTCGACGAGATCATGTATTGCCGCCACTACCACACCGACGAGGATGACTAGGAGACGGCAAGATGATGATAGAGTCTCCGATGATCTCCTCCGCCGCATCCTCCACTTCGCCCCACTCAAGGAGGCCGCCTCCACAACCGCGCTCTCGCGGCGATGGCGCGCGCCGCTTTGGCTCTCCTCAGGCGCTGTAAACCTCGAGACGATCGTCACGCACGTGGAGACCTGGGAGCTCGGAAGAGGTATTCGCCCTTCAGCCGAGGCCGGCTTCCTCTCCCGGCGCAGCGCCGTCTTCTCCGCGGCCGTGGCGGCGCTCGACGCCGCCGCCGCCACTGCTGACGACGACCACGTCAAGAGGCTCACCTTACGCCTCGAGTCTGACCGCGAGGCATGGATCACCTCTTTCCTGAACCACCACGGGGACGAGGGCAGAAACCTAGTCGACGTCGTGCTCTCCCACCGGGCAGCGTGCCACCTGGAGGAGCTCCGGCTCTGGCTGGAACCCAACGAGTGGAGCAGCGACGCGGACGACGACAATGAGACCTACCGGAATCACCGAGGACTCTACACGGTCACCCTCGATGTCTTGCCGTCAGAGACCCTCCGCGTGTTGGAGCTAACGAGTTGCACAGGCCTCACCCAACCGGTGGCCACTGCGATTATGCTCCCGCGGCTGTCGTCCCTACGGTTACGCCATTGCGCCCAGGACCTAAACTCTCTCCAACGCGTCATCGACGCTGCCCCAGCACTCGCCGTCATCCACCTCGAATATGTCGTCATCGATGCAACGAAAGACACATCCTCACGAAGCAAACACGGCGGCGCGAACTGGTTCAGGCAATATGAATACAACAGTGGCCATAGGCAGGGGTACGTGGACAGGCAAGACAACTGTCTAGGGCTAGCAAACTACACCCTACACGCCGCTGGATCCTCCAACCCTTTGTAAGGCCTAACTATTGCGGATATTAAACTAATCCTTGAAGAACAAGGAGCAACCGTAACGGATCGGATCTACTAAACGATGATCAAGCGGGGTGCCGCCCCTACACCTAAGATAGGTGTAAGGGCGGCTAGGTGTATGCTTACAAGGAGGAGAAGGACGACGACAACGACTACGATAATGACTATGAAACTGGCGACGAGTACGATGATGACTATGAAACTGACGACGACAATGAAGAAGGTTTTACCCCTCTACATCCCAAAGAAGCCACGCCCCGCGGCCTCAGATGCCCGGCGGCCACCGTGCTCGTGCTAGACAGGTGTAAGTGGGAGGAGAAAGACCATGACCAAAATAAGTATGGCTACCACAGTACAAACCGTGACGCCATCATTGACATGGTGATTCATGCATCGAGGCTGCGCCGCTTCACGTACAAAGGGCTACTCCGGCCGTTTACCTTCAGTCGACCGCAGCCGGAGTTGGAACAGGTGGATCTCCATTTTTTCATGGACAGGCACAAGGACAGGGTTCAAAACCGTGACTTAAAAGCCTTCTAGCAATTTACCAAGAGCTTCACGAGCACCAAGGAGATGCGGCTAAGGGTGGATCACCTCGAGGAAATCGCTGTTCTCAGAGAGGCAACGCAGGTCGAGCTCCTGCCGACATTTTGCCGCATGGAGCGCGTCGAGCTCCAAGGAGCGCACATGCCGAAAGGGAAGACTGCAGCAGTGGCGATCGGGAACCTGCTCCGGTGCTGCCCCGTGCTGTCTGCCCTCGGGATCAACCTCACCACACAGGACCACAACATCTCCAACGACCAGCGGTGGACAGACGAATTCCTCAAAAGGAAATTCAGATCTGATTGCAACAAGTCTATTGATCGCCTCGACCGTTGTGGCTTCAAGCCGAACACGATTTCACATGAAGGAGACTATGATGACGAGGTTTGTGAGATCACTACCTTGAGTCCGGGCCAGTTCGAATGCTTGCGGAACTCCCTCAAGAGAGTGGGTTTGCAATTCCGGCTAGAACAATCAAACTGTCTTGGTGTCAAGCTGATAAAGTTCTCTGCTAAAAATGCCATGGTTCTTGAAGAAATGTATATCGATGGAGGAAACAGAAAGTTGCATGAGCACATGAATCCTAAGATCGAAAGATGGATCACTAATTCAGCAGAAAGGAGAAATTCAGGGGCGACAAGTTTTGTGGTATTGCCTCTTGAGAGGTGACTGTACTTTTTATGTATGAATACTTGATGTTAGCCCGTGTACTCCTTAAGACATTACTATTTCTTTCTCGAAAATGAGATTACTATTTTCTATGGTATAAATTGCCCAACGCTAGGCATCATCCGGCTGTAACTTTCTCGACAGTCCGATCCAATTAAGTGAGTGATTCCAACACGTCCAGTTATGGTATAAAAATGGTTCGTGTGTATTAATTGTTTCAAGAGCATGTAACATTTGTCCGCAATATTTTTTCCTATAGATTGTGCAATCGCAAAATTTTGATGCAAAAAAGTCCACCAGTGGTACAAAATAATCTCGAATGAAATATTTTTCTCAATGTATGTACCATTCAAAAATATTACATCGTTATGAAACATTTCTCTGCGATATATCCAACACTATTTCCTAACTTATCTAACAATAAAGAAAGAAGTATGTAATATTGGTGCCATCTCAGTGTATCATATACATAAAAATCAAGGTAGCACTTTACAAACAGAAAACATGCGACACACATAACAGATCATGATGCCGTATGTAACATAAAAAAGAACCCCAATAAATTGGTTTCTCTATCAATAATGGAGCCATCACCATGGTCGGTGGACTTGAGCTCACTAGCCACCAATCTACGACGCCAAAGATCTTTCGGAATGAAATTGAGTGGACCCCTACCAATTCTAGTCATGGGACATAGTCTTCTTCAAATCTGGCGTGTGGGTAGCTCACCTTTGATGGTCTTCATGGCAAGCTCATGGGTTGTCACCAGTTGTGGCCATGGAAACCAATCTACCCGGCATGGACGCGAGCACGGTGGAGCGGCGGCCAGAGTGTCTAGAGGAATTACGGCGGCAATGGCCAACCCGCGTGAAGGAATTACGGCGGCGGCCAGCGCGCTTGGAGGAGCGGGCCGGGCCACACTATTCAGTGGCCTTGGGAGACGACACTGCGACAACCCGGCGCGGCCAGGATCTGCTGCACAGAATCTAAACGGTGGCATGCGGCAACACATCAGATGGGAAGAAAAGGTGGCGGAAAAGTTCAAAAGGGTAGCCTGCTGTCAATTAGAGTTCTCCATATAAATTTGAGGTAAAAAACGGTGTGTTAGTCCATCTTGGCTTCATAGTAGTTCTAATTCTAAGTCCATTGACCATATAATCTACTCATTCGGTTCCGAATTGGTTGTCACATATTTATGAAGACAAATGTGTAAGATAAATGTCTGAATATCCTTTCTTGAGATACATTAAAAATTATCTAGATAAATGTGTATTTAGGTAATTGTCCGAACATCCTTTCTTGAGAGAGTAATATAATTAATAACAACAGGCTCACTGCTCTGAATTTCAGCAGCTCCACCTTGAGTACCGAGTGTAAAGGTCAAACACTGATTTTCTCATAGTGATGGGCAGCTGGATCTTTTTTCTTTACTATGACTACGGCTGGCATAAGCCAACCTAACCATGTACCTAAGTTTCCTATTAAGCTTTTTTAGCCTCTACAAGATGGTTTGAAATGAACCAGAATACACAGAGGTTACAAGGGTGAAGAAGAAAAAGAAAAAACAAAAACCCTACAAAACACAAGATCGAGAAGAAAACGTGGCCACCCCAAAATCCGAGGGGGTCGATGAGAAGAACTCATGGCGACCCAGGCACAGCGAGAAGAGCCCCGAGGACACACAGGAGGGACATCCTAGCTCGAGGCCTCTCTAAAGCAATCGAACGACTTTGGTCCACCGAGATCCATCAACGACACTGCACCATCGACGTAATCTAAGGGCAACGCGCATCCGAGGCCATACTACGCACCGACACCACCTGCACCGAGGGTGTGGCCAAAAGGTCGCATGCAGCCGAGACGACGCCACGACACATGTGTGTCACCAGCTGGAGTCGAAGGGCATCACGGAGTAGAGATGCACTCGTTGAGAACTTGGGCATGGAGCACCCCCAACACGCCAAAGAGCTCCGACAAGGACCTCACACTGGAGTCCAGCAACCGGCAAGAGAAAGTTACCACAACTACCATGGCTCACCTCGCATCGTAGGGGAGACCGCACCCATGGCCTCCATCTGCAGAACCATAGGGCACACCTGTACAGAAGGAAGCAACGTCCTCCGCCACCGATGGCAGGACAGAGGGGCTCGATACCCAGGCATGACACAGGGGCTCATTACCCAGCCTAGACGCCCGCCCGAGTGGGAAGCACATCGCCACCATGGCCACCACTGCATGGCGCTTGCCAGCCCAGCGGCACCCCGCTGCATGTTGATGTCTGAGAAAGAGGCGACTTCCCTCGCAACCATGCCACTGACCACTAGAGGCCGGCATGCCACAAGCAGGCACACCGTCGCCCACACCACACCGACCAGCTAGAGGACTGGCCCACATCCACTATCGCCGAGACGACAGTACACCGAGGCCTGGGGTTGGGCGCCCTGCCATCGAGGTAGGAGTCGTCGGAATCCACCCAACGATCTAGGACAACCCAGATCTGGGAGCCACGGTCGCCGCCAACCCGAGCGCCAGCAGCAGCACCTCGAGGCCCACCACGCCGCTACCCAACACCCGCAGCTCTGCCACCAGTGTACGCTGCCACGCCCCCACGCTAGCACGGCGCCGCCGCTTGACGCCGACATCTCGCGCCGTTGCCACCGCCAGCACGCCCCAGCGGCACCGATGAGAGGGGAGGGAGCGGTGGGGGTGCGAGGCGGCGGCTAGGGTTTCCTCCTGACCACTCGCTGGAGCGACCCGGGAGGTCACAGAAAGGCTACTATAGCAACTTGAGTGTTCTTGACAATCATCGGATCCAGTCCAGCACCTTGGGATTTCGCACGGCAGGGTCGCTGGAGGGGAGGGGCGGACAAATCAGTGTTGGTGCAAGATGAGGAGCTTAGTGGTTATGTTTCGCACACGTCGCTGCGTTTTGCCACGTCCTGGAACGAACGCGCTAAATATGCCGCGCGTAATATCGCAATATCGCTCTTGTTGGAGATGCTCAAGCTTGCCGAGAATTTAGGTTCATATATAAAAAGATAAAAAGAAGCCACAAGACCCCCCAAGAAAATAACTCGTACTCGCCACGTTTCCAAAAGAGGCTGGAGAAAATCACTCATTAAATCACCACGATGAGGGTTGCTCCGGTGCTCCCCCTAAATAAAGTTCAAAAGTTATAGTTGGATTTTTTTTCTATATTGGATCCGCCGAAACCTATATCCAACCAATGTATACTCGTCTATATTGATACGGTATGTGTACGTCGCGTAAGCAAAAAAAAAAGATCACATGAGTAAGATTTTTATAGGATCTTTCTATTTCTGTAACTCACGTGACCGTAGATACGTACAAAAACGATATACACCATAACACGGGCCATATGAGCTTGTACAAGGTTCTACGAACGGTGCACCTACACTAAAATTACAATCATGCCCTCGTTCACGAACAGGTATGACAAGATCTCCACCGTTATTGTATTTGGTGGGTCCAAATTTTTCCAGGGAAGGAGCACCGGAGGAGAAGTAAACCACGATTCCAAAAGCTAGATTGCAATTCACAAGCAGCACCACGCATCAAAGGAACTCCTTGCTGGCCCCCACGTTCAACACCCATCCTTCCATCTCGCGCATCAATTTCATCTGGATCGACAGCGGTCCCTCTGCAAATTCGCAGTAGAGCTTCTCAAGAACCCGAGCGTTGCAGAGCAAGAACCTGGCCAGCGTCCTCTGCGCTCTACCGCCTTGGTAGTGCCACAGGCGGATATGCCTCACCCGGGTCCCCAGGCACGGCAGGATTGCCATCGTCTCGTAATCGACGGTGTCATACTTGTTGTAGTGCAGATGGTGCGCATCGACGAACTCCGACACCTTGCGTTTTCGGTGATGGTATTTGTTATACATATAGCCGGACTTAAGAGGTGCTGGTTCAAAGAATAGGGTCAGGAGCTCAAGGTCAGGGGCTCGCCGGAGGATTGTGCACGTTGTAGCGATGGCAGCGGTATAGGGTCGCCGCACAGCACACGCCCGTTCAACTGTTGGTGCCAGACGGCCGGGAACGCCGGCAGGGCCACGAAGCAGGAGCCCATGCGAGCGGCGCGGAGGTGCGGGCGTTTCGTGGTGGACGCGAACGGCAGCAGGAACGAACCGAGCGCGGCAAGATCCTCTTCGGACGTGGCCTCCTTCTCGACGCAGACCGCGCATACGTCGATCTTGCATGACGTGATGGATGGTAGTCCGCCGCCATTGCCGCGCAGGAACGAGCTGCCTCGGACGGCACCACGGTACTCGAAGGCCTGCAGCTCCTGCGCGTCGACGGTGACGGTGGCAAGATTGTGGTAGCACAGGATGATAAGTCGGCGGAGGCAGCTGTTGTCGAGGAGCGACAACACTTTCACCGTGGCGCAGGCCTCGAGGGTTAGGTCGAAGATTTTCGGGCATGCGGAGATGAGCCTTTGAACACTCTCCTCCTCGTCGGGGACGTGGGTGAGGGGGAGCGCCTCCAGCAACGGTAGGCTGATGACGGCCGGTGGGGAGAGCCTACACGAGCTGAGGCGCAGCGATCGTAGCGTCGTGCATGAGAAAAGCCGGCTGTGGACGGTGTACACTGCAGGCGGCCGACGCCAATACGAATCCGTCTCGTCGCTGCTGTCGTCGGTCGAGGCGGTTTCGGCGGTGTCGTCGACTTCGTCGTTGCTGTAGTCGACCTCCTCGGGGGTAACGTCAGCCTTCCGGCGGTAAACGACAGCGTCCTCGTCCGAGCCTGCGGCCGCGAGGTGGTGGGTGTAGGGCCGGTGGCAGATGGGAACGCGGCGGACGCGCAGATCGACCTCGAGCTCAGGGGCGGCGTGTTTCGTGGCGTAGGTGACCCACTGGTCCACAGGAAAGGCGTCGACGCCGCCGTAGCTCTCCATGGAGACGCGGAGGGCGCGCAGCGCCGGGGATGCGGCGCCGGGGGCCGGGCGGCGGCTGCGGGCGAAGAGGGCCGCAGTGACGACGACGGTAAAGGGCAGCGTCAGGTCGGGCTCGCGGAGATCGTAACTGCGTGATCCGTGGTCGTACTCGGGGATGGGACCCTCCGGCTCTTCAATGGAGACGGTGTGGATGTTGGCGAGGATGTCCCGCCACCACGACAAGAGCGTGGTGGCGCGCGCGGCCTCCTTGGCGGTGAGGAAGGAGAGGATGTGGCCGAGCACGCCGTCGCCGAGCCGGCTCAGGCGATCCTCGTGTTCAACCTTTCGGTTTCCTGTGTTCCGAGGCCATGTTTGTACATGCTAGGCTCGTCAAGCAAACCCAAGTATTTCCGCGTGTGCAACATGGCTTATACCCGTTGTATGTGAACGTAGAATCTATCACATCCGATCATCACGAGATGCTTCAAAACGACGAACTGTAGCAACGGTGCATACGAGGGGAGAACACTTTATTGTCTTGATATTAATGTGAGGGGTCATCTTATAATGCTACCATCGCGATCTAAGCAAGATAAGATCCATAAAGGATTAACATCACATGCAATTCATAATATGTGACATGATATGGCCTTTATTCTTGTGCTTTTGATCTCCATCTCCAAAGCACATGAGCATGATCTCCATCATCACCAGCATTGCACCAAGGTCCATGGCGCCGCTTCATGGTTGTCCATCACTTATAGCTACTATAACAACTACTTGAAATAAAGCTATTACATGATGAATAGACACGCAGGTCTTAACAAATTTAAAGACAACCATTAGGCTCCTGCCAGTTACCATAATACAGTAATGAACATCTCATACATCAAATATAATCATCATCACATCATGGCCATATCACATCACCAAACCCTGCAAAAACAAGTTAGACGCCTCTAATTTGGTTTGCATATTTTACGTGGTTTAGAGTTTTCGAGTGAGATCCAATCTACCTACGAACATGAACCACAACGGTGATACTAGTATTGTCAATAGAAAGAGTAGATTGAATCTTCACTATGGTGGGACAGACAGACACCCGCAAATCCACTTATGCAATACAAGTTGCATGTTAAGCGTGGAGCAAGTCTCATGAAACGCGGTCATGTAAAGTTAGCCCGGCCGCTTCATCCCACCATCCCGCAAGATGCAAAGTACACTAACTAAAAACAACAAAAGCATCAACACCCACAAAAACCATTGTGTTCTACTCATGCAACCAATCTATGCACATACACGGCTCTGATACCACTGATGGGATTCGTAGCATAGAAAACAAAAAAAATTCCTACCGCAAGAACGAATAACAAGCCAAGATCCAATCTAGAAGATGGTAGCAACGAGAAGATCATGAGACTAACCCTCAAAGATTCCAAAGCCTACGAGATTAGATCTCGTTGTTGATGTAGTCGATCACTTGCCGCTTTCAAAAGCACGTGAAGATCTTGACGGTGCCACAGTCAGGCAGCACCTCCGTACTCGGTCACACGTTCGGTGTTGATGACGACGTCCTTCTCCCCATTCCAGCGGGCAGCGGATGTAGTAGATCCTCCTCGGAATCCCGACAGCACGACGGAGTGGTGTCGGTGGTGGTGGAGATCTCCGGCAGGGCTTCGCCTAAGCCCTACGGGAGAAGTGGGAGGAGGGGGCGGCTAGGGTTTGGGGAGAGGGGGCACTTGGAGCGCCGGCCTTGATGCCCTTGGGTAGTGCGGCTGGTATGGTGGCCGGCCCCCTCCATCTCTCCCTCATTATATAGGTGGAACCCCAAGGGTTAGCCCAAAGATTCGAATAAGAGTCCAACTCCAAAACTTACCAAAGGGTGAAACCTAGGGGGAGTGGGACTCCCCCTTTCCTTCTTCCTTGGCCGGCCAAGGTAGTGGAGTCCACCATGGACTCCACATTCCCTCTTGGTTGGCTGGTTAGGGTTGGTGGAGTCCATCCGGGACTCCACCTTCCATGGTGATTTCTTCCGGAAGGTTCTAGAACATTCTAGCGCCTTCCATAAATGCACCGGATCATTTCCAAACTTGGAAAGTGACTTCCTATATATGAATCTTATTCTCCGGACCATTCCGGAACTCCTCGTGATGTCCTGGATCCCATCCGAGACTCCGAACAATATTCGAACTCCATTTCATATTCCATATCTACTTAAAACGACATTAAACCTTAAGTGTGTCACCCTACAGTTCGTGAACTATGCATACATAGTCGAGACTCCTCTCCGACCAATAACCAATAGCGGGATCTGGATATCCATAATGGCTCCCACACATTCAACCATAACTTAGTGATCGATTGAACCATTTACATACGATACCGATTCCCTTTGCCACGCGATACTTTACTTGTCCGAGGTTTGATCATCGGTATCTCCATACCTTGTTCAACCTCGTTACCGACAAGTACTCTTTACTCGTACCGTGGTATGCCATCTCTTGTGACCTAGTCACATGCTTGCAAGCTAATTAGACGACATTCCACCGAGAGGGCCCAGAGTATATCTATCCGTCATCAGGATGGACAAATCCCACTCTTGATCCATATGCCTCAACTCATACTTTCTGAATACTTAATCCAATCTTTATAACCACCCATTTACGCAATGGCATTTGATGTAATCAAAGTACCTTTCCTGTGTAAGTGATTGTAACACCCCTGTTTTTTCTAAACCTAAATTAGGGTTGTTTGTGCATCATGAGCATCATGATAATTTTCCTTAGAAAATTGCATCAATGAATTAATTTGGAAAACCCTAATGTTGGTTTGAATCCTTCTCTCTATGAGTTCAAATACTCAAAATGTTTACTAAATAAAACTAGTGGAACCTATATATTATTCTATGATGTTCCCTGGCTATTTTGGAAAGTTTCAGAAAGTTTGAAACTTCAAACAATTTTTAAATATCTAAAGGAGTTTGAAAACAGATTTTGAAAAAGAAGAAGAAGAGAAGCCCCTCTGTTTTTGGGCTAAGCCCAATCTCTCTCCCTCTTCTCTCCACTCTGCGCAGCCCAGCAGGCCGGCCCAGCTCCACCTCTTTCAGCCCACCAAATCCCCCAGGGGGTTATCTGCAAAATCGCCGGTCATCCTCAACCTCCCGTTCACGGAAGCAGCTCGGTGGCGCGTCGTCCTCGCTCGCCGGCGCCAAGATGCGTGCCGCCGCCCGCCGATGCCTACAAGTACCCCTCCGGCCGCCGCAGATGACCCTAGGCCGCCCCCTTTTTCTTCTCCCTCCTCCGTTCTCCCTCACACGCGAGCGACCGAAGTCCGAGCTCGCAGACGCCGGCCACCCCCGCCGTTCCTCGCCTTCCCCTGCACAGGCGAGTAGCCCATGAGCTCCGCCTCGCCGCCACGACCCTCCTGGCCGAAGGAATCGGCCTGGGATGCCCCCAATCGACGGGGACACCCCGTTCCTCTTCGTGTCCGACCGCCGGCAACCGGCCCGATGCTGGCGCTATGGACCTCCCGCGCCCTCGCCGTCGACTTCTTCGCGATCCTGGTGAGATAGCGGTCCTCCTGGACCTCGCCGCTCTCTCCCTCTTCCCCTGTAGCGCCCCCGCGCCAAGCTCCTGCCCCGGTCGCCGCAGCAGCTCGCCGGCGGCGAAGCTCCGGCCACCTTTAGCTGGCGGCGCCGCCACCCGCCTGCTCGCCACGACCGTGCGCGTCCAACGCGCTACTGCGCGCGCCTGTGCATGCCCTGCAGCGCCGCTGCTGCTTGCTCACCGGCGGCAGCCACCGTGGTTGACCACCGTGGTCGACTGCCGTGGGACCCGCCCGACTTTTCTTTTTATTTCTCTTTTTATTTTCTATTTTTCGTTAATTGTTAAATCCATGACAGGTGGGGCCCCTTGACAGGTTTTTAATCTTTTCATAAATATTTCCATAATGAATAAAACCCTGACATGTGGGTCCGGGTGCGTCAGATTTTTATTAATTTCCAGGTTTTTAGAAATGATTTAAAATCAATAAAACTTGTAAAATTCATAACTTATTCATTTTAAATCAGAAAAATATGTATAATATATCAAAATTTTCAGAAAAATGAGATCTACAATTTGGTTACACAATCATGCATTTTTAAACAACTTAGAACCCTAGTTATTTTAGAAGAACTAATTGTACCCCTCTGAGGGCTTCGGAACTACTAACCCTAGTCCCGTCGAACCCCAGTTAATTTGATGATGTCTTAGGGTTATTTCAGTACCTAATTAACATGTCATATCATCATACTTGTATGCGCATTGCATCAATGCCATGTGTTGATTGTTCCTTTACCTTTTCGGTGTTTGCTTCTTCGCGATCGATAGAGCAAGTGCCGAGACGATGAAGATCGACAACGACGAAGGTCAATACTTGTCCACCGACGAACAAGTCAAGCATGGGATCTCCGAAGATCCATATCGGTTTGTCAGGGACAAAGGCAAGCCCTAGCCTGGTTCATCTTATGATTTCTAAATGCTTTTACTTCTGGTTCCTACATATTGCATTCGTTTCCAATAATATGTTTTATCGGCAGGTATAGTATCCTATGTGTGTTGCATTTTACCATCCTTATAGCCTAAATACTCTGATCCACTGCTCCCAGCAAGACTAGGTTTGAGCTATGTGTGCATCGCTAGAGCTGTTATATCGAATATGCTTAGCCATGCTTAGTTGACGAATCCTGATCCATCCGGTTGATGAATCGAGAGATGCGAATGAACCTAGTATGGCAGGATGACGTGGTAAGATCGGTGATGATAATTAAACATGATTAAAGGCTTGGATGGGCCGCCACATGGGGATGTGGTGATTTGACTCGTTCTCGCCGATACTAGGACCTCGAGGTTCTCGCCTTCGGAACCAAGGCTGAGCGTACGGCCACACGGGGCCCATAGGAACCCCTTGGCCCGAACTTGCCTAGCTTACCCATGAGTCAATTAGTTTGCGAGTTCCATTTGGCATTCTGCATGGCGAAGGCGTGGAAAAGGTTTTCAAAGGTGCATCATACAGGGATGTGGCTAGGGTGAAGGATGTTGGAGGCATTGAACTGGATCCCCTGCGCACAATGACCGGGACCGCCTCGGAGAATGGCTACCTACAATGACGGAGTTCCCCAGTTAGATTGACTCATGGAATAGGCGAAGCAAGGGAAAGGTTTTGGTCGACCACCCTCTGCCGGCACACCAAGGAAGTGTGTAACGTACGGCGCTAAGAGTCGGTCGGCGCGTGTGGGTAAAGTTGTACACCCCTGCAGGGTTAAATCTTTTCGAAAGGCCGTGTCCACGGTTATGGACGACTTGGGGAAGGACGTGTTGATCATAGAGAACTTTAACCTAATCGTAAAACTTGGAATCAATGTGTGATAAGGATCCCTCCTCAGGGTATCGAGGGGGTGCTCCTAGTTGATAGGTTCAGCTGATGATGAAGATTCGGTGGATTCAATATGATGATCAGTAGAGCTAGAAATGTCGCTCTCTTATCCCCTTTTAAAATGATCTGAGTAGACGAGCTTCTGCTCCCTCTTGTTTTATAAAGGAAAAGCGGCTTTCCGCAAAATAAGCTCCACATAAAGCCTCGCATACCGGCTTTGCTAAAAGGTTGTACTAAGTCTTGCTGAGTCCCTGTACTCAGCTTTGCATGCTTTGTTTCAGACGAAGTCGCTCCAACAAATGAAGGTTTCTAGGTCGACATCGACGAGTAGCTTGGGATTCCCAGATGGCAGCCTGGAATCTATGGGCTGGGACGTCGCCGTTATGCTCCTGGCCTCTTAGGCCTTTTGCTATCTTGCTATTTAGAATAGCATAACTTCGCTTCCGTTGATTGATGAAATGCCAGGTCAGTGACCTCTGCTTGTAATACTTTGGTTCTTCACTCAGTTATGAGCTTGTATTACTCTTTGAGTCGTAGAGTCACTGTTGTGTTACCGATTCTCACCCTGTAGGCCCTAGAGATCTAGGTTAGGCTTATGCCAGATGGTGATCTGGGTTTGTCTAGCCTACGACCCCCCGGGGTCGCCACAGTCTTTGGTATCAGAGCAGGACTGCCTATAGGAAAACCCTTTCTATTGGTCGATGTTGAGTCTAGTAGTTGCGAAAACTATTTGAAAATTAAAAGTATTTGCGAAAATCTGATTAGGATTCTTTTTACTCCTTATCTGGTATCGCTCTAATTTAGAGTCACCTTACCTTGTGTTGATTTGAAAGTTTTACTACCTCTTATGGTCTTTCAAAACTTAGGTGCCTCAAGGGCAGGCCGTTCCATAACCAGTTGACCTAGTGTTGAGTTCTCTAAATTCTTGTGTGTTCTTTGTTATCTCTTTGTTTCGCTTCAACAGTGAGATCTCCTTCCATCATGATCTCTCTATTTGGTGGGTTCCACATCATTCTGTTCTAGGCTTCGAGGTTTCCTTTCACCTCGGATGTCTCCTTTCCTTTTTCTTGGTTACTTCTGAAGCTATGTCTTCTTGAAAGTTACCTTGTGATTGCTACCTCGCAGTGTCCTCCGTGTCACTCAGATAGTAGGTACTCCTTTCTCCATGTTTTAAACCTTGGACTTGAACCGAAGGTCCCGGATTATGCTGGGTTCTTTTGAACCTCAGTACATGATGCTGACCTTTAACCCAAGATCCATTCCGGTGTTCCCTGTTGTTAATGATCAAACCATACATCATGATGACTAACTTTAAATCCACCTAGCCTCAAGTCTTTGGATATAGTCGTGATTGAATTGCGGCAACAAAAGATCTTCCCTACCATTAGCTAGGGCAGAGGTTCTTCCCTAGAACCAAATGGATCACGACAAGAGTGCTCTTTGTGAATAGAGTAAGATCTATGTCCGTGACTCTGTCCGTGACTCTGTCACGCCTCCCTTTTTAGCGTGAGTTTTGCAAGAGTGTTATCTTGTGCATCTACATCTCAGGATTTCTGATCTTGATCATGTTCCTCCTCTTCAGTTACTTTCCGACCTTTGTCTGCTAGTTAGCAGCCAAGTGGTAAAGGTGCATTGGTGTTTTCCAGTGCATATTACCTTGTAGTCTTTAAAGACATTTCACTTCGAGATGTCAGGAGAAACAAACTCCGGTACCTCGTCCATTTCTAGGACCCGGTCAAAGTGTTGTAATCCGCAGATTAAAAGGCTTATGTAGCTTCTATTCTGTTCTACCTTAGAGTATCACACTCTTTTATATCTATAGGTCGTGCTAAGTCTCACGGCCTTATTGATGAAGTGATGCTCTTACATATCTTTACTCGCCCTTTCTCCGAGCTGTCCGTGCTTGGGAATGTTGGTGTGTATGTATTGATGTGTCCATCCGAGATTCTTAGAAATTCTCATTTCTTCGAAATCCAAGGACGTTTGTGTCATTCTTAGCACGATTGGTTAGCCGATCACTAAGCGAAGTTTGACTGTGTTCCCTAGTCTGATATCAGGCACACCTTCTTCGGTCAAAGAGTTAGGTTCATACCAAAGCTCCTAAGACCACATCAGTTGCTTTGTAAAGCAAGCTTCTCTCTCGAAGTCAATGATATATCGGTGGTTAGTGATATTCTAGATGTCTTTCTAGAAGTATCGCCATGTTGACACATGACCGTGTTGTTAAGTTCGTGAGTTAGTTGGTTCTCTGAATCACTCCTTCTCCAAGAAACCGTACTGGATATCCTGGACTAGTTGGTTGAGCTTCAACAACAACTTGGAGAGTTGTAAGACAAGAGCTCTATCCGGCTTGTTCCTTCTTAAATGGATGTCTAGTTTTGTTTGTGTTGAGGTAAGGAAGTATATCCTTGATGGATATGCTATCTTCCCAAATCTTTGATTTGAGTTTGGGCTATCATCAAATCAAACTCAGTTCCGAGGATTATCTTGATGATGTTTTACTAATGGTGTTTTGTCTGAGTATACCTTCATGTCCTTTGGTCTGACCAATACTTTTGCCTCGTTCATGCGATATATGAGTCTCTCATTGGAGTGTTTTGATAAGTTTGTTGTTGAGTCCATCGATGACATTCTTATTTTCTCCATGTCTAAAGATGTTCATATTGAACAATTGGCACTAATGTTGGAAACTTTTAAGAACCATCTTGGTGTTATCACGAAGTATGTGTTCTGGATGTTAGAAGTGACCATCTCTGGTTCACGTGCATTTGCTGAAAGATGTCGCCGTGGATCCGAGTAGAGTTTCCTTTTCTTTCCTCGGGAATCGTCGCAAGTCGGTCATGCATGTGCAGAATGTTCTTGAGATGGAAGGTTGTTACCTACATTTGTTTGACAAGTTCATCTATGCACACAAAGCCACTGACTGATTTGTTCAAGAAAGAGAAGAAGCTTAATAACTTCATTATCTTCTTTGATGTCCCCACAAGGACTCAATTGTGTTACATTGCAAGAAGTTCATGTGCACGCAATTGCCTTTTGGCAGTCGCAACCACATGTATTACACAATCTAGCTCAATCTTTTGGAGCTGGACATTGTAGTCCATGACTTGAGAATCTAGCAGCTTTACCTTGGTGGTAGCTGTTGAAATTTCTATTCGTACATTCCAAGTCTGCAACTATCTTTACACCTAACCTAAGTTGAATCTCAAGCGGCAATGATGGTTGGTGTTTCTCAAGGATTCATGACATATGTCTCTTTGTAAATCCGGCAAGATTGATGTCGTGGTTAACACAATTAGCCGGAAGAACTAATTCCATAATCTCTTGAAACATAAAGAATAACCACTCTCCATGAGGTTCTCGTGCAACTTATTCTATGAGTTACCCTTATGATGTCTTTTTAATCCTGAAGTCTGACCTTCACTTGATGACTTATTGAAGGCTAGTTAGAAGCATGAGATTGGTGTCTAGCACATCAAGGAGAACATTATAAACAGAGTTGCTAAATGTCTCTCGGTCAATTCCTCAAAAGTGTTTCTCTTATGACAACAACTCTGGTAGGAGAGAATTCACTCACCGGTGATCCTTACTATGTCGTTCGACAATGATTTTCCCCTTCCTTTGGATTTTACCTGAAGATCTCTTAAATTCACACGTTGTGTGAATTAGTCAGCCATATGTGACCCCAGTACTTTTGAGTAGGCTTTAACCGACTGGCACTCCTCTTGTCATATTCGAAGTTCAAAGCCTTAGAGAAGTATCCTTTCTTAGGATGCCAAATCTCCGTTGTCTATTCGTTCAAGTAACATGAAGCTATATCATGAACATTGGCACTTCAGTAGCCAGTGCTCTTTCCCTTCCTTTGGTTTGTACCTGAAGTTCTAATCAATTCACACGTTGTGTGAATTCGTCAGTCCTCTAGGCCCCCAGCCTTTTGAAGAGACAACAATCGTTTCATGTGCCCATACCAAAAGAGTGACTATGATTTTGAAATCCAAAGTTGCTCTCGTCGGATAATCATTTGTACTTCCACGAGTCACCCTCTCTAAGAGTGCCTTGTCATGGTATCAAAGGCAGTTCAACTCTTCGCTACCTTGTTCCTTCGTATCCTTGTCAAGCGTGGAGCAATTTACTACAAAAATTTGAAACTTCTTCCGTCTCCTCCGTTACCTTGAAGTGTTTCATGTTTGTTAGCTCAAGAGTTGTTTTTAAACACTCCTTCCATGAGTTGACTATGAGATACTCGATCTTCTAGAGATCCTTCGTTTTAGAGTTATTCCCTCTTTCCTTTAGGTGCAGCTGAACAACAACCTCGAAGGAAGAACAAAGCTCTTCATGATGTCGTAGATCAACCTCTTCAAGAAAGAAGATTGTCGTGGTATCGACAATATCGTTGAAGCCGGTGTAGTCCTTGTTACCTTCTCTATTCCTACCTTAGAATCTCGGGACGAGATTCTTTTAAGGGGGATAGATCTGTAACACCCCTGTTTTTTCTAAACCTAAATTAGGGTTGTTTGTGCATCATGAGCATCATGATAATTTTTCTAAGAAAATTGCATCAATGAATAGTTTTGGAAAACCCTAATGTTGGTTTGAATCTTTCTCTCTCTGAGTTCAAATACTCAAAATGTTTACCAAATGAAACTTTTGGAACCTCTGTTCTAATCTATGATGTTCCCTGGCTATTTTGGAAAGTTTCAGAAAGTTTGAAACTTCAAACAATTTTTAAATATCTAAAGGAGTTTGAAAACAGATTTTGAAAAAGAAGAAGAAGAGAAGCCCCTCTATTTTTGGGCTCAGCCCAATCTCTCTCCCTCTTCTCTCCACTCTGCGCAGCCCAGCAGGCCGGCCCAGCTCCACCTCTTTCAGCCCACCAAATCCCCCAGGGGGTTATCTGCAAAATCGCTGGTCATCCTCAACCTCCCGTTCACGGAAGCAGCTCGGTGGCGCGTCGTCCTCGCTCGCCGGCGCCAAGATGCGTGCCGCCGCCCGCCGATGCCTACAAGTACCCCTCCGGCCGCCGCGGATGACCCTAGGCCGCCCCTTTTTCTTCTCCCTCCTCCGTTCTCCCTCACACGCGAGCGACCGAAGTCCGAGCTCGCGGACGCCGGCCACCCCCGCCGTTCCTCGCCTTCCCCGCACGGGCGAGTAGCCCATGAGCTCCGCCTCGCCGCCACGACCCTCCTCGGCCGAAGGAATCGGCCTCGGGATGCCCCCAATCGACGGGGACACCCCGTTCCTCTTCGTGTCCGACCGCCGGCAACCGGCCCGATGCCGGCGCTATGGACATCCCGCGCCCTCGCCGTCGACTTCTTCGCGATCCTGGTGAGATAGCGGTCCTCCTGGACCTCGCCGCTCTCTCCCTCTTCCCCTGTAGCGCCCCCGCGCCAAGCTCCTGCCCCGGTCGCCGCAGCAGCTCGCCGGCGGCGAAGCTCCGGCCACCTTTAGCTGGCGGCGCCGCCACCCGCCTGCTCGCCGCGACCGTGCTCGTCCAACGCGCTACTGCGCGCGCCTGCGCATGCCCTGCAGCGCCGCTGCTGCTTGCTCACCGGCGGCGGCCACCGTGGTTGACCACCGTGGTCGACTGCCGTGGGACCCGCCCGACTTTTCTTTTTATTTCTCTTTTTATTTTCTATTTTCTGTTAATTGTTAAATCCATGACAGGTGGGGCCCCTTGACAGGTTTTTAATCTTTTCATAAATATTTCCATAATGAATAAAACCCTGACATGTGGGTCCAGGTCTGTCAGATTTTTATTAATTTCGAGGTTTTTAGAAATGATTTAAAATGAATAAAACTTGTAAAATTCATAACTTATTCATTTTAAATCAGAAAAATATGTATAATATATCAAAATTTTCAGAAAAATGAGATCTACAATTTGGTTATACAATCATGCATTTTTAAACAACTTAGAACCCTAGTTATTTTAGAAGAACTAATTGTACCCCTCTGAGGGCTTCGGAACTACTAACCCTAGTCCCGTCGAACCCCAGTTAATTTGATGATGTCTTAGGGTTATTTCAGTACCTAATTAACATGTCATATCATCATACTTGTATGCGCATTGCATCAATGCCATGTGTTGATTGTTCCTTTACCTTTCCGGTGTTTGCTTCTTCGCGATCGATAGAGCAAGTGCCGAGACGATGAAGATCGACAACGACGAAGGTCAATACTTGTCCACCGACGAACAAGTCAAGCATGGGATCTCCGAAGATCCATATCGGTTTGCCAGGGACAAAGGCAAGCCCTAGCCTGGTTCATCTTATGATTTCGAAATGCTTTTACTTCTGGTTCCTACATATTGCATTCGTTTCCAATAATATGTTTTATCGGCAGGTATAGTATCCTATGTGTGTTGCATTTTAGCATCCTTATAGCCTAAATACTCTGATCCACTGCTCCCAGCAAGACTAGGTTTGAGCTATGTGTGCATCGCTAGAGCTGTTATATCGAATATGCTTAGCCATGCTTAGTTGACGAATCCTGATCCATCCGGTTGATGAATCAGAGATGCGAATGAACCTAGTATGGCAGGATGACGTGGTAAGATCAGTGATGATAATTAAACATGATTAAAGGCTTGGATGGGTCGCCACATGGGGATGTGGTGATTTGACTCGTTCTCGCCGATACTAGGACCTGAGGTTCTCGCCTTCGGAACCAAGACTGAGCGTACAGCCACACGGGGCCCATGGGAACCCCTTGGCCCGAACTTGCCTAGCTTACCCATGAGTCAATTAGTTTGCGAGTTCCATTTGGCATTCTGCATGGCGAAGGCGTGGAAAAGGTTTTCAAAGGTGCATCATACAGGGATGTGGCTAGGGTGAAGGATGCTGGAGGCATTGAACTGGATCCCCTGCGCACAATGACCGGGACCGCCTCGGAGAATGGCTACCTACGATGACGGAGTTCCCCAGTTAGATTGACTCATGGAATAGGCGAAGCAAGGGAAAGGTTTGGGTCGACCACCCTCTTCCGACACACCAAGGAAGTGTGTAACGTACGGCGCTAAGAGTCGGTCGGCGCGTGTGGGTAAAGTTGTACACCCCTGCAGGGTTAAATCTTTTCGAAAAGCCGTGTCCACGGTTATGGACGACTTGGGGAAGGACGTGTTGATCATAGAGAACTTTAACCTAATCGTAAAACTTGGAATCAATGTGTGATAAGGATCCCTCCTCAGGGTATCGAGGGGGTGCTCCTAGTTGATAGGTTCAGCTGATGATGAAGATTCGGTGGATTCAATATGATGATCAGTAGAGCTAGAAATGTCGCTCTCTTATCCCCTTTTAAAATGATCTGAGTAGACGAGCTTCTGCTCCCTCTTGTTTTATAAAGGAAAACTGGCTTTCCGCAAAATAAGCTCCACATAAAGCCTCGCATACCAGCTTTGCTAAAAGGTTGTACTAAGTCTTGCTGAGTCCCTGTACTCAGCTTTGCATGCTTTGTTTCAGACGAAGTCGCTCCAACAAATGAAGGTTTCTAGGTCGACATCGACGAGTAGCTTGGGATTCCCAGGTGGCAGCCTGGAATCTATGGGCTGGGACGTCGCCGTTATGCTCCTGGCCTCTTAGGCCTTTTGCTATCTTGCTATTTAGAATAGCATAACTTCGCTTCCGTTGATTGATGAAATGCCAGGTCAGTGACCTCTCGCTTGTAATACTTTGGTTCTTCACTCAGTTATGAGCTTGTATTACTCTTTGAGTCGTAGAGTCACTGTTGTGTTACCGATTCTCACCCTGTAGGCCCTAGAGATCTAGGTTAGGCTTATGCCAGATGGTGATCTGGGTTTGTCTAGCCTACGACCCCCGGGGTCGCCACAGTGATTTACATGATCTCATGGTCGAAGGACTAGGTAACTATGTATCGAAAGCTTATAGCAAGTTAAACTTAATGACTTGATCTCATGCTACGCTTATTTGGGTGTATGTCCATTATATCATTCATCCAATGACATAACCTTGTTATTAACAACATCCAATGTTCATGATCAGGAAACCATGATCATCTATTAATCAACAAGCTAGTTATACAAGAGGCTTACTAGGGACTCCTTGTTGTTTACATAACACACATGTATCAATGTTTCAGTTAATACAATTATAGCATGGTATGTAAACATTTATCATGAACACTAAGATATAACAATAAATAATTTATTATTGCCTCTTGGGCATATCTCCAACATTAATCACCACGATTCCAAAAGCTAGATTGCAATTCACAAGCAGCACCACGCATGCATCAAAGGAACTCCTTGCTGGCCCCCTCGTTCACCACCCATCCTTCCATCTCGCGCTTCAATTTCATCTAGATCGACAGCGGTCCCTCGGCGAATTCGCAGTAGAGCTTCTCAAGAACCCGAGCATTGCAGAGCAAGAACTTGGTCAGTGTCCTCTGCGCTCTACCGCCTTGGTAGTGCCACAGGCGGACATGCTTCACCCCGCTCTCCAGGCACGAAGGCATCGTCGCCGTCTTGTAGTCGACAGTGTCATACTTGCTGTAGTGCAGATGGTGCGCATCGACGAACTCTGACACCTTGCGTTTTCGGTGATGGTATTTGTTATAGCCGGACGTAAGAGGTGCTGGTTCAAAGAACAGGGTCAGGAGCTCAAGGTCAGGGGCTCGCCGGAGGATGGTGCACATAGTGGCCATGGCAGCGGCAGGCTCGTCGCCGCACAGCACACGCCCGTTCAACTGGAGGTGCCGGACGGCCGGGAACGCCGGCTGGGCCACAAAGCAGGAGCCCATGCGAGCGGCGCAGAGGTGCAGGCGTTTCGTGGTGGACGCGAACGGCTGCAGGAACGAACCGAGCGCGGCGAGATCCTCTTCGAACGTGGCCTCCTTCTCGACGCAGACCGCCATGACTCATTCGTCCACCAAATTTAGGAAATCGATGCGTTTGCGCGGACAACATGCATGTCCTCCCGTGTCCGCCCACGTCAACCGAGGGCCCGCATGGCACCGGCCCAACGGACTTCTTCCTCTAGCCATCAATGGAAGTTGGTTGACTCCAAAGCTGCCCGCACCGCCTGATGCCTGCTCTGGCCGCGCCGACCGAGAGATGCGCTCCTACTCTACCTTCATCAATTTATGCGTTTCGGCTTGCACGTTAGCATCCAATGCCTTGTCCTTTTTAAGCAGGCCAGCGGTGGCCATTTTCTTCCATAGGTGCATCTCCTTCCATTCCCCACCACCACCACTACTAGAGGCATCTCTGCAGCCATGGCTGGCGGCACAGGATTGAGGGTAGGGCGTCTAGGACGGCCACCGGTCCCTGGGTGTGGCCGAGGTCCCCGAGGAAGACGTGCTGGGAGAGGTCAGAGTTAGCCACCCCCCCCCCCTCACCAGCGACATCCCCACAATCATCGCTCGATGCCATCGCCATCGACCTCTCCGGTTTCGAGTTTGGCGTCACCATCCACGCGGGCATGTTCTGGGACAGGCCGCAACTGCCCTAGAGGTTCGCGTCGATGGGAAAGAGCCCCACGACGGCGTACTGCGTCTGTCTAGCGGCGTGATCGACCTGTGGTTAGTGGAGGTGCTATCGATGACCAAGGGCAGATGTTCCTCCACGACGGCAGGAGGCGCTTCCCCACGCGCACGGCATTGATGTCGGGCACTTTGTCGTCTCCAAGTACAATGTCCACGGCATGCTCACCGTCAAGGTCTTCGACGAGACCATGTATTGCCGCCACTACCACACCGACGAGGATGACTAGGAGACGGCAAGATGACGATAGAGTCTTCTACTATGTTTTTTTATTGATTTCTAGTTTATTGTACCAATTTTCTTCAATCAAATTTGTCTCTAAATATATATGCAGCTTAAGATATTGCTATGCAATTGCCCCAAGATCAGACCGAATGGTCCAGCCAGACATCGGCCCAATTTCTATCAGCAACGCGGCCAAACAAATAGAGACGGACCATTTGGGTCGTTGTTTTGGGTCGCCCGGCTGGAGGTGCCCTAAGCTCCAAAGAATTTGGGTTCTTATATAAAAAGATATTCCCTCTGTTCCAAAGTGTAAGGCGTCTAAGAATTGGTCAAAAGTTAAATATTACTAACTTTGACTAAATATTATGGAAAAACATTTAAATCTACAAATGGACATATTAAGAAATAATAGTTTATGGTAAATCCACTGATACTGGTTTACTATTGTATAAATGTTTATATTTTTATGTATAAATTTGGTCAAACTTAAAAAACATTTAATTTTTATTAATTCTTAGACGCCTTGTATTTTGGAATGGAGGTAGGCAAAAAGAGCCAGAAGATCCTGAAAAAAATAACTCACTTAATCACCACGCTTCCCTAAAGAGTCAGAAGAAAATCACTCATTTAATCACCACGATTCCGAAAAGCTAGATTGCAATTCACAAGCAGCACCACGCATCAAAGGAACTCCTTGCTGGCCCCCTCGTTCACCACCCATCCTTCCATCTCGCGCATCAATTTCATCTGGATCGACAGCGGTCCCTCGGCGAATTCGCAGTAGAGCTTCTCAAGAACCCGAGCGTTGCAGAGCAAGAACCTGGCCAGCGTCCTCTGTGCTCTACCGCCTTGGTAGTGCCACAGGCGGATATGCCTCACCCTGCTCTCCAGGCACGACGGGATCGCAGCCGTCTCGCAGTCGACGGTGTCATACTTGCCGTAGTGCAGATGGTGAACATCATGGAACTTCGACACCTTGCGTTCTCGGTGATGGTATTTGTTATAGCCGGACTTGAGAGGTGCTGGCTCAAAGAATAGGGTCAGGAGCTCAAGGTCAGGGGCTCGCCGGAGGATGGTGCACATAGTGGCGATGGCACCGGCAGGATCGTCGCCGCACAGCACACGCCCGTTCAACTGGAGGTGCCGGACGGCCGGGAACGCCGGCAGGGCCACGAAGCAGGAGCCCATGCGAGCGGCGCGGAGGTGCAGGCATTTCGTGGTGGACGCGAACGGCAGCAGGAACGAACCGAGCGCGGCGAGATCCTCTTCGGACGTGGCCTCCTTCTCGAAGCAGACCGCGCATACGTCGATCTTGCACGACATGATTGATGGTAAGCTGCCGCCGGTGCCGCGCACGGAGAGGAACGAGTTGCCTGGGACGGCGCCACGGTACTCGAAGGCCTGCAGCTCCTGCGCGTCGACGGTGATGGTGGCAAGGTTGTGGCAGCACAGGATGATGAGCCGGCGGAGGCACCTGTTGTCGATGAGGGAGAGCACTTTCACCGTGGCGCAGGCCTCGAGGGTTAGGTCGGCGAGGTGCGGGGATGCGGAGATGAGCCTCTGAACATGCTCCTCCTCGTCGGGGACGTGGGTGAGGTGGAGCGCCTCCAGCGACGGTAGGCTGATGACGGCCGGTGGGGAGAGATTGCAGGAGCCGAGGCGCAGCGATCGTAGCGTCGCGCATGAGAAGAGCCGTATGGGGACGGTGTACACTGCAGGTGGCCGACGCCAATACGAATCCGTCTCGTCGCTGCTGTCGTCGGTCGAGGCGGCGTCGGCGGGGTCGTCGTCGCTGTAGTCGACGTCGTCTTCATTGTCGTCGACCTCCTCGGGGGCAACATGAGCCTTCCGGCGGTAAACGGCAGCGTCCTCGTCCGAGCCTGCGGCCGCGGGGTGGTGGGTGTAGGGGCGGTGGCAGATGGGAACGCGGCGGACGCGCAGATCGACCTCGAGCTCGGGGGCGGAGTGCTTCACAGCGTAGGTGACCCACTGGTCCACAGGAAAGGCGTCGACGCCGCCGTAGCTCTCCATGGAGACGCGGAGGGCGCGCAGCGGCGGGGATGCGGCGCCGGGGGCCGGGCGGCGGCTGCGGGCGAAGAGGGCCGCGGTGACGACGACGGTAAAGGGCAGCGTCGGGTCGGGCTCGCAGAGTTCGTAACTGCGTGAGCGGTGGTCGTACTCGGGGATGGGACCTTCCGCCTCTTCCATGGAGACGGTGTGGACGCTGGCGAGGATGTCCCGCCACCGCGACGAGAGCGTGGTGGCGCGCGCGGCCTCCTTGGCGGTGAGGAAGGAGAGGATGTGGCCGAGCACGCCGTCGCCGAGCCGGCTCAGGCGATCGTCGCGCCCTTGTCCGGCGATCAAGGTGTGATCCATCGCGCGCGCGATGTGCGATCTCCGGATCTGGTGTCGCAAGGTTTATGCATGTGTGTAGGGAAATAGGAGAAAGAATCGGTACTGCCGTTGCCTTTGAATCAGGATAGGATACGTGTACGGTAGGAGAAAGAATTGGTACTGTATCTAGTTAAGCAATACTACAGTACTTGGGACTTCGTATCTCTTTGCGTCATATCCTTTACAAATCGTAAGGGGCTGCCTAGATGATATTATATAAGTGAGGAACAATGTGCACATAGTGGATGAGAACCCACGTTGCCTTTGGATTAGGATACCATACACAACTAGCACAATAAGTAGGAGTTAATGGCACCCACGGTCACACAACTTGTCTCACATGTGCACTTAAGTCACACATGTTGCAAAACAAACTAACCGGTCACACAACTTGCGAAACGTGTGCACCCCCCGGTCACAAAACGGTTTGATGTCTGGTTTTTGCCAAAAAACCAGTCACGCGCGGGCCACGTGAGGTAGACGGGGCATTCAAAATTTACACAAACCCCCCTATTTTTTTCCTCCTTTCAACGCAGTCCAGTTTGGTCATGTTTGGCAGCAAAAGGAGAGTCATTTTACAGTTGGAATAATTGTGTTTCGAATAAACATGTTTTGAAATAGCGTTTGACCGGTTCTGTGCAAAATTTGACTGAACCACGCACCTTGCGTGGCCCGCGCGTGACCGGTTTTTTTCCAAAACCCGGACATCAAACGGTTTTGTGACCTGGGATGCACACGTTTCGCAAGTTGTGTGACCGGTTAGTTTGTTTTACAACATGTGTGACTTAAGTGTACATGTAAGACAAGTTTTGTGACTGTGGGTGCCATTAACTCCAATAAGTAGATACCGATTCGTCGTTCTGTTTCGTGAAAACAAAAGGATCACCGAACGAGACCCTTTTGGCCTTTTCAACTCGATGGGCGGAGGAGTACGCCGGGGCTTGGGCGCTAGGTGGCCTCGGCTTGGCGATGCGATCTGCCTACATGGAAACAAAGCGGCCAAGGTGCCAGAGCGGGAGGTGGCTCCGCTGGCTTGTTCTGGCATGCCCACGGAAGCAGATCAGCGCAGGCCAGATGTGGCGTACGCGACCGGCGAAAAGTCCGTGAAAAGGCGAAGCAGCAGGAGGAGGTGAGGCCACCGGCGGTTCTTCAACATAGAGGCGAGCTGGGTATTGGAGAGAGGCGTCCATCGGGAAGCTGAACATGGCGCGCGCGGGAAGGGAGCTAGGTCCACGAGGAGGTGGCGTTAGGCCGTGAGAGGAGCTAGGACGTGAATGGGGAGGAGTCGAGGTAGACGAGTAGGAGAGGCAGGGCTATGCGGAGCGTGCGGTGCTGGCGGTAGGGCGCTCGGGACGATTGGGGAGCATCGACGGGAGAGCGAGATCGACCAAGCCACCAAGGAGCTTGTCTCCTGCATACGGGATGCGTTCGATGTCCGTGTTGGGATTTTAGTGGGCTTGAAAGAAGGCACCGGTTGGGCCATTTGGCCTGGCTGGCTGGACCTTTTCTCCCTCACACAAAAAAAACCTTTTCTTTTATATTTGTTTTACAAAACTTTATCAAATGAAATTTTCATAAACATTATACATCCAAATAAGTATGTGTTCAAAGTGATCGATTATTTGAAATATCTCAATACTGCTTATTTGTGTCCATAAATTAGAAAACATTCATCATCTAAACAAATTTAATAGTGTGTACAGGATTTACAAATGGCCTAAAAAGTTTGTCCCCCCGAGGAAAAAAAGCATTTCATGCATAAAATCTCCATGGCCTAATAGTTCGCCCCGTTGAGGAAAAAAATTGCAGTACTGAAATTTTCCATGGCATCAAGGTTAATCTATCGCAACGCATGGAGCATGGCTCTCCGCAACCACAACCAAATGTAGCGGGGTAAACCCGTGGGCGACGATAATCTGCGGGTTCACGTCGGCATGGGTGCTTACCGGGTTCGACGCAGTGGTCACGAGGTTTAGGTTTCACAACCGGCAGCGCCACATTCTATAGAAACCTCGAATTTAATATATTTATTATGTACGATAATAATTATCATTAAAACCCGTAGCAACGCACGGGCATTCAGCTAGTAAGTATATACTCTGTATTAATACATAACTAGCATAATAAGTGCGCGTAATTAATTACACGTGTAAAATATGAATGCATGTATAATTTTATGTATGTAAACAATGGACGTGTTTAAAAATGTTTGTCCTTTTCTTTCTAGCAAAAACATTTTTTTGTGAAATCTTAAAGGCCAACCTACGCCGGACCAGCTAGGAACCCTAGTTCTACCATATCGCAGCATCCCAAAGATAGCGTGTCAAGTGGGATCCCATCTATGTTTCACTTGTAGTGTATTTTGCTTTTCCTACTATAAATTTTGACACTAAAATTTAAACTAGAAAATTCAAACCACACTACAAGTGAAATCCAGGTGGGAAATTAATCTTCAGCCTCGACATGTTCTTGAAGCACATCACAAGCAACTTGAGGTTTGCAATCCCCAGGATTGAGGGCTCCACCAGGATCATAGTGTCATCCGCATACTGCAGATGAGTGACTTCCCCTGGAATCAGATGGGACACCAATCATGTATATGTCCCGCCTCATTTGCCCTAGAAAGGATAGCTGCCAGGGCATCAACCATAAAATCGAAAAGGATCGGGGAGAGAGGGTCCCCTTGATGCACCCCCCGGGCATTCCGGAAGTAGGGTCCAACCTCACCATTAATATTGAGGGTTTTCTGTTCTCGTGCCCCTGGTTCTTTAGTTGTACTCAATTTTCCCCAACCGCTTAACTTTTCCTCAGTTTTCCCCTCCATCTAGTTTGAAACCCCTCGCAGACGCTCGGACAGGAGGGTTGCCGTCTAGTCAGAGGCCTTGACTGTTACCGGTGATGGCTAGGGAGCCGCGGTGGTTTTGAATTGATCGTTGCTTTCGAATTGTGTTGACTGTTGACTGGAGGAGCTGACCCAAAGCTTTCCCCTCCGCCCGAGATTGGAGGAGCTCACACACCGCCCCTCCGCCGCCACGCCGTCCTGCCCACCTACCTTATGGCGTCGTCCGCCGCCGAGCCGCCCCCGCCCCCACCACCACCCCCGGGAGGCGGAGAGGGCTCCACCTCCACCAGATCTGGATCTACCCCTGTCCACTTTGTATTTCCGTCTGGTGTGCCGCCTCTTCCCGTCAGTTGCGGAGAAGATTGGGAATCGGAGGGATCTAAAGCATGGATTCCATCTGGGTAAGCATCGTCTGCCTATGTGAATTAACAGTAGGCAGTTTTTGAGTGTCAGTCGTTGTTGCTCAACTAACTGCGTTGCTTTTCGAATATGATTGATCCAGCGCTGGCTTTTTGGCTAGTGGTTAGGATGGATTCTAGCTTTACGCGTGATTCTAAACGCTATAAGAATGTGTTTTACTTCCCTGCGGTGGTTGCAACCACCATCTCGTTGAGGGATTTCAAAGCTAACATCTACGATAAGTACACCTGGAGCTCTCTCGATGCAGTTCATTTTGAATATTTCAACAGCACAGAGCGAAGATTTGTTCCACTAATTTCCGACGATGATCTGGGAATTCTTTTTTGCTTTGAATGCTTCTTGTCGGTTAGGTAAAATTCGTATCCATGTGGACAGGGGCCAGACATCATCTGGTGCTAGGGCATCATCAGATGGTCGGGCATCATGTCTCTCTACTATTGCTGCCTCTGCTAATAGTGTGCGCCGCGGCGCTCCTTGTAGGTCCACGGCGGCACCATCCGTCCCCAGTGCTAGTGGTAGCCAGATCGTTCCTGCGGTCGATGTGGAGGACGATGCAGAGATTGGGGATTAGTCTCCTCAAGATGATGAGAATGAGTTGATGTTTCCTGAATTGGTAGATCGATGCAATAAGCAGGCAATGGAGGATCAATACATGGAAGATATTGCTTTTGGTGCCAGATTTGATGACACTGATGACAGCCTCGTTTTAGCCGATTACGAAGGTGATGACTTGCCAACAATTGAGTGGAACAGGGAGGATCCTCAGCTTGCAGGAGGCACCGTATTTCAAACGATGATGGACTACCGTAATGCAATTACTACATATTGCCTTCTCTCTAAGAATAATTATGCGGTTATTAAAAGTGAGCCAGGTAGGTTCACAGTTAAATGCCCATACAAGAGGTGTAGGTGGAGGCTGCATGCATCCACAATGCGCAGGAGCACCTTGGTTCAGGTACTACGCCAACCAGTTGTGTATTTTAGATCACGGTGTAAAATTTGTTAACTGTTACTAACATCTCTTATCATTATGTTTCAGATAAAGAATAATGAGGAGGTCCATAGGTGTCCACCTCGAGGGGGTGACCAGAGGTGAAAACAAAGCTAGCGAAGACTAGGTGGTTGGCAGATATAATCCTAGATTGGTGATACGTCTCCGACGTATCGATAATTTCTTATGTTCTATGCCATATTATTGATGATACCTACATGTTTTATGCACACTTTATGTCATATTCGTGCATTTTCTGGAACTAACCTATTAACAAGATGCCGAAGTGCCGCTTCTCGTTTTCTGCTGTTTTTGGTTTCGTAAATCCTAGTAACGAAATATTCTCGGAATTGGACGAAACAAAGACCCAGTGGGCCTATTTTTCCACGGAGCTTCCAGAAGACCGAAGAACACACGAAGTGGGGCCACGAGGTGGCGACACCACAAGGCGGCGCGGCCTAGGGGGGCCCGCGCCGCCCTATGGTGTGGCCCCCTCGTCCGGCCCCCGACTCTGCCCTTCCGCCTACTTAAAGCCTCCGTCGCGAAACCCCTGATGCGAAAAACCACGATACGGAAAACCTCACTGAGACGCCGCCGCCGCCGATCCCATCTCGGGGGATTCGCGGAGATCTCCTCCGGCACCCCGCCGGAGAGGGGATTCATCTCCCGGAGGACTCTACACCGCCATGGTCGCCTCCGGAGTGATGAGTGAGTAGTTCACCCCTGGACTATGGGTCCATAGCAGTAGCTAGATGGTTGTCTTCTCCTCATTGTGCTTCATTGTTGGATCTTGTGAGCTGCCTAACATGATCAAGATCATCTATCCGTAATACTCTATGTTGTGTTTGTCGGGATCCGATGGATAGAGAATACCATGTCATGTTAATTATCAAGTTATTACATATGTGTTGTTTATGATCTTGCATGCTCTCCGTTACTAGTAGAGGCTCGGCCAAGTTTTTACTTTTAACTCCAAGAGGGAGTACTTATGCTCGATAGTGGGTTCATGCCCGCATTGACACCGGGACAAGGATGTGAAAGTTCTAAGGTTGTGTTGTGCTTGTTGCCACTAGGGATAAAACATTGGCGCTATGTCCGAGGATGTAGTTGTTGATTACATTACGCACCATACTTAATGCAATTGTCTCGTTGCTTTGCAACTTAATACTTGGAGGGGTTCGGATGATAACCTCGAAGGTGGACTTTTTAGGCATAGATGCAGTTGGATGGCGGTCTATGTACTTTGTCGTAATGCCCAATTAAATCTCACTATACTTATCATGTCATGTATGTGCATTGTTATGCCCTCTCTATTTGTCAATTGCCCGACCGTAATTTGTTCATCCAACATGCTTTTATCTTATGGGAGAGACACCTCTAGTGAACTGTGGACCCCGGTCCATTCTTTAATACTTGAAATACAAATCTGCTGCAATACTTGTTTTACTCGTTTTCTCCGCAAACAATCATCTTCCACACAATACGATTAATCCTTTGTTACAGCAAGCCGGTGAGATTGACGACCTCACTGTTTCGTTGGGGCAAAGTACTTTGGTTGTGGTGTGCAGGTTCCACGTTGGCGCAGGAATCTCTGGTGTTGCGCCGCACTACATCCCGCCGCCATCAACCTTCAACGTGCTTCTTGACTCCTACTGGTTCGATTAAACCTTGGTTTCTAATCGAGGAAAACTTGCCGCTGTGCGCATCACACCTTCCTCTTGGGGTTCCCAACGGACGTGTCAACTACACGCATCAAGCAAATTTCCGGCGCCGTTGCCGGGAGATCAAGACACGCCGCAAGGGGAGTCTCCACTTCTCAATCTCTTTACTTTGTTTTCGTCTTGCTTTATTTTATTTACTACTTTGTTTGCTGCATTATATTAAAACACAAAAAAATTAGTTGCTAGCTTTACTTTATTTACTTGTCTTGTTTGCTATATCAAAAACACAAAAAAATTAGTTTACTTGCATTTACTTTATCTAGTTCGCTTTATTTACTATTGCTAAAATGGCCAACCCTGAAAATACTAAGTTGTGTGACTTCACTAGCACAAATAATAATGATTTCTTATGCACACCTATTGCTCCACTCTGCTACTACAAGCAGAATTCTTTGAAATTAAACCTCGCTTTACTGAATCTTGTTATGCGAGAGCAATTTTCTGGTGTTAGTTCTGATGATGCTGCTGCCCATCTCAATAATTTTATTGAACTATGTGAAATGCAAAAATATAAAGATGTAGATGGTGACATTATAAAATTAAAATTGTTCCCTTTCTCATTAAGAGGAAGAGCTAAAGATTGGTTGCTATCTCTGCCTAAGAATAGTATTGATTCCTGGACTAAATGCAAGGATGCTTTTATTGGTAGATATTATCCCCCTGCTAAAATTATATCTTTGAGGAGTAGCATAATGAATTTTAAACAATTGGATAATGAACATGTTGCTCAAGCTTGGGAAAGAATGAAATCTCTCGGTTAAAAATTGCCCAACCCATGGACCGACTACTTGGATGATCATCCAAACCTTCTATGCAGGACTAAATTTTTCTTCGCGGAATTTATTGGATTCAGCTGCTGGAGGTACCTTTATGTCCATCACTCTTGGTGAAGCAACAAAGCTTCTTGATAATATGATGGTTAATTACTCTGAATGGCACACGGAAAGAGCTCCACAAGGTAAGAAGGTAAATTCTGTTGAAGAATCCTCTTCCTTGAATGATAAAGTTGATGCTATTATGTCTATGCTTGCGAATGATAGGACTAATGTTGATCCTAATAATGTTCCATTAGCTTCATTGGTTGCCCAAGAAGAACATGTTGATGTAAACTTCATTAAAAATAATAATTTCAACAACAATGCTTACCGGAACAATTCTAGTAATAACTATAGGCCATATCCTTATAATAATGGTAACGGTTATGCTAATTCTTATGGGAATTCTTACAACAATAATAGGAATACACCCCCTGGACTTGAAGCCATGCTTAAAGAATTTATTAGTACACAAACTGCTTTTAACAAATCTGTTGAGGAAAAACTCAATAAAATTGATATTCTTGTTTCTAGAGTTGATAGTCTTGCCTCTGATGTTGATCTTTTGAATCGAAAGTTATGCCTAATAGAGATATTGAAAATAAAATTGTTACTACAGCAAATTCCATCCAAGTTAGAATTAATGAGAATATAAGATTAATGGCTGAACTGCGTGCTAGGTGGGATAGAGAAGAAAATGAAAAACTAGCTAAAAAGGAAAATGTAGCTAAAGTTTGGACTATTACCACCACTAGCAAAGCTAATAATTCATATGTTGCTGCACCTCCTACTATCAATGGTAAAATAATTGGTGTTGGCAATGCTTCTACTCCTAGTGCAAAGCGCGCAAAATTACCTGAAACTGCTAAAACTGCTGAAACTCGCTTGTGATAAAACTGCTGAAATTTTTTCCAACCTTGGGGATGATAATCCCATTGCTTTAGATTGTAATGATTTAGATTTTGATGATTGCCACATCTCTGAAGTTATAAAGTTCTTACAAAAACTTGCTAAGAGTCCCAATGCTAGCGCTATAAATTTGGCTTTCACAAAACATATTACAAATGCTCTCATAAAAGCTAGAGAAGAAAAACTAAAACTTGAAACTTCTATTCCTAGAAAGCTAGAGGATGGTTGGGAGCCCATCATTAAAATGAGAGTCAAAGATTTTGATTGTAATGCTTTATGTGATCTTGGTGCAAGTATTTCTGTTATGCCTAAAAAAGTCTATGATATGCTTGACTTGCCACCATTGAAAAACTGTTATTTGGATGTTAATCTCGCTGATAATGCTAAAAGAAACCTTTGGGAAAAGTTGATAATGTTCATATTATGGTTAACAATAACCTTGTCCCCGTTGATTTTGTTGTCTTGGATATTGAATGCAATGCATCTTGCCCCATTATATTGGGAAGACCTTTTCTTCGAACCGTTGGTGCTACTATTGATATGAAGGAAGGTAATATTAAATATCAATTTCCTCTCAAGAAAGGTATGGAACACTTCCCTAGAAAGAGGATGAAGTTACCTTATGATTCTATCATTAGAACAAATTATGATGTTGATGCTTCATCTCTCGATGTTACTTGAGATACACTTTCTGCGCCTAGCTGAAAGGCGTTAAAGAAAAACGCTTATGGGAGACAACCCATGTTTTTACTCCAGTATTTTTGTTTTATATTTGTGTCTTGGAAGTTGTTTACTACTGTAGCAACCTCTCCTTATCTTAGTTTTATGTTTTGTTGTGCCAAGTAAAGTCTTTGATAGAAAAGTAAGTACTAGATTTGGATTACTGCGCAGTTCCAGATTTCTTTGCTGTCACGAATCTGGGTCTATCTCCCTGTAGGTAGCTCAGAAAATTACGCCAATTTACGAGCATGATCCTCAGATATGTACGCAACTTTCATTCAATTTGAGCATTTTCGTTTGAGCAAGTCTGGTGGCCTAATAAAATCCATCTTTACGGACTGTTCTGTTTTGACAGATTCTGTCTTTTATTTCGCATTGCCTCTTTTGCTATGTTGGATGAATTTCTTTGATCCACTAATGTCCAGTAGCTTTATGCAATGTCCAGAAGTGTTAAGAATGATTGTGTCACCTCTGAAAATGTGAATTTTTATTATGCACTAACCCTCTAATGAGTTGTTTCGAGTTTGGTGTGGAGGAAGTTTTCAAGGATCAAGAGAGGAGTATGATGCAATATGATCAAGGAGAGTGAAAGCTCTAAGCTTGGGGATGCCCCGGTGGTTCACCCCTGCATATTCTAAGAAGACTCAAGCGTCTAAGCTTGGGGATGCCCAAGGCATCCCCTTCTTCATCGACAACATTATCAGGTTCCTCCCCTGAAACTACATTTTTATTCGGCCACATCTTATGTACTTTGCTTGGAGCGTCGGTTTGTTTTTGTTTTTGTTTTGTTTGAATAAAATGGATCCTAGCATTCACTTTATGGGAGAGAGACACGCTCCGCTGTAGCATATGGACAAATATGTCCTTAGGTTCTACTCATAGTATTCATGGCGAAGTTTCTTCTTCGTTAAATTGTTATATGGTTGGAATTGGAAAATGATACATGTAGTAAAATGCTATAATGTCTTGGATAATTTGATACTTGGCAATTGTTGTGCTCATGTTTAAGCTCTTGCATCATATACTTTGCACCCATTAATGAAGAAACACTTAGAGCTTGTTAATTTGGTTTGCATATTTGGTTTCTCTAGAGTCTAGATAACATCTAGTATTGAGTTTTGAACGACAAGGAAGACGGTATGGAGTCTTATAATGTTTACCATATGTCTTTTATGTGAGTTTTGCTGTACCGTTCATCCTTGTGTTTGTTTCAAATAACCTTGCTAGCCTAAACCTTGTATCGAGAGGGAATACTTCTCATGCATCCCAAATACTTGAGCCAACCACTATGCCATTTGTGTCCACCATACCTACCTACTACATGGTATTTACCCGCCATTCCAAAGTAAATTGCTTGAGTGCTACCTTTAAAATTCCATCATTCACCTTTGCAATATATAGCTCATGGGACAAATAGCTTAAAAACTATTGTAGTATTGAATATGTACTTATGCACTTTATCTCTTATTAAGTTGCTTGTTGAGCGATAACCATGTTTCCGGGGACGCCATCAACTATTCTTTGTTGGATATCATGTGAGTTGCTATGCATGTCCGTCTTGTCTGAAGCAAGAGAGATCTACCACCTTCATGGTTGGAGCATGCATATTGTTAGAGAAGAACTTTGGGCCGCTAACTAAAGCCATGATTCATGGTGGAAGTTTCAGTTTTGGACACACATATCCTCAATCTCATATGAGAATAATAATTGTTGCCACATGCTTATGCATTAAAGAGGAGTCCATTATCTGTTGTCCATGTTGTCCCGGTATGGATGTCTAAGTTGAGAATAATCAAAAGCGAGAAATCCAAAATGCGAGCTTTCTCCTTAGACCTTTGTACGAGCGGCATGGAGGTACCCCATTGTGACACTTGGTCAAAACATGTGCATTGCAAAGATCCAGGTAGTCCAAGTTAATTAGGACAAGGTGCGGGCACTATTAGTATACTATGCATGAGACTTGCAACTTGTAAGATATAATGTACATAACTCATATGCTTTATTACTACCGTTGACAAAATTGTTTCATGTTTTCAAAATAAAAGCTCTAGCACAAATATAGCAATCGATGCTTTCCTCTTTGAAGGACCATTCTCTTTACTTTTATGTTGAGTCAGTTCACCTATCTCTCTCCACCTCAAGAAGCAAACACTTGTGTGAACTATGCATTGATTCCTACATACTTGCATATTGTACTTGTTATATTACTCTATGTTGACTATTATCCATGAGATATACATGTTACAAGTTGAAAGCAACCGCTGAAACTTAATCTTCCTTTGTGTTGCTTCAATACCTTTACTTTGATTTATTGCTTTATGAGTTAACTCTTATGCAAGACTCATTAATACTTCTCTTGAAGTACTATTCATGAAAAGTCTTTGCTATATGATTCACTTGTTTACTCATGTCATTACCATTGTTTTGATCGCTGCATCCACTACATATGTTTACAAATAGTATGATCAAGGTCATGATGGCATATCACTTCAGAAATTATCTTTGTTATCGTTTTACCTGCTCGGGACGAGCGTAACTAAGCTTGGGGATGCTTGATACGTCTCCGACGTATCGATAATTTCTTATGTTCTATGCCATATTATTGATGATACCTACATGTTTTATGCACACTTTATGTCATATTCGTGCATTTTCTCGGAACTAACCTATTAACAAGATGCCGAAGTGCCGCTTCTCGTTTTCTCGCTGTTTTTGGTTTCGAAATCCTAGTAACGAAATATTCTCGGAATTGGACGAAACAAAGACCCGAGGGCCTATTTTTCCACGGAGCTTCCGGAAGACCGAAGAACACACGAAGTGGGGCCACGAGGTGGCGACACCACAAGGCGGCGCGGCCCGGGGGGCCCGCGCCGCCCTATGGTGTGGCCCCCTCGTCCGGCCCCCGACTCGCCCTTCCGCCTACTTAAAGCCTCCGTCGCGAAACCCCTGATGCGAAAAACCACGATACGGAAAACCTTACCGAGACGCCGCCGCCGCCGATCCCATCTCGGGGGATTCCGGAGATCTCCTCCGGCACCCTGCCGGAGAGGGGATTCATCTCCCGGAGGACTCTACACCGCCATGGTCGCCTCCGGAGTGATGAGTGAGTAGTTCACCCCTGGACTATGGGTCCATAGCAGTAGCTAGATGGTTGTCTTCTCCTCATTGTGCTTCATTGTTGGATCTTGTGAGCTGCCTAACATGATCAAGATCATCTATCTCGTAATACTCTATGTTGTGTTTGTCGGGATCCGATGGATAGAGAATACCATGGCATGTTAATTATCAAGTTATTACATATGTGTTGTTTATGATCTTGCATGCTCTCCGTTACTAGTAGAGGCTCGGCCAAGTTTTTACTTTTAACTCCAAGAGGGAGTACTTATGCTCGATAGTGGGTTCATGCCCGCATTGACACCGGGACGATGATGAGAAAGTTCTAAGGTTGTGTTGTGCTGTTGCCACTAGGGATAAAACATTGGCGCTATGTCCGAGGATGTAGTTGTTGATTACATTACGCACCATACTTAATGCAATTGTCCGTTGCTTTGCAACTTAATACTCGGAGGGGTTCGGATGATAACCTCGAAGGTGGACTTTTTAGGCATAGATGCAGTTGGATGGCGGTCTATGTACTTTGTCGTAATGCCCAATTAAATCTCACTATACTTATCATGTCATGTATGTGCATTGTTATGCCCTCTCTATTTGTCAATTGCCCGACCGTAATTTGTTCACCCAACATGCTTTTATCTTATGGGAGAGACACCTCTAGTGAACCGTGGACCCCGGTCCATTCTTTAATACTCGAAATACAAATCTGCTGCAATACTTGTTTTACTGTTTTCTCTGCAAACAATCATCTTCCACACAATACGATTAATCCTTTGTTACAGCAAGCCGGTGAGATTGACGACCTCACTGTTTCGTTGGGGCAAAGTACTTTGGTTGTGGTGTGCAGGTTCCACGTTGGCGCCGGAATCTCTGGTGTTGCGCCGCATGATACGTCTCCAACGTATCTATAATTTCCGATGTTCCATGCTTGTTTTATGACAATACCAACATGTTTTGTTCACACTTTATATCATTTTTATGCGTTTTCCGGAACTAACCTATTGACGAGATGCCGAAAGGCCGCTTGTCTGTTTTCTCGCTGTTTTTGGTTTCAGTAAATCCTAGTAAGGAAATATTTTCGGAA
>NC_061513.1:278692881-278800595 GCF_022539505.1 Lolium rigidum
CTCCGTGAATCTGGGGAGTGACAGAAACCCTCCTAAAGGTTATGGATGTGCTGTTGCCACTAGGGAAACATTACTATGTCCGAGGATGCTATTGATTACATTACGCACCATACTTAATGCAATTGTCTGTTGTTTTGCAACTTAATACTGGAAGGGGTTCGACGGCGTAACCTGAAGGTGGACTTTAGGCATACGCATGCTGATAGCGGTCTATGTACTTTGTCGTAATGCCCAATTAAATCTCACTATATTTACTCATTACGTATGTGCATTGTTATGCCTCTATTTGTCAATTGCCCGACTGTAATTTGTTCACCCAACATGCTTTATTCATGGGGAGAGACACCCTAGTGAACTATGGACCCTGGTCCATTCTTTTTATACTGAAATACAATCTGCTGCACATTGTCTTTATCATTTTCTGCAAAACAATCATCTTCCACACAATACGGTTAATCCTTGTTACATCAAGTCGTGGTGAGATTGACAACTCCACTGTTTCGTTGGGGGCAAAGTACTTTGGTTGTATAGTAGGTTCCACGTTGGCGCCGGAATCTCTCTGGTGTTGCGCCGCACTACATTCCGCCGCCATCAACCTTCAATGCGTTTTTGACTCCTACTGTCTTCGACAACCTGGTTTCTAACCGAGGGAAACTTGCCGTAGACATCACCGCACTACATCCCGCCGCCATCAACCTTCAACGTGCTTCTTGACTCCTACTGGTTCGATTAAACCTTGGTTTCTAACTGAGGGAAACTTGCCGCTGTGCGCATCACACCTTCCTCTTGGGGTTCCCAACGGACGTGTCAACTACGCGCATCAATTGGCTGAGAGAAACTCCTTCACTTCGTCCAACAGCACTCCAGAAATAGATGCTTGAGAAGTTTGATATAACAGTACCTTACATGAGGATGTTCTATGCAAACGAAATGGCTCTTGACAAGATCAATGGTCCATGGAATGAAAGCTTTCAGTTGCTTTACACTTTCAAAGCTGAAGTGGAGATGGCTAGTCCAGGCAGTGTTGTAGCGATAGACAAGCATACAGTTTCCTACAAATTGAAAAGGGGGAAGGTAATGCACAAGGAATATTTTAGAAGGGCTTTTGTTTGTTTCAAAGCTTGCTGGAAAGGCTTTCTTGACGGTTGCAGGCCTTATTTGGCCGTGGATGCAACAGCTCTTCATGGCAGGTTTAAAGGACAGCTAGTTGCTGCTACTGCAGTTGATGGACACAGTTGGATGTTCCCTGTTGCTTATGGAGTTTTGGAGGTTGATTCAAAGGAAAGTTATACTTGGTTTCTGCAGAATTTGCGCGACCTTATAGGGAACAGATTGAGAGAGATTTCTTTGAATTTAATATGGCCCAACTGAGTGCTAACTTCGAAGAGCAGATTGCAGAAGAAAAAGCACAAGCTTCGCAGAAGAAGAAGATCAAAGAAAGAGGGCAAAAGGAAGGTAGACACCGGTAATATCCCCGGTAGGGTTACCCGGAGTAAGGTGGTGGCCCCAGCGAGTCACACCAGGAGCAAGAAAAAGATTTTATTCTGAACAACTAATTTTAATTTGTATGAACAATTTGAATTTGTATGAACAATTTGTATTAGGGATCCCTTTGTATTGGGGATCCCTTTGTATTGAACAATTTGAATTTGTATGAATAATTTGAATTTGTATGAACAATTTGTATTGGGGTTCCCTTTGTATTGGGGTTCCCTTTGTATTGAACAATTTAAATGTAAGGATCCCTTGAATGTATGTGTTAAGCCACATTTATCATTTTCTCTAGGGTTTAGGGTTTTAGGGTTTTAGGGTTTACGGTTTAATTCAAAATAATTCAAAACATGGTGGAACCTTCCCATGGAGTCTTGTTATGTTACCTACAACCTAGAGAAATAATAATGGAAAAGGAAATATAGAGATATGAAGTTTTTGTGCCAAAAACTTCAAAACCACTTCCTAGTCCATGAGCTACTAGCTATGAAGATGCAGGGCTTTCTACTCAACACACCTCCCAAATACCCACTATGCTTACAAAATTTGTCCAAATGAGTCCAAATTCGTCACACTTGTGTATCTTTGAATTGCAAACAATATCACATCGGCCAAAATGTACTATACTGTTCAAATAACACAATTTTACAATTTTTATGCCAAAAGCTTCAATTTCCCTTAGTCCCTTTATTATTTGGATGCCCCTGTTTTACTTAGTGATGCTTAGAAGAATCCTATAGAATTGTTGGAAGACTCTTTGTTCTCTCTTTTCAGGAATACTTCTTTTGACTCTTCACATAAGAAAGTAAGCAGGGAATGTATGTGATAAACCTCCAACAAAATAAAAAGTAGAGAGCATAAAACATGGTTTTGAGCTATGTAATTCATGTCAACAATAATAATAAGGATGGGGTGCCAAGTATCTCATGTATGAAGATGTCTATGTGTCATGAGTTTGACCTCTTATGAGTAAGTGTTGCCTCATTTTCTTGAATGCTAAGGACTACACCTGTTGTTTCTCAACTTCGGGTTACCAAGACTTTTCAATATACATGTTTCAACGAAGTATTGCATTGGGGTACCTTCATGCCGCATGTACAAAGGACCAAAGGAGATGGGTATATAACCTATAGGTCATCCATACCGGGACAACATGAACAACAGATGTTGAGCATCCTCTCTAACTCTCTCTCACTTTTTTTCTCTTACTCTTTTTTTTTTCTTTTTTTTCTTTTCTTTTTCCACTCTCTCTCTCACTCTGATGTGGGCATTACCCTTCGGGTACCTGACATTGCTATACCCGGTGCAGATTATGAAGATGGACCAGCACAAGGACTCGACAAACCAGACCCGCATGAAATAACAACTTGGACTACAAGAAAGAAGCTAGACTCCAATTTGTATTCTACTAGGACTCTTGTAAACCCTAGCTTGGTTGCATATATAAAGCCAGGTAGGGGCACCCCTTAGGACAGATTGAGAAACATAAAACATACACGCGATACGTCTAGACATCGCAACCCACATATTAGAACTAGACTAGATTCAACTCCGCCTACGGCGGCCCCCTATACACATATATTCATAGAGTGGATTGCTAGTAGGACGTAGCGATCCTCCACCGCGGGGATGTGAACCTGGGTACGTCGTGCCTTCTATCGCTCCCGGAATCTCAATCGTCGCTTTCTGTCAACCCTAAACCCTTCATGGTGGGCATTGCCGACCAGTCACCTCGACACACACACACTCTCTCTCTTTTCACGACTCTTTTTTTTTTATTTTTTCACTCTTCCTATTGAGGAAGCTCATTGCTGAAAATTTCGCCATGATTAAGAATGGCTTCTGTTAGTGGCCCATTGCTCTTTTCTAACAATGTATGCATACTTACTCTTAAATAACCTCTATTCATTCCAAAAGAGATAGCCATGAATAAAACAAAACAAATGATTATCAACGCAGGGTGCAATACCCTAATGGTGCAATGTTGAAAGACTTTCCCAGTAATCATGGTTATGTTCTAGCTCATTACTCATAATCAATCAAACCCACAACATGCATAGTGGTATTTTCCTTCCACACCTTACTTTCTCAGAGCATCTCCAGCCGCGTCCCCCAAAGCGTCCCCCAAACAGCGCCGGATCAAGCGTTTGGGGGACGTGTTTTGTTCGTGCCGCGTTTGGGGAACATCGCTCCCCAGCTGCATCCCCCAAACAAAATTTAAGAAATTTAAAACTTGAGCGAATTCATCAAAACTTGCTATATATTACATAGATTCGAACAAAATTCGATTAAATTTACAGTAAACCCTAATATAGAAGTACTTGCGGCAGCCGGAGGGGTCGTAGTACTGGTGAAAGTTGTACATGTTGTCGGTGATGACCTCCTGCTTGACGCGCTCGTCGGGCTCATCGGAGGGCTCGTCCTTCACCAGGTCGCTTGGTCCTGCCTCACCGTTGTCGGTGAGGTCCACGAGAGGCTTGCCGGTGTCGCGGATGGACATGGCGATCGCCGCCGCGAGGTCACCCCTCCAAGCATCCTTGTCGTTCAGCGACGCCAAGCATGCCGTGCGCAGTCCTGGGTAGTCCTCGGGGTCATCGCTGCTAGCGATGAGCTGCTGCGGCCGTTCGTACTCCGCCAGCTGCGCCGCATTCGCCGCTGCATCGTCGTCCTGCTCCTCCTTCACCTCCGACTTCAGGATGAGGAGGGCGCCGCCATCGTGCCTTTGCTGCTGCCAGCTGCCGCTGCTGCCGCGCCTCGAATTAACGGGCGTCGTCGCGAACCCCAGCTCCTCCTTCACCACGCACTTGGGGAGGACGTAGGGCGCGGAGCGGTGCGACGAGGACGGCATCGATCGGGCCGGCCCTGACGAGGAAGAGTTGGAGGAGGACGAGTACGTCCTCCTCGGCTGCCAACGCGCTGCGGGAGACGGTGGCGGTGAGGACGGCGCCTCCAACCTTCGAGCGCCATTGTGGATGTCGTCGATGACGCTCTCCAGGGTGCGCCCCAGAACAGGAGGCACCCGTCCCTGTTCCAGCTGTTCGGCCCGCCGACGAGGCCGGTGGTGCTATTCATCTCCATGTCGTATTGTGCCTGGAAGTAGGCGCCCATCAGGCGTAATTTTTGATGGCCGCCCAGGTCGGATTGGCCCGCTCGTCGGCTTCGAGTGCAGACAGCCGGGCCCTGATGGCGTCCCTCCAGCACTCCGTGCCAGGCGACGGCGGCGGCTGGACGCCTATGCCATTCACGGCCATCCTCCAGTCGCCGCTGCTTGGCAGGCGCATGTCCGGCGGGAGAGGATATCCCGCGCGGTACAACACCCACGCATGTGGCATGGTGAGGCTATCGCGGCCGAACCCGTTCGCCTTGACGATCTTGCGGGAGGACGACGACATTACGTAGCGGTAGGAGCGGCGAGGAGAAGATTTGGGAGCAGCGAGGAGAAGATTTGGGAGCGGCGAAAGATTGGGATGAATAAGAACCACAGGGCGCTCTTACAGCGGCGGCAGGCGAAGCGGCAGCGGGTCGTTGGACGCAATAAACGCCGACGTGGACGGCCATGCGGCCATGCACGGCGAGACGCGTCCCGGTGTCGCCTGGGAAAACTGGGATGTCATTAACGTCGCTTGACCAAAGGTAGGCGACGGGGTTTTAGGCTTCCGAGCCGCTGATGCGTCGGGCCCGCGTCTCTTTGCCTCGCTTTTCGTTGTGTCCGGCGTGCCCGGAGCGTCCGCTGTGGGGCGGGGACGGGCTTGGGGCGCCGAACACCATATCGAGTTGTGCCGGACAAAAAGAGGATTTGGGGGACGCGACTGGGAACGTTTTTTTGTCCGGCGCGCCCCAAATCCCTTTGGGGGACGCGGCTGGAGATGCTCTTATGAGCTTCAAATTACACGAAAAGGAAATTTTGAAAAGGTTGGAGGCAAAACACACACACATTATACTTGGAATAGAAAGTGCTATATAGGTTGGTATGATAGACATTGGATTTGAGTTGAGTTTGGAAACAAGTCTATGCTTATGTAGGAATTCAAATCTTTTGGCTAGCAAGAGATCTAAAAGCATGCAATAGTATCCATAGACTATTCATTCATCATCAAACAATAATACTTAAAATTAAAAATCTGTGTATTGTAGCAAGAAGTAGCACTGAATAAGGCACATAACAAATCATCACTCAATAGAGCATGTGAAACTAGAAATACCATACACAAAATAAATTTCAGATTTTAGGCATTCCTCCTTTTCTTTTATAATGATGAAACTTAATTTATTTAGAACATTTGGAGATGGATAGTTTGGTCCAGTAGCTCATTCATATGCATTATGAACACTCAATATGAAGGTCCTTTCATTTTAAAACAAAACTAGACACAAATAAAACAATGACGCTTCAAGTTTTTGCGAAAATTCTGTGTTGCTCAAAAAACAAAGTTAAGAGTTGCTCAAACCAGGAGTTTTTGAATGATTGCAGAGAGATTTCATGGGATTTCATGGGAATCCCCAAGCTTATGATATTCATAATACTTGATTCATCTTTGTTTGATATTCCTTCATTTCCTGTGAAAAAAATTCAACACAAAATTTCTACACATTCTTTTCTATGGGTGACATTAGAGGTGCAAAGAAATCATATTTGTTGCTATTTTATTCAAGCATAAAATTACATATTCATGAAACAGAGAGCACATAATGTTCTAATCATTCTAGTATATCAAAAGTTTCAAGTAAAAATCATTTTTATACTCAAAAAAATGAATCTAACATAGCAAAGTAGAATCTATTTAGAATTTTTGGTGCAACAAAACTGAATTTTTAGCACGAATTAGACACATCAGGAATTTTAGCCAATTTATGCGCATATATAGGCTGAAAAGTTACAGCTACTGTGAATTTATCAATATTTTATGAGTTACCAAAAAAATACAAAAATAGTGCACTAAAAAGTGCAGCGCAGAAAATAACAACTACATATTATGTTTGCAACTTTAAACATCCAAATACGTAAAAACTTGATACTTTATTTAAAAATCAGAGAGTAAACTAAAAGAAAACTAAGATGCTACAGCAAGCATGCAAAATAAAACCCAAATACAGACAAACATAAATAGAAACCTGGTCCCCGCAAACATTCAACGGGATCATGAAGATAAAACTAGAAGGTGAGTTTGAAATAATTTACTTGAGATATTTGAAAGAAGCGGGGGATGCATGGGCATCCCAAGGTTATTATCTTGATACTTCTGGTTCCTCTACTTATTCCTCATCATATCGGGAGCGGTGTTTTGGAACATGGGTCCATATGCTCTCTATATTTCGAAATGTATCTTACATACATTTTAAACTTAAAAAAAATTGAAACTAAAAGTTCGCACGTACATCTTCACGTGCTACGTGCTCACAAAGTCGTTTCACAAAAAATCGACTTATCATGTGACGTGTGTAAAAAAGACAAAATTCAGTGTAAAAATAATGCTTTTCACAAGATAAACTTGCTCTTTTTTATATAGACCACACAAAATATTGGTTTTTCGTGAAACTTGACGAACGAACATATATTATGAAGATGTACAAGTAGAATTTTTTGTCAAAATTTTTCGATATTTTGAAATATAATTTTTTAGTAGAGGAAGCATACGCACTCAGGAGCCGAATTGAATTTCCGCATCATATCATGTTGCTGATCTCAAAAAAAAATTCATCCCATGATACTCCAATGCTTGTTATTTCTCCAAACAAATCATATGATAATTTCTACCAAGATGGGAACTACAGGAATCATTAGAAAACCATTTTATTAAATAATCTAACATATATAAGTAAATTAAACACTCTTTTTATTTTATTTTTACTGTAGGAAGAGTTTTAATGATATCGACTTTGCAATGGTTTCATTGACATGAACAACACATGCTCAAGGTCGACCCCAATTTATCCATTACTCATCATTCTCATTTACTCTTCCCTACTTTATTTTTCTATTTTATTAAAACTTATAAACTCATTGCTATGTAATAATAAGTAAAACTATTTAACAAGGACATAAAGGTGTGCTCAAATTAAAAAGTTACTTGAAAGAACATGGAGCACACCACAAGATTTGAAACCATTAACTTTTAGTTCTCACTCTCCCTCCTATGAATTGGAATTTCATATATTAATAAATAACAACAACTAAATGGTAGTCAATGCATATAATGACTGGTAGCTTGCATGTTAAATAACATGAATACATAAAGAGGGTTGTTATCTCATCCTTTTTCATAATATTTGCAAGCAAACTCAATAACATAGTTGTGAATAGAATCACCACATAAAGACAAATCATCTAATGAGCTTATAGTATCATCTAATTTTTGTAAATCATCATAGTCCTCCCTTAAATTAGACAAAATTATATCACATAAAGGATCATCATCAATATTATAAGAAGGGGTGTTTTGTGCGTTACCATTGTTGGGAGTTAGAGATGGGTAGCTACTACATTCTTCCTCCACTTGTTCTTCTTTATCCTCTTATTGGGGTTGCATGGGCATCCCCAAGCTTATGCTTTTGTCATCCTCCTTCTCTTGTTCCTCATTGTCACTCTTAAAATAATTTCTTGCATTCAAAATATTAGTAGGAAAGGGAATATTCAAGCTTCTAACATAGTTGTATAGCATATCATCGATACTGTTGCGGTTACGAGAAATCATCTTTAATATGTTTTTTATGGTTTTAATTTTATATGAAAGGTACTAAAAGTAAACTGTCAATGCAAACAAGAATAGAAGCCTAGCGCTACGCTCCCCCGCAACGGGACCAGAAAAGTATCTTGATAACCCCCAAATGCAGGGGAGCACGTACTGCAATACAACTCGATAAGTATTCGAGTATCGAACCCACGAGGAGCTAAAGGTAAACTATCTACTCTCTAAAACCCTATAACTCACTTATATGGCCTTCTATGCAAAGCTAGGAGATATGGTGTGTGGTGCAGTGGTTTTTACTAGAAACTATAAGTGCTAAAAATAAATGCAAGTAAAACAAATGCAAGAAAAGTAAAGTGCAATAAAGTAAAATGAGATGAGATGAAGGGAAGTGAATTGGAGTAACTCAAGAGAGAAAGTGTTCAGGCAAATAGCTATTTCATTTGTGTGGTTGTCACAATTAGTGAAGCTCATTATAGTATTTTTAGTGTTTCTTTTAGAGAGGATTCAAAGATAGGTGTAGCCATGGATATGAGCAAGTACACCCCTAGTAATTGATCCCAAGGCTAGTTAAGAGCAAACAATGGAATTATTAAGACATGAAGTCCGACCACGCAGTAAGTTTAAAGGTCCCCATAGTTATGCCTCCTGTTTGATTAATCATGATTAATACAACATGCATCTAAGAATTAGGACAAGGTTCTATCAGGTCCCGTTGTCCCTCTCTCTATCAACATGCAATGGTGACAACCTCATGCATCCCCCAACATATGGGTACGCTCATATATCAGTACAAAAGATCATCATAGAAGATAAAAAAAATACTTTGTATGCATCCAACAACAAACTCACAATTGCCATGAACAATTCACTACTCAAACATCAACATAGAGATAAAGTAGATCATGGGAAAACAATATATTGCATCATACATCATGTTTGCCAAGAGATTATGGAGGCTGATGATGAAGAGTTGTTGTAGATGTTGATGAAGATGGTACCGATTCCTTCATCGGAGGGTGTGGAGTCCACCGGAGGCGATTCCGACAGTGCTTCCCCCTGTGATATCCGTCGGCGGCGGCCTGCTGACTCTCTGTTTATGTGTTTTTTGATATCCACCGCCGTAGCCTCGACGAAACCCCTGGGGGTCGTATATATAGTGGTTTTTAGATCAGAAGAAGTCAGTTAGCAAAAAGATGAGGTGAAACAGACGCTCGAGGCGAGAAAGAGTGTCGGTGGCACGCCCAAAGGGGAGGGCGTGCCACCAGGCCTCTTTCCCATCCTGTTGACCTCCTGGTATCCCTGTTTATCCCATCTTGTTCGTCTCAAAAATTCCGAAGTGCGGCCCCTGACCTTGCCCTTTTTGGAGTCTCGTAGCTCCTGTAATGTCAAAAACACTAAAAAGAGGCATTTTCTGCCAAACAAAATTAGAACCGGAGGAGGGGGATTGTTTAGAAAATCCACTAAAACATGGCAATAACATCATATATGTTGAAAATATGTGGGAATTCAATATGATAAAGGACAAAGTTCATCTATGCATTTTACATGCATCAATATCTCAAGCTAAAATGATCTTTTTGTTCTTCTCAAGCCATGCCCAGTGAGTAGGGTCCATGTCGTCGATCAAGGGGTTCGCCATGATCTTGGCCGCCTTGCTAAGCAAAGAGATCTCCAATTATTTTTGCTTGTTATCCACTTCCCTCGCGGCCGCACGAGAATTTATCTCTTGAATCTCGAGCTTCTTTGTTTGTATCTCGTAGTAGTTCTTGACAACCTCTTCCTTTTCTTGCCACTTCCTCTTGTCCCACTTCTCTCTTGACACCTCTTTGTTGGCAAGGAGCGTCCTGATTGTCTCCATCATTACTTGCGAGGAGGACTCTTGCTTGGCCTCCGCCTTAGAGCTGGTCCGCCCCCTCTGCCTCTTCAGCGCTGCACTTGGGGCCTCTCCATCGTTATCTATGAATTTTTCTCTCCGGGCGTGTTGGCATCATAGGACGCATATAGGCCATGCCACATTGGACAATCCTTGAGTGTCGTCCAACAATGGACAAATTTGAAGTTCTTTTCCTTGTTGGCAACCTTGAATTGGCCCAAAGATTGGGTCATAAAGTTGGCAATGCCAAGGCCACTCACCTTACGCTTCTTCATCTTGTCGTAGGCAGCGTTGAACTTGGTGGTCTGCTCTAGGATCCATTCCCACCTTTTCATGAGCGAGGTCTCACTCCATTCGCTCACAAATGGGTGATCACCCAAATGCTTCTGCTTGTGGAAGTAGCTGTGGATCTTCTTCCAAAATGTGCCACCCCTTTGTTGGGTGCCAATAATTGGATCTTGTCTAACTTACATCCATGCCTCGCAAAGGCACGCATCCTCTAGCCCAGTGAAGTTCCCGGTCCAACGAGACGCTCCTTTGGTAACTTGAGGTTGCTCCTACTCAAACAAGGGTGCCTCCTCAATGAAGATAGGGTGGCCTAGGTGCCACCTTGGTGGCATAATGTTGTGTTTGGGTGCCACCTTGGGTGGCATCATGTTGCCTCTGTGTGCCACCTTCCATGCCGCCACCTACATTGATCATGTCGGCCATGGTGGACTTCATGGTATCATCCCCATCGAAGTAGGACTGCCACATGCAAGGGATCGCATCAGGTTTGCTAAATTGATGAACACAATAAACAAGTGAAATTTTAGATTCATACTATATGTGAGGGAGATCCGGGTCACACATCCATTTCGTCGAGCAGGTTGCGGGGGACAGGGAGGCCATCTGGCGATAGGAGCCTTGGGGGCTTACTTTGCCCGGTACGAGACGATCCACTCACCGGGACACTAAGGTCGATACTCGGGAGCCTAAGTAGGGGCGGCCGAGGATGAATCACCGACCTCTAGGGACTTTTCCCTTGACATCCGGGACACCGTTGGTCCCTTGACAACCAGCGACTTGGACGGGGTTGAGCCACAACTAGTGGCCAGCGCGTTGGCTAGCACTTGGCCGCTCACCAAGAGCGCCACTTGCGCCGCCAGGTCCTCGGCGTTCACGTGTTCTTGGTCGATGGTGCCGCGTATGGCAATGTGTCAGCTCTTTCCTCGGCGAGCAGGGTGGCTGCCAACATGGCCCTCACGTTCGCCCGACGGTTGGCCCTCTTCCTAGACTTCAGGGCCTGCTCCTCCGACGTGGCGCCTTCTTTGGCTTGGTCGGAGAGCCGGGGTTGGTGCCTTTTCTCGGGAAGCCACGCGCACGCGGCAGAGTGATGTCTACGGGAGCTTCTATTCTTGTAGACAGTGTTGGGCCTCCAAGAGCAGAGGTTTGTAGAACAGCAGCAAGTTTCCCTTAAGTGGATCACCCAAGGTTTATCGATCTCAGGGAGGAAGAGGTCAAAGATATCCCTCTCATGCAACCCCGCAACCACAAAGCAAGAAGTCTCTTGTGTCCCCAACACACCTAATAGGTACACTAGTTCGGCGAAGAGATAGTGAAATACAGGTGGTATGAATGAATATGAGCGAGTAGTAACGGCGCCAGAAAATAGCTTGTTGGCGTGTAGTTGATGGTGGTAATATGGTAGCGATAGTAACGCGATAGAAACGGTAAACAAGCAGCGATAGCGATATTTAGGAACAAGGCCTAGGGATTAGACTTTCACTAGTGGACACTCTCAACTTTGATCACATAACAGAATAGATAGATGCATACTCTACACTCTTTTGTTGGATGATGAACACCATTGCGTAGGATTACACGAACCCTCAATGCCGGAGTTAACAATCTCCACAATTCAATGTTCATATTTAAATAACCTTAGAGTGCATGAAAGATCAACACGACTAAACCAAGTACTAACACAGCATGCACACTGTCACCTTGACACTATGTAGGAGGAATAGATCACATCAATACCATCATAGCAATAGTTAACTTCATAATCTACAAGAGATCACAATCATAGCCTACGCCAAGTACTAACACGGATGCACACACTGTCACCATTACACCGTGCGGGAGGAGTAAACTACTTTAATAACATCGCTAGAGTAGCACATAGATAAATTGTGATACAAAACACATTGCAATCATAAAGAGATATAAATAAGCACTTCACTACGCCATTCATAACGGTGAATAAGTATTCTGTGAAATATAGCCTAAGAGACCCACACGGTGCACACACTCGTCACCTTTACACACGTGGGACAAGGAGTCTCCGGAGATCACATAAGTAAAACTCACTTGACTAGCATAATGACATCTAGATTACAAGCATCATCATATGAATCTCAATCATGTAAGACAGCTCATGAGATTATTGTATTGAAGCACATAGGAGAGAGATTAACCACATAGCTACCGGTACAGCCCCGAGCCTCGATGGAGAACTACTCCCTCCTCATGGGAGACAGCAGCGTTGATGGAGATGGCGGTGGTGTCGATGGAGGAGCCTTCCGGGGGCATGATGTCTACGGGAGCTTCTATTCTTGTAGACAGTGTTGGGCCTCCAAGAGCAGAGGTTTGTAGAACAGCAGCAAGTTTCCCTTAAGTGGATCACCCAAGGTTTATCGATCTCAGGGAGGAAGAGGTCAAAGATATCCCTCTCAAGCAACCCTGCAACCACAAAGCAAGAAGTCTCTTGTGTCCCCAACACACCTAATAGGTGTACTAATTCGGCGAAGAGATAGTGAAATACAGGTGGTATGAATAAATAGTAGCAACAGCACCAGAAAAGTGCTTTGCCCAGGACAGTAAACAAGCAGTAGTAACGCAGCAGTAGTAACACAGTAAAACGAGTAAACAAGCAGCGATAGCGATATTTAGGAATAAGGCCTAGGGATTACACTTTCACTAGTGGACACTCTCAACATTGATCACATAACAGAATAGATAAATGCATACTCTACACTCTTGTTGGATGATGAACACATTGCGTAGGATTACACGAACCCTCAATGCCGGAGTTAACAAGCTCCACAATTCAATGTTCATATTTAAATAACCTTAGAGTGCAAGAAAGATCAATTCGACTAAACCAAGTACTAACATAGCATGCACACTGTCACCTTCATGCTATGTAGGAGGAATAATACACATCAATACTATCATAGCAATAGTTAACTTCATAATCTACAAGAGATCATAATCATAGCATAAACCAAGTACTAACACGGATGCACACACCTGTCACCATTACACCGTGCGGGAGGAATAAAACTACTTTAATAACATTGCTAGAGTAGCACATAGATAAATTGTGATACAAAATACATTGCAATCATAAAGAGATATAAATAAGCACTTCACTACGCCATTCATAACAGGTGAGTAAGTATTCTGTGAAATATAGCCTAAGAGACCCACACGGTGCACACACTGTCACCTTTACACACGTGGGACAAGGAGTCTCCGGAGATCACATAAGTAAAACTCACTTGACTAGCATAATGACATCTAGATTACAAGCATCATCATATGAATCTCAATCATGTAAGGCAGCTCATGAGATTATTGTATTGAAGCACATAGGAGAGAGATGAACCACATAGCTACCGGTACAGCCCCGAGCCTCGATGGAGAACTACTCCCTCCTCATGGGAGCAGCAGCGGTGATGAAGATGGCGGTGCGGATGGCGGCGGTGTCGATGGAGAAGCCTCCGGGGGCACTTCCCCGCTCCGGCAGGGTGCCGGAACAGAGACTCCTGTCCCCCAGATCTTGGCTTCGCGATGGCGGCGGCTCTGGAAGGTTTTCCGTATCGTGGTTCTTCGCATTAGGGGTTTCGCGACGAAGGCTTTAAGTAGGCGGAAGGGCGGAGTCGGAGGGCTGACGAGGGGCCCACACCACAGGGCGGCGCGGGCCCCCCTTGGCCGCGCCGCCTTGTGGTCTGGCCACCTCGTGGCCCCACTTCGTATGCTCTTCGGTCTTCTGGAAGGTTCGTGGCGAAATAGGCCCCTGGGTCTTGATTTCGTCCAATTCCGAGAATATTTCGTTACTAGGATTTCGAAACCAAAAACAGCAGAAAACAAGAATCGGCACTTCGGCATCTTGTTAATAGGTTAGTTCCAGAAAATGCACGAATATAACATAAATTGTGCATAAAACATGTAGGTATCATCAATAATATGGCATAGAACATAAGAAATTATCGATACGTCGGAGACGTATCAAGCATCCCCAAGCTTAGTTCTGCTCGTCCCGAGCAGGTAAAACGATAACAAAGATAATTTCTGAAGTGACATGCCATCATAACCTTGATCATACTATTTGTAAACATATGTAATGGATGCGGCGATCAAAACAATGGTAATGTCATGAGTAAACAAGTGAATCATAAAGCAAAGACTTTTCATGAATAGTACTTCAAGACAAGCATCAATAAGTCTTGCATAAGAGTTAACTCATAAAGCAATAAATCAAAGTAAAGGTATTGAAGCAACACAAAGGAAGATTAATTTTCAGGCTGTTGCTTTCAACTTGTAACATGTATATCTCATGGATAATTGTCAACATAGAGTAATATAACAAGTGCAATATGCAAGTATGTAGGAATCAATGCACAGTTCACACAAGTGTTTGCTTCTTGAGGTGGAGAGAGATAGGTGAAGCTGACTCAACATAAAAGTAAAAAGAATGGTCCTTCAAAGAGGAAAGCATCGATTGCTATATTTGTGCTAGAGCTTTTATTTTGAAAACATGAAACAATTTTGTCAACGGTAGTAATAAAGCATATGAGTTATGAAAATTATATCTTACAAGTTGCAAGCCTCATGCATAGTATACTAATAGTGCCCGCACCTTGTCCTAATTAGCTTGGACTACCGGATCTTTGAAATGCACATGTTTTAACCAAGTGTCACAATGGGGTACCTCCATGTCGCCTGTACAAAGGTCTAAGGAGAAAGCTCGCATTTTGGATTTCTCGCTTTTGATTATTCTCAACTTAGACATCCATACCGGGAAAACATGGACAACGGATAATGGACTCCTCTTTAATGCATAAGCATGTGGCAACAATTATTATTCTCATATGAGATTGAGGATGTGTGTCCAAAACTGAAACTTCCACCATGATTCATGGCTTTAGTTAGCGGCCCAATGTTCTTCTCTAACAATATGCATGCTCCAACCATTAAGGTGGTAGATCTCTCTTACTTCGAGACAAGACGGACATGCATAGCAACTCACATGATATTCAACAAAGAATAGTTGATGGCGTCCCCGAAGCATGGTTATCGCACAACAAGCAACTTAATAAGAGATAAAGTGCATAAGTACATATTCAATACCACAATAGTTTTTAAGCTATTTGTCCCATGAGCTATATATTGTAAAGGTGAATGATGGAATTTTAAAGGTAGCACTCAAGCAATTTACTTTGGAATGGCGGAGAAATACCATGTAGTAGGTAGGTATGGTGGACACAAATGGCATAGTGGTTGGCTCAAGTATTTTGGATGCATGAGAAGTATTCCCTCTCGATACAAGGTTTAGGCTAGCAAGGTTATTTGAAACAAACACAAGGATGAACGGTGCAGCAAAACTCACATAAAAGACATATTGTAAACATTATAAGATTCTACACCGTCTTCCTTGTTGTTCAAAACTCAATACTAGATACTATCTAGACTCTAGAGAAACCAAATATGCAAACCAAATTAGCAAGCTCTAAGTTTTTCTTCATTAATGGGTGCAAAGTATATGATGCAAGAGCTTAAACATGAGCACAACAATTGCCAAGTATCAAATTATCCAAGACATTTTAGAATTACTACATGTAGCATTTTCCAATTCCAACCATATAACAATTTAACGAAGAAGAAACTTCGCCATGAATACTATGAGTAGAGCCTAAGGACATACTTGTCAATATGCTACAGCGGAGCGTGTCTCTCTCCCATAAAGTGAATGCTAGGATCCATTTTATTCAAACAAAACAAAAACAAAAACAAACCGACGCTCCAAGCAAAGTGCATAAGATGTGACGGAATAAAAATATAGTTTCGGGGGAGGAACCGGATAATGTTGTCGATGAAGAAGGGGATGCCTTGGGCATCCCCAAGCTTAGACGCTTGAGTCTTCTTAGAATATGCAGGGGTGAACCACTGGGGCATCCCCAAGCTTAGAGCTTTCACTCTCCTTGATCATATTGCATCATACTCCTCTCTTGATCCTTGAAAACTTCCTCCACACCAAACTCGAAACAACTCATTAGAGGGTTAGTGCATAATAAAAATTCACATGTTCAGAGGTGACACAATCATTCTTAACACTTCTGGACATTGCATAAAGCTACTTGGACATTAATGGATCAAAGAAATTCATCCAACATAGCAAAAGAGGCAATGCGAAATAAAAGACAGAATCTGTCAAAACAGAACAGTCCGTAAAGATGGATTTTATTAGGCCACCAGACTTGCTCAAATGAAAATGCTCAAATTTAATGAAAGTTGCGTACATATCTGAGGATCACGCACGTAAATTGGCTTAATTTTCTGAGATACCTACAGGGAGGTAGACCCAGATTCGTGACAGCAAAGAAATCTGGAACTGCGCAGTAATCCAAATCTAGTACTTACTTTACTATCAAAGACTTTACTTGGCACAACAAAACTCAAAACTAAGATAAGGAGAAGTTGCTACAGTAGTAAACAACTTCCAAGACACAAATATAAAACAAAGTACTGTAGCAAAATAACACATGGGTTATCTCCCAAGAAGTTCTTTCTTTTTAGCCATTAAGATGGGCTCAGCGAGTTTTAATGATGCACTCGCAAGAAATAGTATTTGAAGCAAAAGAGAGCATCAAGAGGCAAATTCAAAACACATTTAAGTCTAACATGCTTCCTATGCATAGGAATCTTGTAAATAAACAAGTTCATGAAGAGCAAAGTAACAAGCATAGGAAGATAAAACAAGTGTAGCTTCAAAAATTTCAGCACATAGAGAGGCATTTTAGTAACATGAAAATTTCTACAACCATATTTTCCTCTCTCATAATAACTTTCAGTAGCAACATGAGCAAACTCAACAATATAACTATCACATAAAGCATTCTTATCATGAGTCTCATGCATAAAATTATTACTATTCCCAACATAAGCATAGTCATTCTTATTAATTGTAGTGGGAGAAAATTCAACAAAGTAGCTATCATTATTATTCTCATCAAGTGTAGGAGGCATAGTATAATCACAACAAAATTTACTCTCCATAGTAGGTGGCACCAAAAGACCACTATCATTATAATCATCATAAATAGGAGGCAAAGTATCATCAAAGAAAATTTTCTCCTCAATGCTTGGGGGACTAAAAAGATCATGAAAACCAGCTTCCCCAAGCTTAGAACTTTCTATATCATTATCAACAATGGTGTTCAAAGCGTTCATACTAATATTACTACCAGCATGCAAATAAGATTTCATAGGTTTTTTAATTTTCGCATCAAACAATCCATGTTTTAAATCAGGAAATAGAATAAGAAGCTCATTGTTGTCCATTATGCCAAACAAGTGTAAACAAGAAACAAAAAGATGCAATTGCAGGATCTAAAGGAAACAGCTTCGAGCACACACACAACGGCGCCAGAAAAGTACTTTACCTGAGACCGGAGTATGAGTGCCTTTTACCTTTCCTCCCCGGCAACGGCGCCAGAAAAGTGGCTAGTTGCCGGGGTCCGTGTGTGTGTGCCGTTTACCTTTCCTCCCCGGCAACGGCGCCAGAAAAGTGCTTGATGACTACGGGAGCTTCTATTCTTGTAGACAGTGTTGGGCCTCCAAGAGCAGAGGTTTGTAGAACAGCAGCAAGTTTCCCTTAAGTGGATCACCCAAGGTTTATCGATCTCAGGGAGGAACAGGTCAAAGATATCCCTCTCAAGCAACCCTGCAACCACAAAGCAAGAAGTCTCTTGTGTCCCCAACACACCTAATAGGTGTACTAGTTCGTCGAAGAGATAGTGAAATACAGGTGGTATGAATAAATAGTAGCAACAGCACCAGAAAAGTGCTTTGCCCAGGACAGTAAACAAGCGGTAGTAACGCAGCAGTAGTAACGCGATAAAACGAGTAAACAAGCAGCGATAGCGATATTTAGGAACAAGGCCTAGGGATTACACTTTCACTAGTGGACACTCTCAACATTGATCACATAACGGAATAGATAAATGCATACTCTACACTCTTGTTGGATGATGAACACATTGTGTAGGATTACACGAACCCTCAATGCCGGAGTTAACAAGCTCCACAATTCAATGTTCATATTTAAATAACCTTAGAGTGCAAGAAAGATCAATTCGACTAAACCAAGTACTAACATAGCATGCACACTTGTCACCTTCATGCTATGTAGGAGGAATAATACACATCAATACTATCATAGCAATAGTTAACTTCATAATTTACAAGAGATCATAATCATAGCATAAACCAAGTACTAACACGGATGCACACACTTGTCACCATTACACCGTGCGGGAGGAATAAAACTACTTTAATAACATTGCTAGAGTAGCACATAGATAAATTGTGATACAAAATACATTGCAATCATAAAGAGATATAAATAAGCACTTCACTACGCCATTCATAACAGTGAGTAAGTATTCGTGAAATATAGCCTAAGAGACCCACACGGTGCACACACTCGTCACCTTTACACACGTGGGACAAGGAGTCTCCGGAGATCACATAAGTAAAACTCACTTGACTAGCATAATGACATCTAGATTACAAGCATCATCATATGAATCTCAATCATGTAAGGCAGCTCATGAGATTATTGTATTGAAGCACATAGGAGAGAGATGAACCACATAGCTACCGGTACAGCCCCGAGCCTCGATGGAGAACTACTCCCCCCTCATGGGAGCAGCAGCGGTGATAAAGATGGCGGTGGAGATGGCAGCGGTGTCGATGGAGAAGCCTTCCGGGGGCACTTCCCCGCTCCTGCGGGTGCCGGAACGGAGACTCCTGTCCCCCGGATCTTGGCTTCGCGATGGCGGCGGCTCGCGGAAGGTTTTCCGTATCGTGGTTCTTCGCATCGGGGGTTTCGCGACGAAGGCTTTAAGTAGGCGGAAGGGCGGAGTCGGAGGGCTGACGAGGGGCCCACACCACGGGCGGCGCGGGCCCCCTTGGCCGCGCCGCCTTGTGGTCCGGCCACCTCGTGGCCCCACTTCGTATGCTCTTCGGTCTTCCGGAAGGTTCGTGGCGAAATAGGCCCCGGGTCTTGATTTCGTCCAATTCCGAGAATATTTCGTTACTAGGATTTCTGAAACCAAAAACAGCGAGAAAACGGCAAGCGGCACTTCGGCATCTTGTTAATAGGTTAGTTCCGGAAAAATGCACGAATATGACATAAAGTGTGCATAAAACATGTAGGTATCATCAATAATATGGCATAGAACATAAGAAATTATCGATACGTCGGAGACGTATCGAGGCACTTCCCGTCCCGGCGGCGTGCCGAAACGGAGACTCTGTCCCCCGGATCTTGGCTTCGCGATGGCGGCGGCTGCGGAAGGTTTCTCGTACCGTGGCTTTTTTCCTCGAGGTTTTAGGTCTGGGACCTTTATATAGGCGAAGAGGCGGCGTCAGAAGGTCGAAGGGGCGCCGACACCATAGGGCCGCGCGGCCAGGGGGTGGGCCGCGCCACCCTATCATCTGGGGGGCCTGTGGCCCCCCTCTGGCGGCTCTCGGGTGTTCTGGATGCTTCCGGTCAAAATAGGAACCTGGGCGTTGATTTCGTCCAATTCCGAGAATATTTCGTTACTAGGATTTCTGAAACCAAAAACAGCAGAAAACAGGAACTGGCCCTTCGGCATCTCGTCAATAGGTTAGTTCCGGAAAACGCATAAATATGACATAAATGTGCATATAACATGTAGATATCATCAATAATGTGGCATGGAACATAAGAAATTATCGATACGTCGGAGACGTATCGGCATCCCCAAGCTTAGTTTCTGCTCGTCCCGAGCCAGGTAAACGATAAACAAAGATAATTTCTGGAGTGACATGCCATCATAAACTTGATCATATTGTAAACATATGTAATGAATGCAGCGATCAAAACAATGGTAATGACATGAGTAAACAATTGAATCATAAAGCAATGACTTTTCATGAATAGCACTTTCAAGACGAGGCATCAATAAGTCTTGCATAAGAGTTAACTCATAAAGCAATAATTTAAAGTAAAGACATTGAAGCAACACAATGGAAGATTAAGTTTCAGCGGTTGCTTTCAACTTGTAACATGTATATCTCATGGATAATTGTCAACATAGAGTAATATAACAAGTGCAATATGCAAGTATGTAAGAATCAATGCACAGTTCACACAAGTGTTTGCTTCTTGAGGTGGAGAGAGATAGGTGAACTGACTCAACATAAAAGTAAAAGAAAGGTCCTTCGCAGAGGAAAGCATTGATTGCTATATTTGTGCTAGAGCTTCGGTTTTGAAAACATAAAGAGAGCATAAAAGTAAAATTTTGAGAGGTGTTTGTTGTTGTCAACGAATGGTAGTGGGCACTCTAACTACCTTATCAACCAGACTTTCAAGAGCGGCTCCCATGAAGGACGTTATCTCTACCAGCAAGGTAGATCATCCCTCTTCTCTTTTGTTTACACATGTACTTTAGTTTCATTATTTATGGATGACACTCCTCCCAACCTTTTGCTTACACAAGCCATGGCTAACCGAATCCTCGGGTGCCTTCCAACAATCACATACCATGAAGGAGTGTCTATTTGCAAAATTAAGTTGCTTACTGATGAATCAGAGCAAAACATGTGAAGAGAATTATTAATGCAAGTTAATTAATCGGGGCTGGGAACCCCATTGCCAGCTCTTTTTGCAAAATTATTGGATAAGCGGATGTGCCACTAGTCCATTGTGAAAGTCTGTCAAAAGTAAATGACAAGATCGAAAGATAAAACACCACATACTTCCTCATGAGCTATAAAACATTGACACAAATAAGAGATGATAAATTTTGAATTATTTAAAGGTAGCACTCAAGCAATTTACTTTGGAATGGCGGAGAAATACCATGTAGTAGGTAGGTATGGTGGACACAAATGGCATAGTGGTTGGCTCAAGGATTTTGGATGCATGAGAAGTATTCCCTCTCGATACAAGGTTTAGGCTAGCAAGGTTATTTGAAACAAACACAAGGATGAACCGGTGCAGCAAAACTCACATAAAATACATATTGTAAACATTATAAGACTCTACACCGTCTTCCTTGTTGTTCAAACTCAATACTAGAAATTATCTAGACTTTAGAGAGACCAAATATGCAAACCAAATTAGCAAGCTCTAGGTGTTTCTTCATTAATAGGTGCAAAGTATATGATGCAAGAGCTTAAACATGAGCACAACAATTGCCAAGTATCACATTATCCAAGACATTTTACCAATTACTACATGTAGCATTTTCCGTTTCCAACCATATAACAATTAACGAAGCAGTTTCAACCTTCGCCATGAACACTAAAAGATAAAGCGAAGAACACATGTGTTCATATGAACCAGCGGAGCGTGTCTCTCTCCCACACAAGAATGTATTTATTCAGAGAATGAAAATAACAAAACAAAAATAAAAGCACACAGACGCTCCAAGTAAAGTACATAAGATGTGACCGAATAAAAATATAGTTTCAAGAGAAGGAACCTGATAATTTGTCGATGAAGAAGGGGATGCCTTGGGCATCCCCAAGCTTAGACTCTTGAGTCTTCTTGAAATATGCAGGGGTAAACCACCGGGGCATCCCCAAGCTTAGACTTTTCACTCTTCTTGATCATAGTATATCATCCTCCTCTCTTGACCCTTGAAAACTTCCTCCACGCCAAACTCAAAACAAACTCATTAGAGGGTTAGTGCATAATTAAAAATTCACATGTTCAGAGGTGACACAATCATTCTTAACACTTCTGGACATTGCTCAAAGCTACTGAAAGGTAATGGAACAAAAAATCCACCCAACACAGCGAAAGAAGCAATGCAAAATAAAAGGCAGAATCTGTCAACACAGAACAGTCCGTAAAGACGAATTTTAAAAGGGCACCAGACTTGCTCAAATTAAAATGCTCAAATTGAATGAAAGTTGCGTACTATCTGAGGATCACTCACGTAAATTGGCATAATTTTCTGAGTTATCTACAGAGAATTAGGCCCAGATTCGTGACGACAAGAAATACTGTTTCGCGCGAGTAATCCAAATCTAGTATGAACCTTACTATCAAAGACTTTACTCGGCACAACAATGCGATAAAAATAAGATAAGGAGAGGTTTCTACAGTAGTAACAACTTCCAAGACACAAATATAAAATAGAGGTACTGTAGCAAAATAAACACATGGGTTATCTCCCAAGAAGTTCTTTCTTTATAGCCATTAAGATTGGCTCAACAGTTTTTATGAGGTACTCGCAAGAAATAGTAGTTGAAGCAAAAGAGAGCATCAAGAAGCAAATTAAAAACACATTTAAGTCTAACATGCTTCCTATGCATAGGAACCTTGTGAATAAACAAGTTCATGAAGAGCAAAGTGACAAGCATAGGAAGATAAAACAAGTGTAGCTTCAAAAATTTCAGCACATAGAGAGGCATTTTAGTAACATGAAAATTTCTACAACCATATTTTCCTCTCTCATAATAACTTTCAGTAGCAACATGAGCAAACTCAACAATATAACTATCACATAAAGCATTCTTATCATGAGTCTCATGCATAAAATTATTACTCTCCACATAAGCATAATCAATTTTATTAGTAATAGTGGGAGCAAATTCAACAAAGTAGCTATCATTATTATTCTCATCAAGTGTAGGAGGCATAGTATAATAACAAAAAAATTATTCTCCATAGTAGGTGGCACCAAAATACCACTATCATTATAATCATCATAAATAGGAGGCAAAGTATCATCAAAGAAAATTTTGTCCTCAATGCTTGTGGGACTAAAAAGATCATGAAAACCAGCTTCCCCAAGCTTAGAACTTTCTATATCATTATCAACAATGGTGTTCAAAGCGTTCATACTAATATTACTACCAGCATGCAAATAAGATTTCATAGGTTTTTTAATTTTCGCATCAAACAATACATGTTTTAAATCAGGAAATAGAATAAGAAGCTCATTCTTGTCCATTATGCCAAACTAGTGTAAACAAGAAACAAAAAGATGCAATTGCAGGATCTAAAGGAAATAGCTTCGAGTACTTACAACGGCAAAAATAGCTTAGTAGCCGAGATCCGGAGTGTGAGTACCTTTTACCTTTCCTCCCCGGCAACGGCGCCAGAAAATAGCTTGATGTCTACGGGAGCTTCTATTCTTGTAGACAGTGTTGGGCCTCCAAGAGCAGAGGTTTGTAGAACAGACAACAAGTTTCCCTTAAGTGGATCACCCAAGGTTTATCGATCTCGGGGAGGAAGAGGTCAAAGATATCCCTCTCATGCAACCCCGCAACCACAAAGCAAGAAGTCTCTTGTGTCCCCAACACACCTAATAGGTGCACTAGTTCGGCGAAGAGATAGTGAAATACAGGTGGTATGAATGAATATGAGCGAGTAGTAACGGCGCCGAAAAATAGCTTGCCGGCGTGTAGTTGATGGTGGTAATATGGTAGCGATAGTAACGCAATAAAACGGTAAACAAGCAGCGATAGCGATATTTAGGAACAAGGCCTAGGGATTAGACTTTCACTAGTGGACACTCTCAACTTTGATCACATAACAGAATAGATAGATGCATACTCTACACTCTTTTGTTGGATGATGAACACCATTGCGTAGGATTACACGAACCCTCAATGTCGGAGTTAACAAGCTCCACAATTCAATGTTCATATTTAAATAACCTTAGAGTGCATGAAAGATCAACACGACTAAACCAAGTACTAACACATCATGCACACTGTCACCTTGACACTATGTAGGAGGAATAGATCACATCAATACCATCATAGCAATAGTTAACTTCATAATCTACAAGAGATCACAATCATAGCATACGCCAAGTACTAACACGGATGCACACACTGTCACCATTACACCGTGCAGGAGGAATAAACTACTTTAATAACATCACTAGAGTAGCACATAGATAAATTGTGATACAAAACACATTGCAATCATAAAGAGATATAAATAAGCACTTCACTACGCCATTCATAACGGTGAATAAGTATTACGTGAAATATAGCCTAAGAGACCCACACGGTGCACACACTTGTCACCTTTACACACGTGGGACAAGGAGTCTCCGGAGATCACATAAGTAAAACTCACTTGACTAGCATAATGACATCTAGATTACAAGCATCATCATATGAATCTCAATCATGTAAGGCAGCTCATGAGATTATTGTATTGAAGCACATAGGAGAGAGATTAACCACATAGCTACCGGTACAGCCCCGAGCCTCGATGGAGAACTACTCCCTCCTCATGGGAGACAGCAGCGTTGATGGAGATGGCGGTGGTGTCGATGGAGGAGCCTTCCGGGGCACTTCCCCGTCCCGGCGGCGTGCCGGAACAGAGACTCCTGTCCCCCAGATCTTGGCTTCGCGATGGCGGCGGCTCTGGAAGGTTTCTCGTACCGTGGCTTTTTTCCTCGAGGTTTTAGGTCTGGGACCTTTATATAGGCGAAGAGGCGGCGTCAGAAGGTCGAAGGGGCGCCGACACCATAGGGCCACGCGGCCAGGGGGTGGGCCGCGCCACCCTATCATCGCAGGGGCCCTGTGGCCACCCTCTGGTGGCTCTCGGGTGTTCTGGATGCTTCCGGTTGATACGTCTCCAACGTATCCATAATTTCTGTTGTTCCATGCTTGTTTTATGACAATACTTACATGTTTTGCTTGCACTTTATGATGATTTCATGCATTTTCCGGAACTAACCTATTAACAAGATGCCACAATGCCTGTTCCTGTTTTCTGCTGTTTTTGGTTCCGAAGAAGGCTGTTCGGGCAATATTCTCGGAATTCGACGAAACGAAGACCAAACCTCCTATTTTTCCCGGAAGCGTCCGAACACCGAAGAAGAGTCGGAGAGGGGCCGGAGGGCCACCACACCATAGGGCGGCGCGGCCTGGCCCGGGCCCGCGCCGGCCTGTGGTGTGGCGCCCCGAGTGCCCCCCGCGCCACCTCTTCGCCTATAAAATCCCTTTCGACCTAAAAACACCGTAACTCTTGACGAAACTCCGAGAAAGACTCCGGGGCGCCGCCACCATCGCGAAACTCCAATTCGGGGGACGAAGTCTCTGTCCCGGCACCTGCCGGGACGGGGAAGTGCCCCGGAAGCCATCTCCATCAACGCCACCGCCTCCATCATGCTCCGTGAGTAGTTCCCCCATGGACTACGGGTTCTAGCTGTAGCTAGTTGGTATTCTCTCCCCCATGTACTTCAATACAATGATCTCATGAGCTGCCTTACATGATTGAGATTCATCTGATGTAATCGGTGTTGTGTTTGTCGGGATCCGATGGATTGTTACATTATGATTGTCTATCTACAAAGTTTATGAAGTTATTGTTGCTGCAATCTTGTTATGCTTAATGCTTGTCACTAGGGCCCGAGTGCCATGATCTTAGATTTGAGCTCTATTCTTATTGCTTAGATTGTATCTACAAGTTGTATGCACATGTCACTGTCCGGAACCAATGGCCCCGAAGTGACAGAAATCGGGACAACCGGAGGGGATGGCGGTGATGTGAGGATCACATGTTTTCACGAAGTGTTAATGCTTTGCTCCGGTACTCTATTAAAAGGAGTACCTTAATATCCGAGTAGTTTCCCTTGAGGCCCGGCTGCCACCGGCTAGTAGGACAAAAGATGTTGTGCAAGTTTCTCATTGCGAGCACGTACGACTATTATTGGAAAACATGCCTACATGATTAATGATCTTGATATTCTGTCTTAATGCTATTTCAATCCTATCAATTGCCCGACTGTAATTTGTTCACCCAACACTTGTTATTGGAGAGTTTCCACTAGTGTAGATAGCTGGGAACCTCGGTCCATCTTTCATCATCATATACTCGTTCTACATGTCAACTATTTTCTGGTGCCATTGCTCTCATATTACTGCTACTGCTGTGTTACTGTTACTATTGCTCTCATATCACTGCTACTTTCACATCACCCCTGTTGCTAGTGCTTTTCCGAGTGCGGCTGAATTGACAACTCAGTTGTTAAGGCTTATAAGTATTCTTTACCTCCCCTTGTGTCGAATCAATAAATTGGGTAATACTTCCCTCGAAGACCGTTGCGATCCCCTATACTTGTGGGTCATCAAGACTATTTTCTGGCGCCGTTGCCGGGGAGGCATAGCTCTACTCATAAGTTCACCTGGGGAGTACACTCTACCTCTCTCTCTACTTTTATTTTATTTTGTTTTGCTAGTTTACTTTTGTCTAGTTTATTTGTGCTTAGTTTATTTCTGTCTAGTATTAGTTTGCTTAGTTTACTTTTGTCTAGTTTAATTTAGTTTTGTTTTACTTTCCTCATATACCCAAAAATCCATAAAAATTTGAAAAATCGAAAAATTAAAAACTGCTGTTATGGGAGAACCAACAACCTACTTGGAGCTTATAGAATGTTATAATTGTTATAGAGAATCAAGAACTGGTAAAATAATGAGTGCTATGATAGAAAAATTGAATACAATTGCTAAAATCTTGCTTGAATGCCATGATATAAACTGTTGCTCTCAACAGGATACTAAACATCTTAAATTTCAATGTGGCTTTAGTGAGGAATTTTTAATTAAGAGCTATAATCGGAATTGCTATATTCATTATGGGTTCGAAGAGGTAGAACAATTTGTCTTATTTATGGGAGCCTCCGAGATAGAATCCTTCATGGTTGAGAATTATGAAACTTGTGTTGTTTGTAAGGGCCTTAAAGATTATGTCTCTACTATCCTTAATTCTTGCATAGAATGCTACGAGTAGGAATCCTTATATCCTTGATTATAAAGAGAGACACATTAATGCACAAGAATGCACTCACAATTTGCGAGAACCGATGGAAGAAGAAATTGATGAACCTGAAAGCTCATTGGATGAAAAAGAGGAGGAAATTGATGAACCTGAATGCTCATTGGATGAAAAAGAAGAGGAGAGTGACGAACAAAAGGAGGAAGAATGGATTAGCTACCCATGTCAACCTTCTAATGAGAGTAACTCTTTATCTCTTACACTATTTGATTGTCCTCCATGCTTACCGGAAGAGGTTGAATGTTATGTTCCTGTGGATTCTCTTGAAATATTACCTATGAGTAAAACTTGTGAGAATAATTATGCTACTGTTATATATGATAATCCATGCTACTTTGATAAATCTTATGATAATGCTTTGTTTGTGCCTGATGTCGAAATGCATGGTACTAAAGAATTTTGCTTGGCAAATGTTTATGATAAAGCTCTAGATGATGGTCCTATGTTACTTGATAATATTAATTGTACTACTAATGAAAATGGGATTGGAGAGTTCTTGACTTATTCTATGAGTCCCATATCTATTGAGATTGATCAATTACCTTGTTATATTATTAATAAAAGTAAGTTTGAAAGTTTTAATTCCACTATTCTTGAACTTGATAAAAATTATGTGTTTGAAAATCATGAAAAGTATGCTGCATGTGATAGTTATATTGTTGAGTTTATTCATGAAGCTACTGAAAATTATTATGAGAGAGGAAAATATGGTAGTAGAAATTTGCATGGTACTAAAACACCTCTCTATATGCTTAAAATTTTGAAGCTACACTTGTTTTATCTTCTTATGCTTGTCACTTTGTTTTTCATGAATTTATTCGTGTACAATATTCCTTTGCATAGGAAGCATGTTAGGCTTAAATGTGTTTTGAATTTGCTTTTTGATGCTCTCTTTTGCTTCAAATACTATTTCTTGCGAGTGCATCATTTAAAACTGCTGAGCCCATCTTAATGGCTATAAAGAAAAGAACTTCTTGGGAGATAACCCATGTGTTATTTTGCTACAGTACTTTGTTTTATATTTGTGTCTTGGAAGTTGTTTACTACTGTAGCAACCTCTCCTTATCTTAGTTTTGTGTTTTGTTGAGCCAAGTGAAGCCTCTAATCGAAGGTTGATACTATATTTGGATTTCTGCGCAGAAACAGATTTCTATCTGTCACGAATCTGGGCTGTTCTCTCTGTAGGTAACTCACAAAAATATGCCAATTTACGTGCGTGTTCCTCAGATATGTACGCAACTTTCATTAGTTTTGAGTTTTCTGATTTGAGCAACGGAAGTATTTATTTAAAATTCGTCTTTACTGGCTGTTCTGTTTTAGCAGATTCTGTCTCTGTTTTTAGCATTGTCTCTTGTGGACTTTCAGCGAGGTTTTCTAGACGTAGAGGGCTGTAGCTAATGTTTTATTGAGTTCTTGCAATGTGCCACTACCGGACCAAGGTGGATTCAAAAAAAATTTGAGTACTAACCCCTCTAATGAAGTTTATGAGAAGTTTGGTGTGAAGGAAGTTTTCAAGGGTCAAGAGAGGAGGATGATATTTGATCGAGAAGAGTGAAAAGTCTAAGCTTGGGGATGCCCCCGTGGTTCATCCCTGCATATTTCAAGGAGACTCAAGCGTCTAAGCTTGGGGATGCCCAAGGCATCCCCTTCTTCATCAACTTATCGGGTTTCTTCTATTGAAACTATATTTTTATTCGGTCACATCTTATGTGCTTTACTTGGAGCGTCTGTGTGTTTATTTTCGTTTTGTTTATGTTTGAATAAATTCGGATCCTAGCAATCCTTGTTTGGGAGAGATACGCGCTCCGCTTTTTCATATGAACACTCGTGTTCTTCGTTTTACTTTTAATGTTCAATGATAAAAGTTGGAAGCTATTGCACTTATTTATATTTGGTTGGAAAAGGAAAATGCCTCATATGTCTTGGATAATTTGACACTTGGCAATTGTTTTGAGCTCTCAAGTAGATCATGATTAAGTTTTTTCATGTAGTCTAAGCCTATTAATGGAGAACTACTGTAGAGCTTGTTGAAATTGGTTTGCATAATTGGTCTCTCTTAAGGTCTAGATATTTTCTGGTAAAAATGTTTGAGCAACAAGGAAGATAGTGTAGAGTATTATAATGCTTGCAATATGTTCTTATGTAAGTTTTGTCTGTATCGGTTCATACTTGTGTTTGCTTCAAATAGCCTTGCTAGCCTAAGCCTTGTATCGAGAGGGATTACTTCTCATGCATCCAAAATACTTGAACCAACCACTATGCCATTTGTGTCCACCATACCTACCTACTATGTGGTATTTCCTGCCATTCCAAAGTAAATTGCTTGAGTGCTACCTTTAAACAATTCAAAATTTATTACCTCTGATTTGTGTCAATGTTTTATAGCTCATGAGGAAGTATGTGGTGTTTATCTTTCAATCTTGTTGGGCAACTTTCACCAATGGACTAGTGGCTTCATCCGCTTATCCAATAATTTTGCAAAAAGAGCTGGCAATGGGATTCCCAGTCCCAAATTAATTAACCAAAATAGACACTCCTCCATGGTATGTGATTGTTGGACGGCACCCGAAGGATTCGGTTAGCCATGGCTTGTGTAAGCAAAGGTTGGGAGGAGTGTCATCATCATAATGAAACTAAAATAAAAAGGCACTCCTTCATGGTATGAGATTGTTGGCAGGCACCCGAGGATTCGGTTAGCCATGGTTTGTGAAAGAAAGGTTGGAAGGAGTGCCACCCAAAAATAAAAATAATTCATGGGAGCCGCTCTTGAAGGTTTATCTAGCAAGGGGGTTAGAGTGCCCACTACCATTCGTTGACAACAACAAACACCTCTCAAAACTTTACTTTTATGCTCTCTTTATGTTTTCAAAACCAAAGCTCTAGCACAAATATAGCAATCGATGCTTTCCTCTTTGAAGGGCCATTCTTTTACTTTATGTTGAGTCGGTTTACCTACTTCCTTCCACCTTAGAAGCAAACACTTGTGTCAAGCTGTGCATTGATTCTTACATACTTGCATATTTGCATTCATCATATTACTTTGTGTTGACAATTATCCATGAGATATGCATGTTACAAGTTGAAAGCAACCGTTGAAACTTATATCTTCCTTTGTGTTGCTTCGATGCCTTTACTTTGAACTTATTGCTTTATGAGTTAACTCTTGTGCAAGACTTTTGATACTAGTCTTGAAGGTATTATTCATGAAAAGTTTTGCTATATGTTATCTACTTGTTAGCAACTATAGATCATTGCCTTGAGTCACTTCATTCATTTCATATGCTTTGTAATAGTATGATCAAGGTTATGTAAGTAGCATGTCACTACAGAAATTATTCTTTTTATCGTTTACCTGCTCGGGACGAGCAGGAACTAAGCTTGGGGATGCTTGATACGTCTCCAACGTATCCATAATTTATGTTGTTCCATGCTTGTTTTATGACAATACTTACATGTTTTGCTTGCACTTTATGATGATTTCATGCATTTTCCGGAACTAACCTATTAACAAGATGCCACGGTGCCGGTTCTCGTTTTCTGCTGTTTTTGGTTCCGAAAGGCTGTTCGGGCAATATTCTCGAATTCGACGAAACGAAGACCAAACCTCCTATTTTTCCCGGAAGCGTCCGAACACCGAAGAAGAGTCGGAGAGGGGCCGGAGGGCCACCACACCATAGGGCGGCGCGGCCTGGCCCGGGCCCGCGCCGGCTCGTGGTGTGGCGCCCCGAGTGCCCCCTGCGCCGCCTCTTCGCCTATAAAATCCCTTTCGACCTAAAAACACCGTAACTCTTGACGAAACTCCGAGAAAGACTCCGGGGCGCCGCCACCATCGCGAAACTCCAATTCGGGGACGAGAGTCTCGTCCCGGCACCCTGCCGGGACGGGGAAGTGCCCCGGAAGCCATCTCCATCAACGCCACCGCCTCCATCATGCTCGTGAGTAGTTCCCCCATGGACTACGGGTTCTAGCTGTAGCTAGTTGGTATTCTCTCCCCCATGTACTTCAATACAATGATCTCATGAGCTGCCTTACATGATTGAGATTCATCCGATGTAATCGGTGTTGTGTTTGTCGGGATCCGATGGATTGTTACATTATGATTGTCTATCTACAAAGTTTATGAAGTTATTGTTGCTGCAATCTTGTTATGCTTAATGCTTGTCACTAGGGCCCGAGTGCCATGATCTTAGATTTGAGCTTTATTCTTATTGCTTAGATTGTATCTACAAGTTGTATGCACATGTCACTGTCCGGAACCAATGGCCCCGAAGTGACAGAAATCGGGACAACCGGAGGGGATGGCGGTGATGTGAGGATCACATGTTTTCACGAAGTGTTAATGCTTTGCTCCGGTACTCTATTAAAAGGAGTACCTTAATATCCAGTAGTTTCCCTTGAGGCCCGGCTGCCACCGGCTGGTAGGACAAAAGATGTTGTGCAAGTTTCTCATTGCGAGCACGTACGACTATTATTGGAAAACATGCCTACATGATTAATGATCTTGATATTCTGTCTTAATGCTATTTCAATCCTATCAATTGCCCGACTGTAATTTGTTCACCCAACACTTGTTATTGGAGAGTTGCCACTAGTGTAGATAGCTGGGAACCTCGGTCCATCTTTCATCATCATATACTCGTTCTACATGTCAACTATTTTCTGGTGCCATTGCTCTCATATTACTGCTACTGCTGTGTTACTGTTACTATTGCTCTCATATCACTGCTACTTTCACATCACCCCTGTTGCTAGTGCTTTTCCAGGTGCAGCTGAATTGACAACTCAGTTGTTAAGGCTTATAAGTATTCTTTACCTCCCCTTGTGTCGAATCAATAAATTGGGTAATACTTCCCTCGAAGACCGTTGCGATCCCCTATACTTGTGGGTCATCACCGGTCAAAATAGGAACCTGGGCGTTGATTTCGTCCAATTCCGAGAATATTTTGTTACTAGGATTTCTGAAACCAAAAACAGCAGAAAACAGGAACTGGCCCTTCGGCATCTCGTCAATAGGTTAGTTCCAGAAAACGCATAAATATGACATAAAATGTGCATATAACATGTAGATATCATCAATAATGTGGCATGGAACATAAGAAATTATCGATACGTCGGAGACGTATCACAGAGCTATTACCTGGGCGGCGGGAGCTGTGGCCGCAACATCTAGCATGAAGATGTCATGAGTTGCGCCCTCGCCTGCCAGAAATGTGGCCTCCGGGGTGTGCTTCGGTGTCCCCCCCCCCCCTTAGCTCCATGGTTCTGAGAAGTTGGAGCTGCTCCAGCTTTTGCTACACATACATGAAGTTGAATTCATGAAATATAAAATGCAGAGCACACCTCGTTATATCTGGGACGCACCACGTGATCGCTTAAATCTTTGGCTGGAAGTCCATCTCAGCTTATGGAGAAGTATTTCCTGGCGTTGGAGTTGGCCTGGCCACGACAGTGAGGATGGCTATGGCGGCCGGCGCTGAACCACCCGGCACTGCCGTGACGTTCCCAAATAGCAGGTAATTAGAAATCTTGAACCAGTTTTCAGATCCATATTTTGATACTAATAGAATTATGGATCCATTATGAACTCAAGAGAGGAGATGGATTTGAAAAGTTAAGTGCAAGCTGCTCTAGCTTTTGGTACACAAACATAAAAACACGGACCGCTCGTAATTTACATCCGACTGCTACTGGTTTGACTTCATCGTAACGCGATTTACATTTTTCACCACTGAATCGTGGACTCCGGTGAACGAGTCGATGTACCTTCAGCCGAAGTCAAACTTGTCTGATTCATTCTCGCCGCCACGCAAATCGAGTTGTAGCTCGCTGCCACCACCGCAAGGAGCTTGTTGTTGCCTCCACTACGTCTCACGCTGCCTCACCAATGACGAAGTTGGTTGTGGCGGCCACACAAGTTTCTGGCGGCGGCGGCAACAAGCTACAACTCGATTTTTGCGGCAGCAAGAATGATTCAGACAAGTTTAACTTCGGTTGAAGGTAAGTTGATTTGTTTGCTGGTGGCTTCGATTCGGTGGTGGCATGTGTGAATCACGCTGCGGTAAAGTCAAATCGGGAAAGAGTCTGGGCATTGGGAAACATACCTGAGAGAGGAGGGGAGAAAGATAAAACGCGCGTAACATTTTGGTCACTTATCGATGGCAGTGGGATGTAAATAAATAACCAATCCATGTTTTTATGTTCTGCGGAACCAACTCCACGTATTTGTACCAAAAACTGGAGCAACTACACGTATTTGTACCAAAATCTGGAGCAACTCCACAGATCAAAACAAAAAAGCTGAAGCAGCTCCAATTTTTCAGAACCATGGAGCAGGGGGGACACCGGAGCAATCACGGTGGCCTCCATTGTGCAAGCTAAGGCATGGGGGCTGCGGCTGGATGAGAGTGGAGGAATCAGCAGAAGTGCGAGGGTTGTGGACCAGGTGGAAACATTTCTCCACATGCTAGCTGTCTGCGTGTTGTCCGCGCTGCCGCAAACTGGCCCCAAATTTGGGTAATTTGGGGCCAGTTTGCTTCAAAACGGACACGTCCGGCGTCTCGGTAGCGCGTTGGGCCTCGTTTTCGGCCTCCACGAACCACGACGGTCACAATCCATCGGGATGTGGGGGACCGTTGGAGATGGCCTAAGTAACCAGTACCGCCAAAATAAAAACTACTTTAGAGTACAGGAGGACATGTTTTTCAGTATACTAACACTAAAAATAAAATCAGTTCAGATGTCTTTTTCAGCATGTGCTAGACCTGTTTTTTGTCACCGGATTGTAAACTACTCTCTTAGTACACTATTATAAGATGTTTAGGTTTTTTAAAAATGCATATATCTAAAATTTAATTGTGTGTCAGTGTAGGATCACTTATTTCGGTCCATATCTAGTACACATTAAAATATCAAAAACATTTTATAATAGTGAAAGGAAAGAGTAGCAATTTTTTTCGGTTTAACCCCTTCTGCGTATATGCTAGAGTTGCTCTTGCAATTATTGGGCATCTTCAAATTGTACAAACTATAGGTGTGCGTATATGAGGACATGACTGAAAACAGCAAACAAAACAAAGCACATGCTACCAACCGTCGGCGCCCATGACCAGCCAGGCTAGTAAGCAGCACAGCATATTGAATAGTGGTATAGTACATCTCGATAAATTGTTTGTTTATCTTAGCCAGCCATCATGTGCCTGGAGCCATATGGGTCAAGTCATTTTTTTCAGAATAAAATTGTTCCTCTTGGCCGCCGTGACATTACAGATCTTGTGTATTGCTCCGTTGAACGCCGTGATAGTATAAGCGCACGCCCTCACTAATCTAGTTGCCAACCCAGTTGAGGAAAATGGACTGCTCATTCAGTCTTATTCCCCTCGCTCTGAAGGTTCATCTTCTCTAGGTAAGCGCCTTTACAGCTTCTCTATCCATCTTCAGATTCGTATTTAGCCCGACGATAATCCCTGTTGATGTGCTTATTCGCCCCAGGTTTTTCGTTAATTTTTCACCGAACCTTGAATCTGTTTGCTGGATAAACTAGCGTTTCTCTTAATAATGTTCGTTGTCTGTCAGAAGCTCTACCAGCAAGATCGAGTGGCAGAGCACCTAATTTCGTACAGCTTCTTAACAGTACATGCTCTTGCCCATAAGGATTTTTCCACAAGAATCGCTACCATGGAGAACAACAAGTTGGATGGTGTGAGTGATGAGCCAAGGAAGATGCCATTCCAGTTGTTAAAGGAGATCACAAACAACTTCGACCCGGAGAGAAAACTTGGTAGTGGTGCCTCTGGAGAGGTTTATAAGGTATATACCCCCTAACAAATTACAGGGCTATAGTTTTTTATTAGGGACATTTCTGTGTAACCCCAGTTGTATCCATTCCCTTGTTCTTTGTTTTTGACAAACGTTAGCTGTTTTGAGTACTATTTTGTACTGATGTGACTATGTCTACTGCTAATTGTCTTGGTTCTTAAGTTGGTTCTGTAACTTCTGTTGGCAAGTGAAATAAATCATCTAATTTAAATGGAGCAATTATGGAAGAGTACAGGTCCAAACCCACATCGTGCATATACATGGATGAACCAAACCTGATTTAAAGCTTCAATGCAACACATGAACTTGAAAGAGTTTCTCCTGAAGCAAGTCAATTCTGTGAGCTCATGCTCCCAAGGTACATGCATATAATTAAAGGTCGAATATTATAATGAAATGACAACATGCTAAATTTTGTCGGTAGTTCTAGGATGTAGCAGCTATTCAAAGATGTGACTAATATTATGAAACAATGGTATTATTGATTGTGAGCATGAGAATGATTGCATGTAAAACACACCACCAAAAGGTATGAGGTGATATACCAAAATTAAGTGGTGGAAGATGTGGACGAAACTTTTAGGCTTTGTACTACTATGTTATGTGTTTCTACATTGAAAAGTATTTACTAATATGTGCATAAATCATAAAAGTTGGGTATCATAAAAGTATGAACGTTGTTGAACAGGGAGTCTTTAAAGATGGAAAAGTGATTGCCGTAAAAAAGCTGCGTTTCATGCCCTGGAGTGACGACAAACAATTTCAAAATGAATTTGAACACCTTACAAGGCTCAAGCATCCAAATATTGTCCGATTAGTGGGATTTTGTGACGAAACAGAGGACGTATGTGTACCAATCGAAGGCCAAATTATACATGCTGTGCACATGCACAGGGCGCTCTGCCTCGAGTACGTGCCCAACGGTGGTCTTGGCCAGTTTCTTTATGGTATGTTGGCTGATCTAAGACAAGTGCGCTGTTCAGTATGTAATAAATTACTATACAAGTTTGATTTTTGAGGATTCTTCTCTTTGATCTGGCAGAAAAACATCTTGGACTTAGTTGGCGCATATGTTTCAAAATTATCCAGGGGACTTGCCAGGGCTTAAAATACCTTCATAAATTTCTCACCATGCACTTTGATCTGAAACCGGATAATATATTACTAGATGAGAAGATGATGCCGAAAATAGCAGATTTTGGTTTATCGAGACTATTGGGTGAAGAGAACACCGTAATGACAAAAACTCCTCTAGGGACAATGTAAGATTAATGTCTAATTCGAAGTTTGGAACACATATTTGTAATCAGCCTAACTAGAATCTATTTACTCTGATTTGGTTTTTTCTACTCATGTTACCAAGCAGTGGATACTTGCCACCGGAGTTCATAAACAAGCAAATAATCTCAAATAAATATGACATATTCAGTTTGGGTGTCATAATTAAAAGGATATTGACTGGAATGGACTACTTTGAAATTTGCCACATGGATGACAATGAATGTATCGAGCATGTAAGTATATTATGTTCTTTGTTTTCAGTTTGAAGAATAAGTTCTTTGTTTTTTGTTAGTACTGTGAAAAAATCTGTTTCCAAACAAAATGGCCTTACTTGGCAAAAGAGAAATGCAACTGGCCAGCTAGGGATGACAAAAGATGAAAAAGTCTACAGCTTCAGGCATGCATGTTCTTTCATCATTTTCATGATATTAATACATACACTTTTTTTAAAGGTACACAACAACTGGAGGAAAAGGTTGCAAGAGATACCGGATTATCCCTGGCTTGAGGTAGATTGCAAGCAAGTTAGGACCTGTATTGAGATAGCTGTAGAATGCACGAAGGAGGACCCACGTAAAAGGCCAACGATTAACAAAATCGTTTCTAGACTAACAAAGGGGGAGGGAAACAAAAATATCTCCAAGGTACATCTGTTCTTATGTCATTCCCATACATGAGTTGCGATTTTAATATGTTTGACTGCCAACTGAGATTTATGTTCCGCTTTATCTAAACAGTATGAAGAGCAAGTAGATATTCCCTTTATTACTTTTTTGTAACATTATTTGCATGATGAGTTCTTGTTCGGTACAGCCCATCTGGAAAAATGGTAGTTAATGAAAGACCTTCGTTAAATTGATTTAAGAGGATGAGAGAAAGATGAGACGTCTGACATAAATACGGAGTTGTCTGTAGGAGAACAAATGAGGCCAGCAAAGAACAAGGTCTGCGAAAATCGGTCTAGAGTACAAGAAAACAAGTGAAAACTAACTTTTCTATAAAAAAACCAAATCCTGACATGCATACTTCACCTATTGGATCTGTGCTAAATATAATGTTCAGGTGAAAAATTAGACTAAATTACTCCAGGTTCCTGACATGTATAGGTGAGTGATCGGTTGCGATGATGAGAGGAAGAACTACATTAAATAATTAGAAGGACATGTTTTGATCTCCATCACTGATTGAATGTGAAGTTATAAACTTTTTTAGGAGTGTATCGAAGAAACGCTGCCGCTTCACAATGAACAATTTTTCCATTATGTCTCCGAAATGTCTTCTCCAGGTTAGTCCTACTGTAAATGATATATTTCAATAGCATGTTTCCACCCCTGCTTGCATCAGTAACTCTATGTCAAAAGAAAAGGCACGCCTTATATCGAAGTGCTGCAACAACCAGAAATTTGGAAAAGTTATAGTACCATTCTCTACATTAATCACAGATAGGACTAAAATGCTTCGTAAACATTGCACATACATCTGAAAGCACCTTTACTTTAGTGCACCTGTGTTTTGTGGTGGAGCCGCTGCTCCATGGAGCTTAAAACTTGCTCTCAATCTAGAAACAAATTAGCCCAAGGACATCACTTTTGCTATCTAGTTCTTCTTAATCTGTCATCTGTTTGCACATGTGACCGACAAAGTACGCAGGTTGGGCCTAAACCATTTTGATACCCAAGGAATTTTTATATAGGTTATAATTGGAGCAAACTATAAATGCACAAACTGCAAATTGTTGCAGCTCACATTATTTGCTAACCTTGCTCTTATGTGGAGTGAATGTTGTCTAATCAGATCTGGAAGATGGAGATGATCGTATGGAGAACAAGTCGCTCCTTCACATGTTTGAACTTCCGTTCCATTTTCTTTGTGAAATCACAAATGGTTTCTCAGAGGAACAAGTAGTTTCTTATCAGACATCTGCAACAGTTTTTAAGGTATTTTTGTTCCTTCAACCATATGTCATCATGTCTACCATATATTAGTAAGCAAAGTTAAACAGGGCATACTTCGCTCTGGGGAAGAGATTGCTGTGAAGTTCTTAGACGGAAGCCATCTCGCAACTCTTGATAATATGTTTCAGAAAGAATTTGGCAATCTCATGGATGCCAAGCACGATAATATATTGCAATTAGTTGGCTTTTGCTGTGAAAATGAAAGGAAGATGGTCAAGCATGAAGGGAGATATATTTTTACGGACGAGGTAGCTTATCTACTATGCTATGAGTATGCCCAGAGTGGAAACCTTGACAAATATATCTATGGTGAGATATGATACTAAAGTCTCTCTTCTTCCTTTTGACTTTTGAGTAAAATTCGGTATTAATCATATACTCCTATTTGATAAAAAAATTGTTTATTTGGATTTAATAAAACACACCACGCTGGATTAGATTTTAGAGCCAAAATTCAACATCTCAGCCAAGAAAATTCAAAACAGGTTATTGGTTTGGTGAAGTGTCTATCTTCAGTAGAATTCAACATTCTGAGGGCAATGAGAAATATATTTTTAAAATTTAATGGACCCGTACCCTCAAACTGTTCCTCCAACGATGTGAATTTAGGAACACTTTACAAGGAAGTCTAAAAGCACTCTGTCAGAATACCTAAATGATTATCTTGTTTATTTGTCAAAATAGCGCTCTTCTGAGCTCTTGCAACTCTAGTTCTACCACTAATCCACTAAATCACTTAACTTCTCGTGCCCAAGTCAAGCCTCGCATGATGTAAACTATAAAGATGGATAAAGACAGAGACAGAGAGGCAGGAGCCTAGAATTATATCATTTGTAAGAACCAGTTCTTTTTGTACAGGCGAATCTTGTCTTGATTGGAATACGCGCTTCAAAATAATTATAGGCATTTGCGAGGGGCTGCAATTCTTGCATACAGAATCTGAACTACATATTTTTGGTACATCTCTTGATCCTGAAGACATATTATTGGATGCAAACATGGTGCCTAAACTTCAAGATGTTGGTCTATCAAATCTCATTGAAAAACTAACCCCAAAAAGGTCAGAATATGCTCTGCAAGCAATGTGATCTCAGTTGTCACATATCTCCAGTTTTCTCTCTTTGGTAAAATAAGATGCATTTATTTGTCATGTTATATTTACTAAAACATTCAATGTGCTTCAGTAGAAACATAGATCCAGATTTTGTAGTAGAGCAGACACTAGCTTCAATGCGGTTGGACATACTCAGGTTAGGTATCTTAATCCTGCAGGTCACAACAGGAGAGAGAAAAAAACATGTAAGGCAAACGTTTTGACGATTGGGAGAATTATTTAAAGTTTTGTAGTTGGTACTCACACTTAAGCTCCTCACTCTTAATCTGCAAGGTACACTTATGGGACGATGAAGACATATTATCGAGGTACCCATCCTTCGATATCACTTTTATTGGTCAATTCAAACTATGCTTCCAGACTGGACTTAGGTGTGCCGGGGGCAGTAAGGTGGGAAGTCCCACTTCCATCCAGGAAATTATCGAAACACTGAAGAGTGCATATTTAGGGCCAATGTCAAACGAGGTATGAATTTCTGGAACATAAACGGTCTACTCATTCAGTATGATATAGTGTACAAAAGTATGCACTGGAAATAAAATCTTGTTTTAGTAAAACATCAAACTGAACCTTTTTACCAATTTAGCCCAAATGTTTGACTGCAAGCCCTCTAATAGATACATTATGAAAACAATATTTGTTGATGAATCTGATTATACTGATTTCATAGCGTATGTTTTCTTTTCGAAAGGGCAAAAAACCCGGCGTGTATATCAATTGATCCATATAACCTTTTAATTTCATTTGATAGTGTAGGTTTGAAAACAATTATAGACTTTATCAGTTTATGAAATTTTGACGTATGACAGGATTAAAGTTGCTTGTACATAGAAACAAAGGGGGCATTTTTCCTGTATCTACCTTAATCTCCTCCGCTATAATCGCATGGGGATTATAGCGGAAAGTACTTTCCAACAATATTTTGTGGTGAAACACAATTGTTACCAGATTTGGATTTTATTCTTGGCAGGACATGACACCCTTGTCCACCGCATTGCATCCTCAGCTTATATCCAGCCTCCAACGCGAATTGTCCTCCTACCGCAGTCGTGTAAGCTCTGCTGCTATTATATTCTAATTCTTCCATCTTATTGTATGCCAAAGACTAATGTAGTAATGTGCTATTTTAATCCAAAAAATATATGCTTTGTCTTATTTCGTGTTGTGTTTCCATGGTTTTCCCGTTGGACATATATATGATGGCAGTCAATCCAACCAATAAAAAAGGTACTACCTCTGTTCTTTATTAATTGACACCAGGCATGTATGTGTGTAGGCTACTTTCTCTGCACAACTCACGTCAATTTAATCCGAACGGAGGGAGTATTATTTTTTTCTTTGATCGTGCTATCGTGTTTCCGAATTGTCAACTTTTATATGTTTTAAACCCTACTATCATGTATTCCCTTATTGTGCAATGTCACCAAATAATATATTGTATTGATACATAGTTTGGCTGTCACCTATAGAAACAAAACAATGGTTTCAATTCCCTAGGCATTCATCCCTTCTTTATTTAAAAAATATCTATCCGGATTTATAACACAACACCCATAAAATATCTATTGAAACCCTGAGTCATGTAACTTCAATAATGAAATAACTAGAGACGGCTCGATCGCAAGTTCAACGTCACCTCCACATAAGAGCTACCTTCAGTACACCCCCATAAACACGTCATCGATCGAGAATGATTCCTACCCCTTCAAAATTAAGGCTAGACTTTGAATTAATTAAGTCGAAGTCTAACCTTGTTAAAACTTGTATAGCCCATTTGAATATGTATGTGTTGTATACTTAGTACGACATTGTTTGTACGAATAATACAGTCATAGTGGCCCCATCCTTCGTTGTAGATCATGTTCAAGGTGTCCTTGGCGATGGTGAGCTATGGGGCTCCTTTGCTCGGTCGCGGTAATCGGCATGAGCTCCCGCGTCCCTCTTAGGCATGCCCGGAGCAGTGTCATGTGACACGCGCGTGGATAGTGATCAAGAAGCTGCATATCAATATCGGTGGTGTTCACGGTGCATGGGCTGATGCATGCGCTCACATCCCAAGTCCTATCCATATGCAGCTGATGCATGCATGCCTATGCATCCGCATGCAGCTTCGTCTAAGTGGCTCAGCTTCCCTGAGTTGTCGTTTTTCTCTTGCCGGAATTTTGCAAGACCAAAAGCGAGGAATAGGGGCGAGCTAGCTAGAAGAGAGGGGATCGAAGGTGGCCGTCAGATCTGACAAGGAATGGGGATTGATGGCATCCACTAGAGCACGAATTAGGTGTCATCTCATGTGCATGCCAGAGGAATTAAGTGCCCTTATAGAGGGTTGGCTTGTTTAGGATTAATTCATTGGTTAGTAATAGAAACTTCGGATGGATGTGCATTAGTTGAAAGGACGAGATGGTTAGGACCATATGTGTAAGGGTCTAAATTGGTAACCGCTTGGGTACTCTCTAACCAGATTAGCTCTTTGGCACTCGACATGTGGCCTAGTTTATTTTTTAGTTAGGTAGTGTTAATCTAGCACAAATTTATTGCCTAATTTGTGCTAATTTTAGTTTGAGCTTTTCTGCCGAGTACCGTGTGAACCATTAGCATAGGCAAATTTTCCTTTTGTTGGGTAGCACCAATCTAGAGCTCAATTAATTGCTTGCTCTCTCTCAAGAGTGGTATAATTAATTAGTAACTTTTGTGGATTTATAATTTTGTCTAAAATTATTTACTCGATGTGGGAATCAAACTGTGGTCCTGAGAGTAACCGTCTATGGCCTCATTTTGTATAAATATTAAAGTAGCTTTATTTCTCAATTACTTTTTTCGCTCCTCTTTTTGTGTGTCAAGAACACATGACTTTTGATCACTTTTTTAGTTCCCTTTCTAAAGCCGGTGGATTTTTTAGGGGGGGGGGGGGGGGTTCTAGGTTGAAAAAACACATTCAATTTCATGAACTAGCACTTTCAATTCAAATCACCTACGACTTTCAACTCAAAATTATTGAATCATGTATTTTTAATCAAAATTCATGTTAGCTAGACTAGATATTTTTACAATTCTTTTTTTCGGGTTAGTGATTTTTAAGGGGCTTAATAACGAGTTGAGAAAAACCCACCTTCAACTAAAATGTACTAACACTTTTAACTCAAATAAACTATCTCTTTACTATCACGGTTTATCTCACATAATGTGGATGTTTATCAACGTGTTGTTGAGGTAGTTACCATCATACTTATGATGTTGTTAAGGTAGTACCAAAAATGCTGATGATATAGTTATTAACATGTTTACGATGTTGATATCAAAGTGCCAAGTGTTGAGTAACTAGTTATTAACTTGATTATTATGAAGTTACCAAGGTATTGAGTATCTAGTCACCAACATGATGATCAATTATGTAGTTATCAAGGTGTTTATTTAGCTAGTGACCAACACAGTGTTGATTTAGGTACGGAGGTGTTCAATGACTATTGACCAACATGTTGATGTAGTTACCAAGGTGTTAAGTACTAGTCACCGACGCTGATTCTCATGTTGTTAACAAGATGTTGAGTACTGTTACCAACGTGGTGTTAATGTACTTATCCAAGAATTTATAACTATTTACAACCATGTGTTGATGTAGGTATCAAGGTGCTTAGTAACTAGTCACCAACCAGTGCTAATGTTGTTACCAAGGTGTTCAGTAACTAGTGACCAATAAGTGCTAATGTTGATCAGTACTAGTCGCTGAAACTGATTCCCATACTATTAACAAGATGTTAAGTACACAGTTACCAACATGGTGCTAATGTAGTTATCCAAGTGTTGAGTAACTATTTTACCAACATGTGTTGATGTAGGTATCAAGGTGTTCACTAACTAGTCACCAATAAGTGCTAATGTGGTTATGAATATGTTCAGTAACTAGTCACCACCAAGTTGTTGATGTAGTTACCAAGGTGTTTAGTAACTAGTCACCAGGGACGAAGAAAGGGGGAACGAGCGGGGCAAGACCCCCCCCCCCTCCCTAATGATTTGTCCGTCCCTTGAAAAAGATTTGTTGATCGCTATTTCTTACCCTTTCCAGCTACGTCGCCCCCTCCATGTGCATGCAACACATGTGAAGCAACCCCCAAATCCCCTTTGATGAGCCCATCTAGTAATATAAATGCACTTACAAGAAGTCCAACAACTATAAGCCCATCCGGAAGACAAGGAATCAACAAGGGGTCAACAGTCAGCATAGTCACGCACGTCCTGAATAGATTGTTCTGTTTCTGGAATTATATTGTGCCTGTGTTGCACACCCGCTTGTCGGCCGCTGCCGAGGCCTCAAATACAGAAGATCAGTGGCCACGATGTGTCGAGAATTGACAACTTAGAAGGATTGTCGAATGGTTTCTCTCATCGTTGCATTCCTCCCTCGATAGGGTTAGTTTGGTTGGTGCCACGGTTTGTCATTGACCTGCCCAGAGTCTCTTCCTCCATCTTACTTCTAGTCTTTTTTGATAGCCTAATTAGATGATTGTTTCCGTCCTATTGCCTAGTTGTGTATTTCGGGTTTTGACTACTGAGATTTCATTGAATCAGATTAAGTCCAATATTGACAACTGAACCAATTTGTATATCATCTATCCCTAGTGCACTAGTAATATTATCAATCTCCGCTCACCAAAACAATTTATCAATTGTATAGAAGAGCACAAAAAACCATATACTAAGAAAAGTAAGACTCCCCCCTATACTGAAATCCTATCTCCGTCACTGCTAGACACCAACCCAGATGCTCATGTTCTTACCAAGATGTTCAGTATGTTCTTACCAACATGGTGCTAGTGTAGTTATCTAATTTGAAAGGGTGGTGCTAGCGACTAGAAGGGGGGTTGAATAGGAGCTACACAAGTTTTACCTTTTTAAATTTTTGGAGCCGAAGCGCCAAAGTAAAGGTGATTGCTCTGTCATTCCATGGAAAGCATGCGAAATCCTTTGATTGTTTATAGAATCAAAATAACTAGATAGTCTTTCTTGTTCCACTTGCAAGGCAAGGAAAACAAAATGTCAGTTTCGTTATTACAACCTTATTTTTTTATGTCAAAGACAAAAAGCTACGCGCAAATTCTCATTGGATCTCGGTTGTTCTTAACAGCGATGGCTATTCATTTAAGTCTTCGGGTAGCACCACCAGATCTTCAACAAGGTGGAAATTCTCGTATTTCGTATGTACATGTTCCTGCAGCTCGGATGAGTATAGTTATTTATATCGCGACAGCTATAAACAGTTCCTTGTTCCCATTAACAAAACATCCCCTTTTTCTTCGCTCTTCCGGAACCGGTACAGAAATTGGTGCTTTTTCTACTTTGTTTACGTTAGTGACTGGGGGGTTTCGGGGAAGGCCTATGTGGGGTACCTTTCGGGTGTGGGATGCTCGTTTAACTTCTGTATTCATCTTGTTCCTTATTTACCTGGGTGCACTGCGTTTTCAAAAGCTTCCTGTCGAACCGGCTCCTATTTCAATCCGTGCTGGACCGATCGATATACCAATAATAAAGTCTCCAGTCAACTGGTGGAATACATCGCATCAACCTGGGAGCATTAGCCGATCTGGTACATCAATACATGTTCCTATGCCCATTCCAATCTTGTCTAACTTTGCTAACTTCCCCTTCTCTACCCGTATCTTGTTCGTTCTGGAAACACGTCTTCCTATTCCATCTTTTCCCGAATCTCCCTTAACGGAAGAAATAGAAGCTCGAGAAGGAATACCACTAAAAACCTAGTTCGCTCTCAAATAAAAACCTAGTTCACTCGCTAAAGCATCCATGGCTGAATGGTGAAAGCGCCCACCAACCTAGAAAGACAAAATGGGTCAAAAAGTAGGTTCGATTCCTGCCGGATGCCTCAGCCTCTTAAAGACAGAAACAGAGGAGGGAAAGAAGGTAGTATAGGGAACTTGCTTTTGGATTCTTATCGAAAGTGAATCCCTCTAACACTTGCAAAGTAAATGAAAACACAAGTAAGAGTGAGAGTGAAAGGAAAGCGGTACAACCGAGAGCAAGCAGAGATGAGACGCAATATGTTTTCCCGTAGTTCCTTCCACAATAGGAAGTATGACTACGTTGAGGTGTGGAACCACAAAGGTGATCACCAAGACCAGTGATCAATTATCCAGAAAAAATAACCAGCCAATGAACCATACGAAAATGGTGGGTCATCATTTGTATTGCTAAAATTTATTCCTACACACTTGAGCACATACGGTAAAATTTTATTCACGTGTTGTTAACAAACACTCAAAACGGTAGAGATAGAGCATGATCTTTCATAAGTATTGAGTCAATAGTTATCATCATGATGATGATGTAATTATTAATGCATTGAATAAAACGTTACCATGCATTGTGCATTTTTTTATACTCACTGATACGTCTCCAACGTATCGATAATTTCTTGTGTTCCATGCCACATTATTGATGTTATCTACATGTTTTATGCACACTTTATGTCATATTCGTGCATTTTCTGGAACTAACCTATTAACAAGATGCCGAAGTGCCGATTCTTTGTTTTCTGCTGTTTTTGGTTTCAGAAATCCTAGTAAAGAAATATTCTCGGAATTGGACGAAATAAAAGCCCGGAGGCCTATTTTCTCACGAAGCTTCCGGAAGTCCGAAGGAGAGACGAAGAGGGGCCACGGGGCGCCAAACCCTAGGGCGGCGCGGCCCCCCCTTGGCCGCGCCGGCCTGTGGTGTGGGCCCCTCGTGCCGCCTCTTGACCTGCCCTTCCGCCTACAAATAGCCTCCGTGACGAAACCCCCGATGCCGAGAGCCACGATACGGAAAACATTGCCGAGACGCCGTCGCCGCCGATCCCATCTCGGGGGATCCTGGAGATCGCCTCCGGCACCTGCCGGAGAGGGGATTCATCTCCCGGAGGACTCTACACCGCCATGGTCGCCTCCGGAGTGATGAGTGAGTAGTCTACCCCTGGACTATGGGTCCATAGCGGTAGCTAGATGGTTGTCTTCTCCCCATTGTGCTATCATTGTCGGATCTTGTGAGCTGCCTATCATGATCAAGATCATCTATATGTAATTCTATATGTTGCGTTTGTTGGGATCCGATGAATAGAGAATACTTGTTATGTTGATTATCAAAGTTATGCTTATGTGTTGTTTATGATCTTGCATGCTCTCCGTTATTAGTAGATGCTGCGGCCAAGTAGATGCTTTTAACTCCAAGAGGGAGTACTTATGCTCGATAGTGGGTTCATGCTGCATTGACACACAGGACGATGATGAGAAAGTTCTAAGGTTGTGTTGTCTTGTTGCCACTAGGGATAAAACATTGATGCTATGTCTAAGGATGTAGTTGTTGATTACATTACGCACCATACTTAATGCAATTGTCCGTTGTTTGCAACTTAATACTTGGAGGGGTTCGGATGATAACTCTGAAGGTGGACTTTTTAGGCATAGATGCGGTTGGATGGCGGTCTATGTACTTTGTCGTAATGCCCAATTAAATCTCACTATACTCATCATGATATGTATGTGCATTGTCATGCTCTCTTTATTTGTCAATTGCCCAAGCTGTAATTTGTTCACCCAACATGCTTGTTCGTCTTATGGGAGAGACACCTCTAGTGAGCTGTGGACCCCGGTCCAATTCTCTTTCTTGAAATACAATCTCTGCAATACTTGTTTCTCTTGTTTTCTCTGCAAACAATCATCTTCCACACAATACGGTTAATCCTTTGTTACAGCAAGCCGGTGAGATTGACAACCTCACTTGTTTCGTTGGGGCAAAGTAGCTTGGTTGTGTTGTGCGGGTTCCACGTTGGCGCCGGAATCTGCGGTGTTGCGCCGCACTACATCCCGCCGCCATCAACCTTCAACGTGCTTCTTGGCTCCTCCTGGTTCGATAAACCTTGGTTTCTTTCGAGGGAAAACTTGCTGCTGTGCGCATCATACCTTCCTCTTGGGGTTGCCCAACGAACGTGTGAAATACACGCCATCAAGCTCTTTTTACGGCGCCGTTGTCGGGGAGATCAAGACACGCTGCAAGGGAGTCTCCACTTCTCAATCTCTTTACTTTGTTTTTGTCTTGCTTTATTTTATTTACTACTTTGTTTGCTGCACTAAATCAAAATACAAAAAAATTAGTTGCTAGTTTTACTTTATTTGCTATCTTGTTTGCTATATCAAAAACACAAAAAAAATTAGTTTACTTGCATTTACTTTATCTAGTTTGCTTCATTTACTATTGCTAAAATGGCCAACGTTGAAAATACTAAGTTGTGTGACTTCACAACCACAAATAATAATGATTTCTTATGCACACCTATTGCTCCACCTGCTACTACAGCAGAATTCTTTGAAATTAAACCTGCTTTACTGAATCTTGTCATGAACCATCAATTTTACGGTGTTAGTTACGATGATGCTTGCTGCCCATCTCAATAACTTTGTTGAACTATGTGAAATGCAAAAATATAAAGATGTAGATGGTGATATTATTAAACTAAAATTGTTCCCTTTCTCATTAAGAGGAAGAGCTAAAGATTGGTTGCTATCTACTGCCTAAGAATAGTATTGATTCATGGACTAAATGCAAGGATGCTTTTATTGGTAGATATTATCCCCCTGCTAAAATTATATCTTTGAGGAGTAGCATAATGAATTTTAAACAATTAGATACTGAACATGTTGCTCAAGCTTGGGAAAGAATGAAATCTCTGGTTAAAAATTGCCCAACCCATGGAGTGACTACTTGGATGATCATCCAAACCTTCTATGCGGGACTAAATTTTTCTTCGCGGAATTTATTGGATTCAGCTGCTGGAGGTACCTTTATGTCCATCACATTGGGGGCGGCTACAAAACTTCTTGATGATATGATGATAAATTACTCCGAATGGCACACGGAAAGAGCCCCACAAGGTAAGAAGGTAAATTCTGTTGAAGAATCCTCCTCCTTGAGTGATAAAATTGATGCTATTATGTCTATGCTTGCGAATGATAGGACTAATGTTGATCCTAATAATGTTCCGTTAGCTTCATTGGTTGCACAAGAAGAACATGTTGATGTAAACTTCATTAAAAATAATAATTTCAACAACAATGCTTATCGGAACAATTCTAGTAATAACTATAGGCCATATCCTTATAATAATGGTAACGGTTATGCTAATTCTTATGGGAATTCTTACAACAATAATAGGAATTCACCCCCTGGACTTGAAGCCATGCTTAAAGAATTTATTAGTACACAAAGCTGCCTTTAACAAATACTGTTGAGGAAAAGCTCAATAAAATTGATATTCTTGTTTCTAGAGTTGATAGTCTTGCCTCTGATGTTGATCTTTTGAAATCGAAGGTTATGCCCAATAGGGACATTGAAAATAAAATTGTTACTACAGCAAATGCCATTCAAGTTAGAATTAATGAGAATATAAGATTAATGGCTGAACTGCGTGCTAGGTGGGATAGAGAAGAAAATGAAAAACTAGCTAAAGAGAAGAATATAGCTAAAGTTTGGACTATTACCACCACTAGTAATGATAATGCTACACATGTTGCTGCACCTCCTACTCATACTAATAAAAGAATTGGTGTTAGCAATGTTTCCACTTCTAATGCAAAGCGCGAAAAGCTGCTGAAAGCTGCTAAAACTGCTTGAAGCTGCTTGCGATAAAGGCTGCTGAAATTTTTTCCAACATTGGGGATGATGATCCCATTGCTTTAGATTATAATGGTTTGAATTTTGATGATTGCCACATCTCTGAAGTTATAAAGTTCTTGCAAAAACTTGCTAAAAGTCCTAATGCTAGTGCTATAAATTTGGCTTTCACGCATCATATTACAAATGCTCTCATAAAAGCTAGAGAAGAGAAACTAGAGCGCGAAGCCTCTATTCCTAAAAAGCTAGAAGATGGTTGGGAGCCCATCATTAAGATGAAGGTTAAAGATTTTGATTGTAATGCTTTATGTGATCTTGGTGCAAGTATTTCGTTATGCCAAAGAAAATTTATAATATGCTTGACTTGCCACCGCTGAAAAATTGTTATTTGGATGTTAATCTTGCTGATCATTCTACAAAGAAACCTTTGGGTAAAGTTGATAATGTTCGCATTACCGTTAACAATAATCTTGTTCCCGTTGATTTTGTTGTCTTGGATATTGAATGCAATGCATCTTGTCCAATTATATTGGGAAGACCTTTTCTTGAACTGTTGGTGCTATTATTGATATGAGGGAAGGAAATATAAAATATCAATTTCCTCTCAAGAAAGGTATGGAACACTTCCCTAGAAAGAGAATGAAGGTACCTTATGATTCTATCATTAGAACAAATTATGATGTTGATGCTTCATCTCTCGATGTTACTTGATACACACTTTCGCGCCTAGCTGAAAGGCGTTAAAGAAAAGCGCTTATGGGAGACAACCCATGTTTTTACCTACAGTACTTTGTTTTTATTTTGTGTCTTGGAAGTTGTTTACTACTGTAGCAACCTCTCCTTATCTTAGTTTTGAGTTTTGTTGTGCCAAGTTAAGCCGTTGATAGAAAAGTAAGTACTAGATTTGGATTACTGCGCAGTTCCAGATTTCTTTGCTGTCACGAATCTGAGCCCACTGCCCTGCAGGAAGCTCAGAAAATTATGCCAATTTACGTGCATGATCCTCAGATATGTACGCAACTTTCATTCAATTTGAGCATTTTCATTTGAGCAAGTCTGGTGCCATTTTAAAATTCGTCAATACGAACTGTTCTGTTTTGACAGATTCTGCCTTTTATTTCGCATTGCCTCTTTCGCTATGTTGGATGAATTTCTTTGATCCACTAATGTCCAGTAGCATTATGCAATGTCCAGAAGTGTTAAGAATGAGTGTGTCACCTCTGAATATGTCAATTTATATTGTGCACTAACCCTCTAATGAGTTGTTTCGAGTTTGGTGTGGAGGAAGTTTTCAAGGATCAAGAGAGGAGTATGATGCAACATGATCAAGGAGAGTGAAAGCTCTAAGCTTGGGGATGCACCCGGTGGTTCACCCCTGCATATATCAAGAAGACTCAAGCGTCTAAGCTTGGGGATGCCCAAGGCATCCCCTTCTTCATCAACAAATTATCGGGTTCCTCCCTGAAACTACATTTTTATTCGGCCACATCTTATGTGCTTTTTCTTGGAGCGTCGTTTTGTTTTTGTTTTTGTTTTGTTTGAATAAAATGGATCCTAGCATTCACTTTATGGGAGAGATACACACTCCGCTGTAGCTTATGGACAAATATGTCCTTGGTTTCTACTCATAGTATTCATGGCGAAGTTTCTCCTTCGTTAAATTGTTATATGGTTGGAATTGGAAAATGATACATGTAGTAATTGCTATAAATGTTTTGGGTAATGTGATACTTGGCAATTGTTGTGCTCATGTTTAAGCTCTTGCATCATATGCTTTGCACCCATTAATGAAGAAATACATAGAGCATGCTAAAATTTGGTTTGCATATTTGGTTTCTCTAAGGTCTAGATAATTTCTAGTTTTGAGTTTGAACAACAAGGAAGACGGTATAGAGTATTATAATGCTTTCAATATGTCTTTTATGTGAGTTTTGCTGTACTAGTTCATCCTTGTGTTTGCCTCAAATAACCTTGCTAGCCTAAACCTTGTATCGAGAGGGAATACTTCTCATGCATCCAAAATACTTGAGCCAACCACTATGCCATTTGTGTCCACCATACCTACCTACTACATGGTATTTTCCCGCCATTCCAAAGTAAATTGCTTGAGTGCTACCTTTAAAATTCCATCATTCACCTTTGCAATATATAGCTCATGGGACAAATAGCTTAAAAACTATTGTGGTATTGAATATGTAATTATGCACTTTATCTCTTATTAAGTTGCTTGTTGTGCGATAACCATGTTTGCGGGGAACGCCATCAACTCATTGTTGAATTTCATGTGAGTTGCTATGCATGTTCGTCTTGTACGAAGTAAGGGCGATCTACACTGAGTTGAATGGTTTGAGCATGCATATTGTGAGAGAAGAACATTGGGCCGCTAACTAAAGCCATGTTCCATGGTGGAAGTTTCAGTTTTGGACAAACATCCTCAAATCTCTAATGAGAAAAGAATTAATTGTTGTTGAATGCTTAAAGCATTAAAAGAGGAGTCCATTATCTGTTGTCTATGTTGTCCCGGTATGGATGTCTAAGTTGAGAATAATCAAAAGCGAGAAATCCAAATGCGAGCTTTCTCCTTAGACCTTTGTACGGGCGGCATAGAGGTACCCCTTTGTGATACTTGGTTAAAGCATATGTATTGCGGTGATAATCCAGGTAGTCCAAGCTAATTAGGACAAGGTGCGAGCACTATTAGTACACTATGCATGAGGCTTGCAACTTATAAGATATAATTTACATGATGCATATGCTTTATTACTACCGTTGACAAAATTGTTTCATGTTTTCAAAATCAAAGCTCTAGCACAAATATAGCAATCGATGCTTTTCCTCTATGAGGACCATTCTCTTTACTTTTATGTTGAGTCGGTTCACCTATTTCTCTCCACCTCAAGAAGCAAACACTTGTGTGAACTGTGCATTGATTCTTACATACTTGCTTATTGCACTTATTATATTACTCTATGTTGACAATATCCATGAGATATACATGTTACAAGTTGAAAGCAACCGCTGAAACTTAATCTTCTTTTGTGTTGCTTCAATACCTTTACTTCGAATTATTGCTTTATGAGTTAACTCTTATGCAAGACTTATTGATGCTTGTCTTGAAATGCTATTCATGAAAAGTCTTTGCTTTATGATTCACTTGTTTACTCATGTCATACACATTGTTTTGATCGCTGCATTCTCTACATATGCTTTACAAATAGTATGATCAAGTTTATGATGGCATGTCACTCCGGAAATTATCTTTGTTATCGTTTTACCTGCTCGGGACGAGCGAGAACTAAGCTTGGGGATGCTGATACGTCTCCAACGTATCGATAATTTCTTGTGTTCCATGCCACATTATTGATGTTATCTACATGTTTTATGCACACTTTATGTCATATTCGTGCATTTTACGGAACTAACCTATTAACAAGATGCCGAAGTGCCGATTCTTGTTTTCTGCTGTTTTTGGTTTCGAAATCCTAGTAAAGAAATATTCTCGGAATTGGACGAAATAAAAGCCCGGAGGCCTATTTTCTCACGAAGCTTCCGGAAGTCCGAAGGAGAGACGAAGAGGGGCCACGGGGGCGCCAAACCCTAGGGCGGCGCGGCCCCCCTTGGCCGCGCCGGCCTGTGGTGTGGGCCCCCTGTGCCGCCTCTTGACCTGCCCTTCCGCCTACAAATAGCCTCCGTGACGAAACCCCCGATGCCGAGAGCCACGATACGGAAAACATTGCGAGACGCCGTCGCCGCCGATCCCATCTCGGGGGATCCCGGAGATCGCCTCCGGCACCCTGCCGGAGAGGGGATTCATCTCCCGGAGGACTCTACACCGCCATGGTCGCCTCCGGAGTGATGAGTGAGTAGTCTACCCCTGGACTATGGGTCCATAGCGGTAGCTAGATGGTTGTCTTCTCCCCATTGTGCTATCATTGTCGGATCTTGTGAGCTGCCTATCATGATCAAGATCATCTATATGTAATTCTATATGTTGCGTTTGTTGGGATCCGATGAATAGAGAATACTTGTTATGTTGATTATCAAAGTTATGCTTATGTGTTGTTTATGATCTTGCATGCTCTCCGTTATTAGTAGATGCTCTGGCCAAGTAGATGCTTTTAACTCCAAGAGGGAGTACTTATGCTCGATAGTGGGTTCATGCTGCATTGACACACGGGACGATGACGAGAAAGTTCTAAGGTTGTGTTGTGCTTGTTGCCACTAGGGATAAAACATTGATGCTATGTCTAAGGATGTAGTTGTTGATTACATTACGCACCATACTTAATGCAATTGTCCGTTGTTTGCAACTTAATGCTGGAGGGGTTCGGATGATAACTCTGAAGGTGGACTTTTTAGGCATAGATGCGGTTGGATGGCGGTCTATGTACTTTGTCGTAATGCCCAATTAAATCTCACTATACTCATCATGATATGTATGTGCATTGTCATGCTCTCTTTATTTGTCAATTGCCCAAGCTGTAATTTGTTCACCCAACATGCTTGTTCGTCTTATGGGAGAGACACCTCTAGTGAGCTGTGGACCCCGGTCCAATTCTCTTTCTTGAAATACAATCTGCTTGCAATACTTGTTTCTCTTGTTTTCTCTGCAAACAATCATCTTCCACACAATACGGTTAATCCTTTGTTACGGCAAGCCGGTGAGATTGACAACCTCACTTGTTTCGTTGGGGCAAAGTAGCTTGGTTGTGTTGTGCGGGTTCCACGTTGGCGCCGGAATCTCGGTGTTGCGCCGCACTACATCCCGCCGCCATCAACCTTCAACGTGCTTCTTGGCTCCTCCTGGTTCGATAAACCTTGGTTTCTTTCTGAGGGAAAACTTGCTGCTGTGCGCATCATACCTTCCTCTTGGGGTTGCCCAACGAACGTGTGAAATACACGCCATCACTCACCTATGGTGTTGAGTGAAAAGTTGTCACACAATTTAGTTAATATGAAGTTACCAAAGTGTTAATGTAGTTATCAAGGTGTTATATGAAGTAAACCCGATAAATCATATATTGTAGTTCGGTATATTCTGAAATCCAAAACAACCATGATACACCCAACCTAGGTATGTTTTCTAAAGTCAGTAACAACTGGTGAATAACACGAAAATTCATATAGTCGGATAACTTGTGAATTGTCCAAATAATTGCACCCTCAATAACCTACTTTAGTTCAATAAATAGATGATATTAATTCTCTAAATTGCAACACATTTAAAGGGAACCCCAAGTGTCACAAATTCGTATGCTTACATCTATGTGTTTTTTAAGGGATGAGCGATGAATGGCCATGGTGACCTCTTTCCTTGAAGCGGTGTTGTTACCCCTTTATACATGCAATTTGAGCAACAAAAAATCTATCAAACATGATATCAAGTATTCATGCCATAAACACTTAACTTCAACTTCATAGATATATTATCTAATCAAATCAATTTATATTCTCTATTAAAATACCACATCTAAGAACAAAGGTTGGGTTGCATATATTGATGATGATAACAAGAGGACACATTACATAGTCTCGCTTTAAATTTCAAAGTCTATTATCCGTGTTTCTGATAATATCAATAGCCCATCCTCATTGACCTACAAGACCAAACAATTCATGTATATATCAGCAAATATATCCTTAGTAAACTCTTAGAATATAATGGGAGGGCTCATTTTCTTGTCTCCTTCCTCTCTCCTCCCTCGTGCATGCTTCTTGCTCTCGCTCGCTCTGTTTGATGCCACTCTACCCCTCTCCTATGTTAGCTCTAGTGGCCAGAGTGGAGGGGGAGAGTGATGGCTCATCTCCCTCATGTGTATATAATTAAATTCATAGCTATAGGTCTAGATCTAGTGTTCTTGTAGACTTTGTATCTTCCTTTGCCTCCATGGCATTTGGCCTAACGCCAATGTGTTTTTGACTCTGGATTCTACCAAGCGGTGTCCGGAGCTCATCATCCTCCTTCCCTGACAACAGCCTAGGGTGGATGGTGGAGATAGCTATGGGTGCCTACAAATAGCACTCGTAATAAGATCATTTGCAGCAAAGTTCAGGTGGATTTGACCGGTTCTTCTCCTATGCTCTTCCATCATGGAGATGTGTGTATGTGCGGGAGGGGGGTGGCAGATCATGTTATTTCCTTAAAACTGTGACATGTAGATCCAAGGTTGCTCCCACTAATCGGATCGCCATTGCAGATTGTGTTTCCCCATATTCTTTCGCAAAAAAAAAGATTGTGTTTCCCTATTTTGGTTTAGGGTCCTCTTTGTAAAATGCAAGGCACTTGTTATAATTTCTCCTCTTTAGGGGCCTTTTTGCAAAATGTATTCCCACCATTTGGTATTAAAACTACCAAGGATGGGATTACACGGCGGTGCCACACCATTTTCACCATCGTGAGACGGCCCAAATCAGAGCCCACTAGGGACCCCTAATCACCCCATGACCTGGCATGCATGTTCCCACGATGTAACTGATGGTAAGTGATTTATTCCATCGGCGTACACGGGCATACATATTGTCACCTATTCCTAAAAAAACATATGAACTATTCAAAGTACTATCTCCAATACTATTGTTCCCTAAAAAACTACACATTCAAGAAATCGTTAACTTATCGGTCGGCCTCAACTTGGAGATTAATCCCTTATCGGCGGGTTAATCGATTTTATCGGTCCACCATTTATTGGCTGACTTTTTATAAATCCTAATTTCGTACTAAATTTTCTATAATATGCTATGTAAAGATAATACTGGAGCATTGAACAAAAGTATTACCTTGATTCCTTGCATTTGAATCAACAAGGATGTAAAATTTGAGCTAATGCCCAGTTCTAGAAGACTATAAGACGAAAATATCGACTGCCAGATCGAATTTCAAAGAAATTCCACTAAAAACGGCCAATATAGCGGCCATCAGACTCAAAACCTTTTGAAATATCGACTATCAGACTGAAATCGGCCAAAATATCGGCACGACAATTAATTAGATGATATGCCGTAATCTTATCGGTCACCACCCGATTCATGATAAATCGATATCTCCGAACAATGCTAGTACGAGTAAACTACTCCATCGTACTACATTTCATAGCAATACCCATGTTCTTAAATTTTTGTTTGCCTATTCATTGTTGCAACAATTTATTTCATGATATTTTTAATGCAAATCTCATGAAGCATCATCATCTTCAAAGTAAAGTAAATAAATAAATACAAAACGATGTGTAGAACACTTCTTATCATTTTTCATAAAACAATTCATTATAACTAAAATTTATTGTCATATTGTGGAAAACAGAGTTTTCTGAATCATGGGATTCTCAAAGGTGATATTATATCATGTTGTGTATGTTAAAAATTATGGGGTTTAGCTACTAGGATTCATTTTTCATCTTTTCTAAATGAAATATCAAGTTTTAAATTAGCGCCATCCACCAGGTTTTTCAAAAACGGTCACCGTGTTGTTTAGAAAAAAACTTCCGGATTTCCCAAAAGAAACATCCAGCATTAAATTATCCAATATATAGCTACCAGTTCATTTACAAACGATAGCTATCATGTTTTTTAGAGAGTCTAACCGGGTTCTCTGAAGATAGCTATCATGTTTTTTAGGCACACTTTTCGGGTTCTCCGAAGATAGCTACCATATTGTTTAGAAACATTTAGAAAGTTATTCGAAGATAGTAGCCACGAACACTTACCATATTTTCTCATACAACCATTAGATTTTTGGAAGACGGACAGGAAGTGTTGGATTGTTGCCACTAGATTGTTTAGAAAATACTTCCTCTATTACAAAATATAAGAAGTTTTAGAGGCTAAAGTTTAAAATAGCCTGCCATAGCTTACGAAAATGTCTTATAATTTGGCACAAAGGTAGTAGCCAAGAAGCTTTCGAGAAAAATGCCAATTTTCTTACGGAATAACCATAAGGACTATCAATTGTCGGGGTCCCGACCTTCGTAGTGTAGTATGGGTAATACTCGTGTACCAGAGAAATTATCATGGCTATCTGGTTATTCAAGTTAGATATTCCATCAGTAGTATTCTCTAGTAAATGAAGATTTCAGAAAGTGACGCACGTACGCATAATATTTCTTGCAGTTTAATATGTGTATTTTGCAACTTGTCAAAATTTGAGAATTTTTTTTTTCGACAACTCCTAGCAGTATTATATGCTACTGCAAAACTAATGTAACATGAATAAGATAAAGTGAGCTGAGTGAGGTGTAGCCCTTACAATTTCTCACGTAGCATAGGAGATAATATGGCAGCATGAAAAAAAACTATAGCACTTTATGGCATGCATAGCAGCGCACTGTCATAATGTTCCTACAGTCCTTGACCTTGAACGGCACACGCTCGTCTAAAATGATCCGTGTGCGTGTGCAATGTGCGGACATCGCAGGTTCAAACAGGTATGCGAGGGACGGGAGGGTAAGAGTTAGAGTCACTCTTCTTCTCACCATCCTCTCTGCCGTCTCTGAGAGCATCTTTAGCAGCGCTTCTTAAATAGTCACTGGCAGGGGTGTCAGCACTGCCGTATGGGGCGTCGGCACTGCTGTATGGGGGCGTCGGCACATCATCCTTCATTTAGGGATGATGTTTCCACATCGGCGTCTCCCGGCCAGCAGTGGAGATGCCGTGAGAGTGCCTCCGCTGTCTCAGGCCCCTCTCCCCCTCCTATCCAGCAGCTTTGTCAGCCGGAGACGACATGTGAGGAGGGGGGCGGCCTCCTCTGTGTAGTAGTAGCAGTATGGTTAGGTTTTTTTATGTTTTAGGTCTAGATCTTACCCATGTGGAGACTCGCGAAATTCCATGGGGTTTTTTTTGCTGCTGAGGTGTTCAAGCTCCTCTTGCTGGCGGTTGGTGGTGGTGTGGCTGCTCATGGTGCTCCAGTGGATGGAGATGGAGGTGAGCGGTGGCGCTGCATCAAGATCCTCTTCAATAAAGCTTGATTTGGGCTCTCAGGGAGGTGAGATCAATCTAGTTCTTTCATCTCGCCACCGAGGAGCTGGTCAACAAGAGGACCGCCGGTCTGCTGTTCTCCTTTGCAGATCTGTGGAGCGGTCGATCTGGAAGATGGCGGGTTTCATTCGAATCACTCTCTGGAGAGCTCACAAATGGGGAACTCATGCTGGCTGCATTTCCTCGCCCCCGAATCCTATGGCCGAGTGGCGGCCCTCTTACAGGAGTTCAACCTCCTTTGGAGGCCCTTATCAATCATGCGTTGGAGCTCGCCGTCGCTTCGCCCCCAAGTGGCTCGTCCCCAGAGACGTCGAGATGATCGGTGTTGTTGATTCTTCGTCGGTATGGAGAGCACCCCGAGCTACTTCCTCTCTGATCTCGGCGCGATGTGCCTTGAGGTCGCCGGTGGAAATGGCCCAGAGCACCTGATTGCTTTTTTCTTTCTTATGCTAGGGTCATTTGTGTAAATTTTGATGCATTTTCTTCAAATTCTAGGTTTTTCGGGGCAAGAGTTGTAAAAGGGCGTCGATGTAATTTCTGTACCCACCACATATAATCCAACTTCCAGGACTTTCAGGGCCACCTTTGTTCAAAAAGAAAAATAGGTATGTGTGTGTGTCCACCCTAGGATGGTTACACTAATCTTCATGCACATTCGGACGAGACACACCGACGTGCGGAGCCTTTAGATAGAATTCTCCAATATCAATGCAGCTTCTCGGTCCTTCGAGGACCACCCCTTGTTCAAAAAGAATTATTTTAACATATACACCCTCCATTCCAATGAATAACATGCCCTCTGTGTTTTTTCTTTGATCAAGAATTATTCCAAATATATAAGGATTGTTCGCAAAAAAAATAAAAACATGATGATAAAGTGTTTTCTTATACTAATCCACATCCGGGTTAGGCTGGGTTAGATGGTATACTTTTTCCGTTAGAAAAAGAAAAAAAAAGTGATTTTAGTCTTTATAAAATTAAAACGGATTCTTAAACCTCTGCATACATCATGTCCTGTTGGGAGTAAATGTACGATAAATTTCAATAGAATACATCTACCTTCCTACAGATTTCGCTCCTAAAGCGAAGACTTTAAAGTGGGTAAACACTAAATTTAGTCAAAGTTCGTCTTAAAATACATGTGTGCCTTATTCATTAAAACAGAGGTAGTATATACCAAGATAATAGTTGTATATACTAGTGCAGGCTGCAAAGTGTAGTCAGCGGAAGTTAATCGTTATCCAAAGCGTCCAGCATAATACTAGTATATACTTGTGCAGACATACTTTAACTAAATCCACTTGACGACATGGGCATAGCCCAGTGGTTGGGATCGCAATAGCGCACCCCAATAACCAGAGTTTGAGTTGTCGGGAATAAATTTCTGGAATTGTCACGCCAAGTCCCGCTTCTACTATATTACTAGTGTTCTAGTTCTTCCTAGTCACTGTTTCGTCTTTTTTCTTTAACTAAACCCACTTCTTTAATTCTTTTGTTTCTTATATGAACAATATCCCTATTTTCCTTTAATGCGATATCCATCTATTTTAGCCTGAAGCTAGTCGGGTCTTATTGGGCGTGCTACCCCGAAGTCTTTGCTTTCCTCTCAAGCCAAAAATGTTGATGTCCTGCTTACTGTACCTTACAAACAACACAAATGAGCGTATTGCCTTCCGTCTTCTCACGAATAATCCAAGGAGATACCATACAGAGATGCCGATTTGTAGCATTGTGAATCCAAAGTGCACGTACACTGTCACTGTGACCATGCGCGACCAGAAGAAGCGGGTACTATCGAAGAACGAGGAGTTCCTGATCCTGCATTCCAGCAAAGCACGCGAGGAAGACCTGAAGAATGTCGACCCAGCCTCCATCGTTGTATTCTTTGAGAAAGCCAAAGAGAAAACCGATCAAGACGTGCAAGAGATGATGCTGCCTGTTGTTTGTGACCCACCAGAAGTAGCAACCTCTGATCAGGTGAGTGCATGAAATTAAGAGTACAAATGTAGGCTAATGTGCACAGTGTAGTAATGTTATTTTCTTACTTCGTTACTTGTTTTCGTGTTTGGTTTCCACACGGTGGTCACCTGATCGATGGCAGTTGATCCAATTAGGAGAGGTATGTATATTTCTTTCATTGTTGGGTGTTATTAGGTCAGTTATAGCATGCGCGATAACTAATTTATTGGGTGTTTTGGTTGGTTCAGATCATAGCAAGTCAGAATTGCCGTGTGGTGTTGTCCGTAGATGTACATGCGACCAGTCAGAATTACCGGCAAGTGTTGTCCGTAGATGTGCATCCAAAAGAGCCTTGGTGAGTGAGTAAATATCCATTCTGATTAGCAAGGGAATGTATGTTTTGATTTCAATTTCCTCTCTGAGGTACAGGATATTGACTACAAACCGCGGAGGCAATGTCTGCATTTGGAACTACCAGAAAAAGGTACGTACGAACATGTTATATTTTTGCGTGTTCTTCCTTGTCAGTGGGGGGGGCTTCACACCCGGCCACCACCGCGTGGAAACCACATCTTGTAGGCCATGTACAATGGTTTAGAGCATCTTCACCAATGCCCTGAAAATGTGTACACCACCTCCAAAACTATGTCGCCAAGGGCGGATCCATGATTTAAGCATTGGGGGTGTGGGGCGAAGAAGACAATGGTCGTAGAAAAAACATGATATGTCTATATATACATGGAACGCGTCCAAGGTATCCCCACTTACCGAGAGAGATACAGCGTCAAACTGCAGATCTAAACAGATGATATAGGAGTGGGAGGTCTCGACTACTAGGATTTCCAGTTTTCCAAAATTTCAGAAAGTCATATTTCCCTGAAACCTAATGTAGACAACACTTTTTACATCATGAAACTAATAAATATATTTTGTGTAACATGATTCGGACTTTGTTGTGCAAAATTAGGATCATCTATGTATCCTATAAAGGTTCAACCCAAAATGATTTATACAGGGAAAAATAGCATATTTTAACGAACAAATATTATCTCAACTATTTATTTTCTAAATTATATGATATGCAAGGCAAAAGTTTCTCTTAGATATAACGTATAGGTGCACCGGCTCAAGCTAATGTGATTCATACATTTTTTATGTGACCCAATAGAAAATATTTGGTCTTACTCCTTGGTACATAAGAGCAATGTAGTGGGGTCGGAAAGGCAAATTTCTCGTATCTCTCTATATCAACTTAAAAATGATAACAAAAACATGATAAGCAATGTATAATACTTTAGTGTTGTATCTAACAATTCATATTTGCACATCTATGAAGTTACATAGTGATCGCAAACTTAAGCAACAAATATATGACTAAAAGATGACTTTTTGGTAACCAAAAGTATTTTCTCTTAAGTGCTAAGAGGACATGTCTTAGTTAAGATAATTTATATTATTATATGTTCCTCTTTCTTCCAAGTCAATATCCATCAACCTGCCAATGACTATCCGCATGGTATCATTAAGAGAAGACTAACAGCATGCTATTTTACTGAATTTGCACCAAGTACTTAAGTACTAAGTTCAGATCACAAGCAAATGATGATTTAGAAATACCTTTGGGGGGACTTTTGAAGTATATTGCTTTCAAGGAAGTTAGAAAATTTATGTTGTCTTGAAAAGCATTTTAAAAATATTACAAGTTTCTTAGGATTTTTAATGACGCATGGTATTAGGATATGTATTGTTCCTATGTATTTTCCCTAACGTAGAAATAAGTGGGATGAGTTCATTTTGAAGATCATGCCCATGTCCATGATGACACTATTTTTCGATAAAGGATGCTTTATTACTCAAAAATTTAAGCATTACAAACAGGCTCTGCATAACAATAATGCACACAGTCGTTCAAGAACGTATTTCGGAATTCAAAAAACAGACAAATACAGTATGATGACACTTATTTGTGAACTAGAAAATGTAGTAATTAGAACTACATAAGTGAACATGGGATCATCACCAAATTGGAATCAGAGAATTAAAAAAAATTAAGCCATTTCATTTTAACTGATCAAATAATTTTCTTCTTTGCAGGAAACACTTGCCTCATTTGAAGTCAGTATAGACGAACCAGGCATGTGTTAAAATTTAATTTTGAATTTCTTTAGGAATTTACTGTCTCTTTTTACTACAGAAAGAACAGTTAAAACATGCATACTACTCAATTGGATGAACTTCCTTACATGTTAGTATTTTGTAAATGTATGTGGATTTGTTTAGAGATGGGGTCTCTGCATACTGTTTTAAATATACAAGCACGAGAAATTAGATTCATGCATTTGCCTTAGATACGAACCATCTTTCTGACATAGTATTTCCAATTGTAGTATATTCTGCAAAATTTATTGAGCGTAAGCATTGGCTTGTAACCGGGGATAGCGATGGGTACATTCATGTGTATAGTTATGACACAATGGAAGAAGTCAGGAACTTCGAAGCCCATGAGGATCACATCATGTGTTTGGCTGTGAACACGACTTATTCTTTTGTGCTATCAGCATCTAGTGACCACCTAATTAAGCTTTGGGACTGGAACAAAGGATGGGAGTGTATACGAACATTTGATGGGCACTATAACAGAGTCACACAAGTGATATTTCATCCGAAGAACAGCATTAACTTTGCGAGTGCTTCCCTGGATCGCAGAGTCAAGGTTTTCATATCTCTATTCAATATAAATAGTAGCCAAATTTGAACAAGGTTTACGCTTGAACATATGTTATTTGAACCTTACCTTGCCGTGTCCAATGCTTCAATTTACAGATCTGGAACATTTTCTCCGGCAATTGCAATATCACATTGGATGACCATCCAGATGGTCTAATATGTCTTCACTACTTCGAAGATAGGCAACTTCACTTTATTCGGCAGTTTCTAATTGTGGGTTATTCTGATGGTACTGCAAAGGTACCGCACTTCTCATATGGCTTATTTCTCGATGGAACAATAAACTAAACTACATTTCAGTCACCTGAGAGTACTGATTAGTTGTTTAACAAGGTCTGGGACCCAGAGACGCATACGTGTGTCGGCACTCTCGAAGGACATACAAATCGTCTCAATGCTATATGTTGGCTCCCCAAACAAGATGAATTATTAGTAGCTGGTTTGCTTGATGGGACCGTGCAAATCTGGAAGCCCACTGGCACAACATATAGGTATTATTTCTTTCACTGTTACGGGAAAAAAATGGTGGATATGCCTGCAGGTAGGATATGCAAAATCTACGTAGTTGTTGGATTTTGTTCTGATAGTGTGCAACTGTGAATACTATTCCTCATGATTACGAAAGTTACGTATGTAAATACACATACTATATGTAAACCTATACGAGTCAAAAAAAAAAAAACCAAACTTCTGACAGTTCATACTAAAACACACCCACCTGATGGCACTGTTCAAAAAATCGGACGAGATATTAGGCTGATTTATTAACTGATAAGATTTTGGCATTCAGCTGATTTATCGCCGGCACCGATATTGCAGCTGATTTTCAGTCTGATCGCCAATATGTTGCCCGATTTTCAGTCCGATGGCCAGCTGACGATATTTTCATCCTATAGTCTGTTTAGAACGGTGGATTAGCTTAAATTTTTCATTTTTATTGATTCAAATGCAAGGAATCAAAGTGATACTTCTGTTAAATGCTCCAATAATGTTTTTACATCGCATACTATAGAAAATTTAGTGCCAAAAAATAAGACTTTACAAAAAAAAAGCCGATAAATGGCCAACTGATAAACTCGATTTATAGGCCGATAAGCGATTAAACTACATTTTAAGGCCAACTGATAAGTTAACTATTGACGATTTCTTGAACATTGCCTCACAATGACGGGTGGACTCATGCCTCATCATTCCACGACTCCAACCCGCACAAAGACATGGTTCCCGTAGAGACTGTTTGGCATGACTTTATTTTTGTGGGCACCTCTATTTAGTACAAATTATTGGTGCCCACAAAAAAAATATGACCAGGCCAAATAGGTTTTGTAGGAATTGTTTGACATCAAGATTATTTTCAGACAAAATGTTCATATATGTCATATTACCTACAAATACATGTTTAATACGTTTCTAAACTTCACTCACGATAATCCTATGAAAATATCTTGTCCAAAACAAACTGAGTAAACTTTGCACATTTCACGATAACTAATACTACGAATCTATTTTGTACATGTGGATATTTTTTCTAAACTGATGGAAAAAAAATTGCGATATTTGAATTTCTCAGTTTCTACGACGACTACGCAGATGTAATAAGGTTTTAATGTTTAATATATATTTCATGGATCGTATTCATAATTGAAAGATAATATACAAAACAAAAGAGGGGAATCATTACAAGTCAAGATCATATGGGTCACCCCTTGCCCCAATGGTCTTACCATTTCAGAGGGGGTTTTTTTTTGAGAATAGGCAGCTTCATTTCATTCACTCAAACATTGTTCATTACAAACAGTGGTCCTAATAATATCAGGAAACTCACTAAACCAGTAGGACCCTACATCATGCTCAACTGACTTTGCCAGAACATGTGCTGCATCATTACAAGACCGATCAACATGAGCAAAGCTACACTTTACAAACTTCAAAGCTTTACATTTAATATCGTGAACCACGGCGCCAGTGTGGGATCTATCTTGGTCAATGCTCTTCACCTTCTTAATCAATGACAAGCAGCCTGACGCCACCATGATATTCTCAAAGCCTGCTTGTGCAGCGAAGTTCAGAGCATGCCTTATAGCCCAAGCTTCAGCTAGTTCTGGGTTATCAAAATGGTTCATGTAGCCCCTGCTAGCTTCTTGCACAGCTCCAAGGTGGTCTCGAATTATAATTCCATAGCCCATTCGCCCAGATTTAAAGAAGATCGCTGCATCAACATTCATCATCATCGACCCAACCGGCGGCAGGGACTATTTTAGAATTGAACTCTGGTTCTCACACCTTGTGGATGTAGTCGATCTGAAATCATTCATAAGGATAAAATAAATATATGCCTTGATCTTCCCTATCAAACGAGCAGGATGAGGCACAACCTCCCCATTTCTTACATTATTTCTATTTTCCCATATATGCCAAATAGCTACTGCAAAAACAACCATGTGAAAATCTGAAGCATCGGAAACCCAGTCCAGTAGCCATTGTCGCATGTTGATGAAACTTCTTAGCTTTAACCGAATATCGCAAGATCTTTTCATTTCATCCCAAATTCCTCTAACATAATGACGGTGGAAGAAACAGTGCTCCGCCGTTTCCAATCATACCTTGTGGGGATCGTACGGAGATGTAATTGGTCACCAATAGGCAAGCAATTGTGGGCCATCCTCCAAAGCACAATTTTCGTTTTGTTTGGACATTGGGTTCTCCAAAGTTTCATCCATATCTTCCCATTTGTTTCATGTGTTGAAGATGAACCTTTTCTTACGGAGCTTCTATCTATCCAAAAGGCTTGTGTTCTGGCCCAATTATATGCAGATCTAACAGTGTAAACTCCAGATTTTGTATGCATCCAAGAAGCAAAGTCAGCGCAACCATCCGAACTTAGTTGGATTTTCAGAATTTTGTCAGCTATTTCTTCTTTAAAGAAACACCTGATAGCTTCCTCGTTCCATGCTTGGCCATCAGATGTGATAAAGGAGCTTACATGTTGATTACCAGGGATAGGAGATTAGTGAGTACCGTCCCTGCTGTGATCTCTGGGATCCAATTATCTCTACAAGTAAAAACTTGTTTCCCGTCCCCTATTCTCCACTGCACGCCCTTCTGCAACAATTCTTTACCGTGCATTAGACTCCTCCATGTATAGGATGCTGACCTTGGACATTTAGCAGTCCAGAACTCCCCTTCGGGAAAGTATCTCCCTTTCAAAACTTGAGCAAAAAAAGAATTAGGGACTGTTAGCAGCCTCCAGCATTGTTTCCCAAGCATCACTTGGTTGAAAAGAGTCATTTCTCTATAACCCATGCCTCCTAGATTCTTTGGTGCAGATAACCAACTCCATGATTTCCAGTGTAATTTTTTCCTGCCCTCTTCTGCGCTCCATCAGAAGTTAGAGATTGGTCTCTGTAACTTCTCACAAATGGATATAGGAATCCAGAAACAACTCATTACATACGTTGGGATTGTTTGCGCTACCGATTTCAGAAAGATTTCTTTGCCTGCTCGTGATAGTGGCCTATCAGTGCATCCATTAAGCCTTTTCCAAAGCCTGCCGGTGAGGAAGTTAAAGTTGCTTGTTGGAGATCTTCCTACCCGAGTGGGCATACCCAAATAAGTGGACTGTAAAGATTCATCATGTACATCTAGTTTTTCCTTCACCCTCAGCTTGATATGGTCGGTGTGGGCCGAAGAGGATGGAGGACTTATGTAGGTTTATTTGTTGGCCTGACCCTTGGTAATAAGTTTGTAGAGCTAAGGTAAGAGTGTTTGTGCTCCTATCATCACTCTTAGCAAAAAACACACTGTCATCTGCGAATAGCAAATGGGAGATGGGTGGCCCATTCTTACCAATACAGATGCCTCTTAGCTCCCATGTGGCTTCTTTTTGCTGCAAAAGACAAGATAACCATTCGGCACATAATAAGAATAAATAGGGACTAATTGGGTCGCCTTGACGGATCCCTCTTGTGGGGATAAAGGATTCAGTCAAATCGCCATTAACTTTAATGGCATATTTTACATTCGTGACACACCTCATCACACTTTTCACCCACCTCCAATTAAAGCCCAGTTTTAAAAGCACACCTTCCAAATACCCCCATTCTACCCTGTCATAAGCCTTTGTCATGTCAATTTTAAGTGCAAAGAAAGGGGTTTTAGTCTTCTGCATTCTGATAGTGTGGAACAATCATACGCTATTAGGACATTGTCGGTTATCTGCCTCCCGGGTACAAAGGCGCTTTGTTGCTCAGATATAATTTCAGGCAGAAAACATTTAAGACGATTAGCTATTACTTTTGACGCAATTTTATATATTACGTTGCAGAGGCTTATCGGTCTAAAATTAGAGACAGAAACGGCATTGTTCACCTTGGGGATCAAGACAATTATGGAGTCGCTAAAGCCATCTAGAATATCAGAGCCCAAGAGAAATCCTTTGACCGCAGAACATATGTCTTCTTCCAATAAATCCCAATGCTTTTGATAAAAAAAGGCTGGGAAGCCATCCGGTCCAGGTGTCTTGGTAGGACCCATTTGAAAAAGTGCCCTTTTAATTTCATCGTTTGTGTAGTCTCGGTTAAGAGCTTCATTCATTTCAGCACTAACTTTAGTGGGAATGGCGTCAAAAATTGCATCCATGGACATGCATTGTTCCGAGGAGAAAAGATTTACATAGAAGTCACCATGCCTTGGATTCCTTTCTGATCCTCACACTTTGAACCATCAGCCTTTCGTAGGTACCTGATCTTGTTTGTTCTCCTCCTTGCTGACGCTCTAGCGTGAAAAAAGGAAGTGTTTCGATCACCTTCTCGTTGCCAATCTACTCTTGAGCGTTGACGGGCCATGATCTCCTCCCTCTGAAATAGTTCACACAGTTTTTTCTCAAGTTGTCTCTCTTGATAATTATTAGTCCCATACCTACGGCTTCGAAGACAAGCAAGTTGTTTCTCCACTCTCTGAATATCTTTTCTGGTTGATCCAAAGGTGTCTCTACTCCAAGCTCGAAGTGTGCTGGACATTTTATTTAGTGTTTTCCATGTGTTATGCAGGGATGGGGATTGTTGTTTATGTGCCTCCCATGTCTTCTCAACCACTTCCATGTAATCTGAAGCTCGCAGCCATGCAGCCTCAAACTTGAAAGAGCTCTGTACTGGTTGACGGAGCTTCAGATCTCCTCTTTTGGCTAAGGTGATTAATAATGCGTAGTGATCAGAGGATGTGGTGATGATGTTTTCCACTCTACAGTCATCATATAAATTTAAGAAATCACCATTTGCAACTGCTCTGTCCAGCCTTACTCAGATATTGTTGTCACCTGCTTGTCTATTGGACCACGTGTACTTTGGACCCGTGAACCCCATATCCATCAAGCCACAGTCATCTAGGCAGTCTCTAAAAAGAGACATCTGATTATCATCTCTATCTCTAGGTCCCATGTGCTCATCTCCACTTAGTGCTTCGTTAAAGTCACCGGCGCAAATCCATGGACCCCTCCACTGAGAACTTAAAAATCTTAATCTATCCCAAAATTGATGTCTTAATTCCTTATGTGGTTCTCCATAAACTAAAGTAGCTCGCCATACATTGCCATCTTCTGGAACCACTGCAAAGTCAATCAGCTGTGAGGAATAGCCTTTTAAGGTCACTGACAGAGAAGAGGACCAAAAGAGAACCAAACCCCCGCTCAAGCCGTCGCTGCTGACTCCAAGGGAACCTGTATATCCCAAAGACCACATAAAGTTCCGAGCTCTTTTATCCCTCATCTTCGTCTCGGATAAGAAGAGGAGGGAGGGGCGATGTTTCTGTACGAGCCATCGCAGCTCGCCCACTGTCGCGTCTGTCCCTAGACCGCGAAAGTTACACACCATGAGAATCATTGCGTGTGGCGGGGCTGCTCTTGTGCAGCCTCCGCCTGATCCGCCGATCCTGTATAAACCAAGGTGATTTCCTTCTTCTGCTTCTTGTTTGAATCAATGTCTACTACACCAGATGGACCCAAGACTTGGGTTCGCCTACAGGTGAAATATTCCCTCTAAGTACCATGGCCGAGCTCTGAATTTCTTGACAAAGATTGGCTCCGGTATTAACAGATTGCACTTTCGGTTGGGGCGACATTCGTTTGCAAAATTATACCTCCTTCACCAAATTATGCAGTTCCTGAATCTTTCCGTGTCTTTTTTTCCAAAACATTACACATATAGCCACATATTACTGAGAATTCTTTAGGAGATAGCTTGCCCCATAAGGACGTTGTGCCTGAGATTTGATGTTGCTGGGAATCTGGAAGCGATTGATCCCCACTTTAAGGATCCATAGCAAGAATAACCGAAGATCATATTGAGGTGAATGCTGCATTGATGTGTTAGTATTGATCGTGTGGGGTTATTGTTAGTTACAACATTGGGATGAGAGAAACAGCATGATTTGGAGTAACACCTGTTTTGCGATTGCACCTATTATAGAACAAATAATATTTGCAGTAGATTCATTTAAATAATCAGACAAAGAAATAAATATTTCCTAAAGATATAATTTTAATATAATATAGAAGACGGCAGGTTCTTCAGAGTGATACAATATGAATATTGCACAGAAAGTTGCCTATTTGGTTTAAAGTTAAAGATGAACAATTATATTTATGCATTATTGTTGAATTTCTTCTTACAAGTTGACAACGCCCTTTCTAATGTTACAGGCTTGAGAACACAATTGGACTTAACCTCGGTGCAGTTAATGCCCTTGTATATATAAAGGAATCAAAAAGGTACTTAAATATTTTATTGTGCACCTTTAGTTTACATAAACCTTGCTTCCAAAAAAAACATTGTTGTAAAAAACACTGCTTCCACATATTTCTCAATAATGGAAAGTAAATCCAATATTCATCTATGCAAGGAACTGTCTTCGTAGAGTACAGTAATGCTACAAAGGGAATATCCTAGAAATCATATCATAAACCGAGACAAAAGGAGAAACATCCACACCTGTTAGGTAGAACTGGATCAGAATGATTAATCGTAAGAGATGTATAAAATGCGGTACGATGCTATTTTAAATGTCAGACATGGTTGTATCGTAGTATTACACAATTGCACATGCTTTTTGCCGGCTGCATTTAGTTTGATATCTTGTATTTAATATATGAGTTGTATGCCCACTACGTACACAAGTTTATTATTCTTAATTTATTTGCTTCACTCCTTGCCTTGACATACTGATTTATGCAGGATTGTTGTTGGATGTGAGCAAGGAATAGCAATGGTGGAAATCAATTAACTGTGAATATCTAGTTTAGGGCATAACACTCCGTATAAAGAAAGCACTTTTTGAACTAGTATTATTATTATTGAGCCTTTGAGGGTTCAAGAATACAAGGCAAAGAATAATTAGGGTCTGGCGTAACACCTGAATAATTGATTGAACCGAAAAGAACTTCCGGATGTACAGTCTGCCTAATCCTATTGTTGGAAACACAAAGTCAAGCAAGTAAAGTAACATCACAGCAGAAGTTAGAGCCCAGCATGTTCTTATTGAGAGTTGCGGGCAGGAGCCCTATCTATTCATTATCAACATGTTACAGAGATAGCGAAATCAATTCAAGAACGTAATGTGATTTTGACGGTGAACTTGCTAAGGATTTTGTTCTCACCACCATCATCTCATCTATATCTGACCCACACAAGAGCAGCAATGACACTACTTGGGCTGCTTATATGCATGCTTATATCCTTCCGTACATAAATGGAAATGAGTGAATCAACTTTATCTAGATACGGATATACCTAAACACTAAAATGGGTCAGCAAGTAATTTTGTAGGACGGAGCACTAGTTTTTAGGAGTCAGCAAGTGAATAAGAAGCTATGACCTAGAATAGATTATGCATGTCAGTGTAAAGTTAGATGAGAAAACACCGCCAGGGAAGTAACAGAATGAAGCAAACTATGTGGCTCACTCTCCTTTTGGGTTGGTAGGGCTGAATAGCATTCTTGTGCCCTGCAATCTTACATTCTTACTCAAAGAAGCATATCCATGTTTCTTCGGTTGAAGTTAAATGCAGCTTGGTTATATATGAAGCATCCTGAGACAATAATTGCACAAAAATCTTGCATATCGGCATTATGGAGGAGACACCACCTTAAAACAGAACAACACATTGGCAAAAGCTTGCCAAATAGATACCTGAGTCAATCTTATTTTTTTCAAAAATCGTGTTCTGCTTCATTTTATCTCTTGGAACTGCTAACTCTTAGTTGACGAGAGAGCTTAGCCACTCGATTAGCCTTAGAACCACAATCTCGGTTTTCGTTTGACTCTGCTGCCTACCCGGACCCTTTATTTTATTCTAGTAAAACACTCATACAAAAATAATCTTGTAAATAGTATATAGCCATCTGTGGAGGGTCCCGCTATGAAGTTTCTTCTGTTGGTGAATAAGTTCCAGAGCCTGCCACCACCGTGATGTTCCCAACATCTAACTACTCCTCAAGTCTAACAAACAGTTTGGTTATCGCCAATCCTGCACTGCCCAAGAGAACATCAAACATTCTCAATAGATCAACTCCACCAAACTCCCTTCCTTACAAAGGTAAAAATAGAATGTTGGCTCTCCCAAATACACCACAAAACCTCTGTCACGAGCTTTTACCGCCAGATCCCTTTTTAGGAGAGCTAAATATCCCAAAGCTCTTGGTGGCCTCAGGTTTGTCAGCAGGCGCACCGTCTGTCTTCTTCACCTCTGGTGTGGCCGGAGTTCGAGTACTGAAGACACCCAAACTCCTTGTGGCTGCGGAAGCATGATTCCCTACGCTGCTGCCTGCTGCCGGTTCAGCGCGCTGTTTCGGTTGCTGGAATTGCCGCTGGTTGTTATTATTTGGTGGCATATGGCTTCCTCTATCGTACCTCCTCAGGTCTTGTGGTGGTGGTGATCTGTCTCCTTGGTTAAACCTGGGAAGCGGTGGCTGGTTGGGCTGTTCTGATAGTCTCTGGTTATACCGGCCTTCATTTTCATTTCTTCCCGGGCCTTGTGGCGGTAATCGACCTTGTTGGTTGTCGCCACCGCCAGTCTGAGGTCTACGGCTGGCGTACCTGTTGGTCAGCTCAGGCGCCATATCCCGCTTTTCTGTGTGATGAGGATTTCCACTCCTGCGATCACCAAGTCCACGTTCTGGTGATGATTGTGGTCCCCCCTGGCCAGGGTTCATCCTGTTCCCTCCAGCATTCATGCTCTGCGTGCTTTTGTGGTTGGAGTTTAACTCCCTTCTGAAGCCTCTATCTGGCCCTTCTCTTTGAATGGAAGGTTCACGGGAGAGAGAGGTGGGCGTTTTGTCAACTTCCAAACCATATTCACTTGCCACATCCCCACTGTCCGTAGCAGTGGCTGGTGATTCAGAGGCAGTGCTGCGGGGGGTACCTTTGCCTGCGTCTTCTATGGCCTTGCTAGCCTTCTTTCCACCTTTCTTGGTTGCAAACTTCGCATGCCGGACAATAACATATGCATGTTTGGAGTCCAAATGTGGCCCACTTTCTACAATGCACACATCTTGTATCTGTTCAATTGGTGGAAATTCTCAAATTGAATTGAATGGTATTTACTTAATGGGGAAGGGGAAACAATACAGCGCAAAGTACCCACCAGTCCCAATAACCGAGATAGCGGTCCGCCTAGATCTTCTGCTTCGTTACCTGCGGGCATCGCCATGCACTGCAAATAGGAGGACCATTAAGTTTTTCACGGTATGCGTTCAGAATAAAGAAATGCATATGAACATCGATAAATCCAATATATACAGCTATGAAGTTTCAATAGACTGTAAGAAAAATCTAGATCAAGCAGGTATTGGATAATATGCATGTTGGTTGGCAGTTCAAAGGTTGTGCTGTCAACTCGGGTAGAAAACAAGTTCAAGCTGGTATCTCGATATATGCAGAGGAACCCAATGAAAAAAGAAATAGGTTGATGACTATTACTATTTATAGGCACAAAACATAGACTACCTACATACTACCATCACAAACAAGCCATTTCATCGAGGTAGAATAATGTATGTTTATATACAAAAATCCCAGGATCAAGTTATAACATGACACCAACGCGACTCCACTTAGGAATCGACCTAGACTCAACATACCGAGTAAGACTCACAACATAAACGCCAGATCAAAACTTTTCGCACAGCCATGGATACTTTCAATACTCCAAGGCAACATTCCTTCTGATAATATCCAGGCACACACATCACAGATTATATTCTATTCTACAGTGTCAACAGTCAACACCGATACATGTAACTTAAGAGTTACTACTCTTCAGCTATGTTCCGCCTCTAAGTCACAGCAGCTTTCATGATCGTTGGGTTCCAGGTCCAAGCTTCACAAAAGCCTTCTAATTATTTCACACTGTTTGGTTTCCCCTTCTCCAGATGATTTAAGTAGCAAGCACATAGATAAAATCTATTGCTTGGTAGAAAAATTTAACTAAGTGAATCAAAGTAAAAAAAGAAAAACAGATTTTTTTTTTGGCAATTCCTTGATCGCCACTTAATATTAGCAGAACCATACAATAGGAACTAACAATGAATGTGAGCCCGAGCTTACCTTCACCCTGTAACCACGCTCCATTAGTCTGGTAATTGCATCTGCTTTCACCTTCAAGTCTTTTATTTCCTGAGAGCAATAATGTATGTTCCTCAACATGCATATGTAGCACAAAGCCTCTATACTGAGCACAATATATCTTTGTTGGGACATAAAGGCTCTATAATTTAGAAAAGGGGTGAGCTCAACTAGGTAAATCAAAACAAACAGGAAATAAGCATGGGGTGGTCCGAGCAGGCACATACTCCAGCTACAAGGTAGCAATGAAGCATGCATTCCTCATCTATTACTGCTAGGTATGAGCTACCAAAATAAAACAAGAAAAAAGTTCCTACCGTTAATATTAATCAAGTATGCGCTCCATATCAGAAAAAATAAAAGTTATGAAAGATGATGATAGGCTATAGTTAACAGAAAACTAAAAAATTAAAGAAAACTCACTGTCTTCGCCTTAAATCGCACTTCTTTGTTATCCCCACCACGTAAGACAATAGCAGACTGCAGAAGACCAGATACAACATAAGGAGAGGGAGATACTATCATTCAGATGTGCACTCAAAGCCCATTTGAAGTGCACATTATTGTGAGTTATGTGAAAGCATTATAAAAATGAAAGTAGATATTATGCAACAGTACTACAAACCTTGCTCAAGTGGTTGTGGCTACCTTTAGCAACGCCATTATACTTTTCAAAAGCACTTAATATTTCTGATTTTGATGTTAACAGTCAAGTCCAAAGCATCTTTTTATGATGCACAGTAAATAGTCCAATAACTAGAAAAAAAGAACGAACTAGATCCCCAAACACATAACAGCAACCACAATCGGGCTCTGATTACCAAACCAAGTGTATATTCTACTGAACATGAAGATAATATGCGTATAAGTATCCACCTAACCAGATGGCGTTGTTTACATAGAAACCCAACAGTTCATCTTGTGTCTTGTAAAAGACAGTTTCTCTTTACACAAACTACGAACTGTTACTTTGAAATTCTATGATCTCACAAATTACTAAGCATGGGTCTTCTCTGAACATTCAACTCAACTCCAGTAAATGCTGGAACAAGAAACCCACACACACACCTTAGTTTTTAAGCGTTCTTTCTCCTTGGCGTCTTTGTTATACTTCTCTTTGTGGAAATCCATGATCTTGCAAACAGGAGGGTCAGATTTTCGGTGGACCTGTACCGCGACAAGATTATACATAAGCATGAGAAATGCAGCCATTTCCTAAATCCCAACAAGTGGATACCTCAGAGTAGAAGGAAATACGTTATCAAATGAGGATAACCTAGGACACCAGAAAGTAGAACCAAAATGTGTTATGGAGTACTGTACCTCGACCAGGTCCATGCCCATCCTAGCAGCCTGCTGAAGAGCTTCATGCCTGGGGACAACGCTGTGCCCTGCGAGACAGAAATGTTCAGCATCTGACCGGTGAATGGAGGTATGTCCGTGTGAGTGTGTGCGAACCATAGACTACCTTGGTCGGTGACGAGCCTGAGGAAGGGGGCGGTGATGTCGTTGTTGATCCTGGGCTCGGCGTCGTCGTCGTCCTTGGGGGCCTTCTTGACCTAGTGACCACGAGCCACAAGCAACGAGATCAACGACGGCGAGGAGAAGAAAAGCTAGCCTAGGGCAGCAGAGGGAGGGATGGAGGGAAGGGAGAGACCAGATGAGGCGGAGCGGCGAAGGGCCGGTAGGGGATGATGATCGGGCGGCGGAAGGAAGGCTGGGGCGCTGTAGGAGGCGACGGGGCGGCGCCGCGGAGGTAGGCTTGGGAGCGGATGGCGAGGGATCCGACGGCGCGGCGGAGAGCCATGGCCGGCGGAGGCGACGGAGCGAGGCGGCGGCGGCGGAGGCGACGGAGCGAGGCGGCGGCGGCGGCGGACCAAAGGGGACGACGGTTAGCTTGCCTGACTGGACTTGGGACGAAAAAGCCTTCACGCTAAAGCCCAGGTTCTTTCCTGCGAACCAACGACCAGAAAAAAGCCCACCGTGTATGAATCGCGAACGTGCGACACAAAACAAGGCCCAGTCCAATCACGAGAATGCCGGAGCCCATGCACACGGCCTCTTCATTTATTTGAAAGGGTGAATTATTTGAAGTTTTTTTTTTCCTGGACTACGGCGGCTTTACTCTCATCTTCTCACCCTCAAATTAATATTTCTAGCTTATTCACATTCTTGTGGTGCCTTTGGAAGGCTAGGAACGATTCTCTTTTTAACAAGAATTTCACTAATCCATGTCAAATTTTTCCGGCTGCTAATGCAATCATGCAGGGATCCAAACTTGAAGATGATGTATCGAAACAACACAATCAGGCTCACTTGACTAAACAATGCTTGAAGTCAAAGCAAGATCCATTTTATATTATGCTGTGTTTGGATGCACAGAATTTGGTCTTGGAATTGAATTGGACAAAGATTCCAAATCCATGATGGAAATGAATTGGACTAAAATTCCAAATCTGTTGTTTGGGTGTGCTTAGAATTTGCCTTTGGAATCAAATGGTGGTACAAATTCCTAATCCTGTTTGGACTGCAGTATGGAAATGAATTTGTGGTATTCTTTTTGGGTCAACGCAAGGGAAGGGAGGGGCCGGAGGTGGAGTGCAGGCGGAGCCGCCGGTGAGCCCGTGGCCGGCGGTGGCCGGAGAGAAGGGTGACGGGGGATGGCTAGGGGAGTGGCCGCCGTTTCCCTACCGCTGACGCGCCGCCGTTCCCCTCCCGCCTCCCTCTGTGATTTAGGGTTCGGTGGGTGCTCGCGTATGGGGAAGAAACGGGTGGCGGGCTGACGCATCTGGGGAAGACGGCGGTAGGCTGTCGATTCAGGGGGAGAAGATGGCGGCGGGAGGTCCCGTCCGGTGGAGAAGACGGCGTGTGAGGAGGGGGCAACGCTGCGGCGGGGTGGGGGCACGCAGAGGCAGGGGCACATGGCGGCGGGGAGCGCGGCGATGGGCACACGGCGGCAGGGCAGCGCGGTGAGCGAGGCAAACAGCGAGGGGGAACGAGGAAGGAGACGCGAGCGAAGAGTTACGCTCGTTTCCGAGCGATTCCGAGCAGGAGAGCTCGGAAAGTTGGGACGGCTCTTTGCACAGGACGATTTCGCGCTCGGAATTTAGGTAGGTTTCCAAGCGAGGATTCCAAGGGCAGCCCAAACGGTGAAATTCATGGAAATGGCCCAAATTCCAATTCCATGCCCCAATTCAGTGCAACCAAACACAGCATTACAGGAAATGTAATTTGCACTGATGCCGCTTGGAAGTGTGGAAGCAACCAAGACCCAACTCCAGCAGGCATAGGAATCATCATTCAAATTCAAGGCAATCAACATTGTCAGCAGATACATATCGCTGCCTTGTCACCACCAACCCACTCTCCTCTACGAGCGGAAGCTTATGGACCGCTACTAGCTTCGAAGGTGGCGGATCTCGCTCCACATACAGGAACCCCACTTCTTTACTGATTGTTCTATTCTGGAATCTGCTGCAAGTACAACTTCAATCCTTAGTGCTCCAGGTCATTGGATAATAAGGCCAATTCTGGCAGATATCCAAAAAACGCGGGCTTTCCATCCAAAAAGAATTTCTCATGTCAACAGATGCTTCAATTTTAAAGCTCATCATCAAGCTAGACTAGGCCTTAGAATTCAAGCTTCTTCTCTAGCTTTTAGATGTCTCTCTTCACATACAGGTCTATGTACAATCAGAGATGTTCTCTCTGTGTCAAGTGTGACTCCTTTCACACTTCTCTCTGTAAAATGTTGCTAAGTTGAATGAAAATGTTTAATGTTCAAAAAAAAACTCATTTATAATCACACAAAGGTTTTACAGAGGGTATCATTACAAAGAAGGAGGGGGAGGGGGTGTGGAGAGAAAAGAAGGAGAAAATAGAGGGGAGATCTCAAGGCGGATCATAGCCATTACACCAAGAATTAAGAAGGTGCAATGAGGTGGGGGTGGTACAACGATAAGCCCAAAGCCTAATATCCTCTAGGCAACGCCGAGTAACCAACACAAGATGCTCAGCAACATTGGTGAAAGTAAGAGCATTCCTTCGCTTCCAGATGTTCCACGCAATAGCTGTGTTGATGGTGGTGGCCTCCTCATAGGTGCGGCACCTCAAGAGCCAGAGGTCAATGAAGGTTTCGATGGCGTGGTCGTCGAAGTCGCGGTGGAAGAATCTCCAGACCTCCCTGGCCTGGGGGCATAGGAGTAGAAGATGATATGTGTCTTCGTCTTGATGGCATGAAAGGCAGCCAGCAGAAGAGTTGAGGTGGTGGTGAAACCACCGCTCGTTGGTGGGTAGCCGCTTCATCCTGGCAAGTCAGCAGAAGATCTTGCACTTCAACGGTGCTGCACTCCTACAAACCTTGTTCGCGACATCATCGATCTGCACATTGTTGAAAGCAAACGAATAGAAACTACTGTTCGAAAGCTTGTTGTTAGGGAGACGGTTAACACGTAAATCCGGGGCATCGGGGCGTAAGTCCACTAGACTCGGGTCGGAGGTGAGGGCACAAGAAAGAGGTCAACATGGGGGGAGAGGGTAGTTGAGACGGTAAGGTTAGGACGGGTGGAGTGGGAGAAGAGGTTGGGGAAACGAGTGCGAAGAGGGGAGTCGCCGAGCCAAAGGTCAAGCCAAAAGGTTGTGGCAACTCCTCTACCGATGGTGACTGAGGAAACGGCTCTGAAATTGTCAAGACCGACAACGATGTCCTTCCAAATGGGGGTCTCAAGGTAGTGGTGGGTTCCCAAGTCGCGGGAGGCCCCCTCAACCATACCAGCGTCGAAACCAACATGTCCAAGGGGCATTGAATTTTACATTAATGGATGAGACAAAGTTGAGACATGTATGAAGCAAACAAAAAAATAAGGATGAAAGTCTATCCATTTTAGATTCTACTAGCATGTTGTCATTCAGTAGCCTGGAAAAAAAAGTCCCGATTAACCGTAAATAGGCAGTTGCACCCAGTAGCCATATTCCCCCTCTGATCCTCCCGAAGAAGTGAAGCCCAAACTTGAATGCAATGCACACCTCGACAAATAACCTGCAAAAAATTAGTACCCTTATGCTCGTTAAAAATAATATTATTTCTGCATGTCTAAATGGACCAGCTGAAACGTCAATACGTAGCTTTGTTTTAACATTTTTATCTACACCATTTAATCAGTTACCAAACATATCAGTAATATTAGCAGGTGTGGAATATTATAGGTTAAGTAAACCATGCGCTAAATAATTTTTACAAATGGGCATGCAAGTAAAAAATGGTTCACAGTTTCATTAGAATCACAAAAGCAACACTTTTGGCATACATTCCAATTTCGCTTGGCTAGATTATTTTTAGTTATCAAGACTTTGTTATTTAGAAACCACATAAAAAATTGATCTTAAGGGGGATTTTCACTTTCCAAAAATAATTACGTATAAACGTCGTATGACCATTCATTAAGTCTGAATACATAGATTTCACCGTAAATGAACCAAAATCAGTAAGTTTCCAAACAAACTTATCAGACTCATCAGAAAGAGTAACCTTCATCAAGCTCTGACACAAGTGCAGCCATGCATTCCACTTATGTTCATTAAACATCCTCCTAAAGGCAATGTTGAGAGGTGTTTGCGCTAAAACAGTCAACACCAATACATTCTTATGTTGAATAATGTTATACAATGAAGGATATTGTTGTGCAAGAGGTAATTCTCCTAACCATACCTCTTCCCAAAAACGTATTGTTGAACCATCGCCTATTTTAAAGGAGCCTCTACTAAAAAAATCTTGCTTAACCCGCATAAGACCCTTTCAAAAAGGGGAATCAGTTGGTTTTGCTTCGCCTTGAGCTAAGGTTTTATTCTAAAAAAATATGAAATCGTGTCTAGGAGGAACTAGACACTTTTTGATATAGTAGAAGTGGGACTTGGCATGACAATTCCGAAATTCGTCCCTGATAGGAATCAAACTCCGGTCGTTGGGGTGCGCCACTGCGACCCCAACCACTGGGCTAAGCCCACGTCATCACTAAGGTTTTATTCTTAAGATACTTGTTATGCAACAATGGTTGCCATATGCCATCTTCTGTGAGTAATTTGAATAACCATTTGCTAAGCAAACACTTATTTTTTTTAATTCAAGAACTTCTATGTCGAGTCTCCCCTGATCCTTCGGCTGACATAACATATTCCATTTAGATAGTCTATACTTTCTCTTATTCTCATATGATTGCCAAAAAAAATCTATATCGGTAAATACCAAAGCGCTTCCGAACACCTTTCGGAATTTCTAGAATGGATAGCATAAACATTAGAAGACTTGTGGGGACTGAATTAATCAAAACGAGTCTATCCCAATATGAGAGAAGTTTGCTGCACCAGCATCCTAGCTTTGAAAGAAAACGGCTCTCAATAGGATTTCACTCCGAGTTACGAAGAATTCGATAGTGAATAGGTATTCTAAGGTACGTGAATGGTAAAGATCCGGACTCACAACCAAAAATTTGTTTATATTACTGCTCCATATCCTTAGCTTTACCAAAACAAAAAAAAGCTCACTCTTATGGAAATTTATTTTCAGTCCCGACAGTTGTTCAAAAATGCAAGAATAAGTTTCATATTAACAACTTGTTCGATATCATGATCCAAGAACAAAGATAACGACATGACACTGCTGGCCATAGAGGCAACCCTAAACCTAGACCAGGCCCTAAGCCTACTATTTACTGGTGCAGGCGTGTGCAGCCCAGCTTCATGTACCTGTGTACCATCCCTATTCAGACCGGCGAGGTCGCCGGAGAGGAGTCGGTGGACAGAGGTCAAAATAGAAGTTGTCACCGCTAGATCCTACATGGAGGTACAAACAAAGATGGGCATGAAGATATATAGAAGTTAGCCGTGCAATGCGTTAGGGATGCTCATTCTCGTTAGAAGGATGCTTGAGATCAATACTCGATGAGCAACTGAAGCTTGGTTCGTATTACTCGTATCAGAGACGTAGTCAAAACTATGTGAATCAATTAATTGGTGAATTTCGGTCACGCGGAAGCTCCAACGGCTGGACTAGGTAGCATCGAGAAACTGCGACGGGCTGTTTGGATTGAAGACACGCCTTGTCACGTCCTATGTTCGGCATATCTGTTGTGCCACATGTTGTGCGCATTCTCAGTTAGCTAAGAACTAAATTATTGCTCAGTCAAATCCTACATCGTTCGATTGCATCATAATTTGCATACAAGTTACAAGTTAAGTAGCAGAAACATGGTTTCCCAAAAAGAAAATACGCATCAAATTCGTTTCATGTTTGACGCTTTTCGTACATCAGTGTGTGACATGACATCAACCTTCGCTTCAAACATGTACGATTTTTTTCTGACGTGGCGGAGAGTAAGAAGATCGGCTTCTCTTCTTCACGAAGCAAAAGTGCTAAGATCGAGAGTGCAGCTGGTGCACTAGGAATCTAGGATCAGCCTTTCCACGAAAGAAACCAGCCTTCGCAACCACTGTGATGTGATAGCAGTTTAGTTTTAGTGCTATCTCTTGATGCTAATTACCTAGATTATTGTATGTAAACGAGAAAACATAGTACAGTAGAAGTAGTAAATTGGTGCACATTAGCATGTTACATGCAGAACGAATTATATTCACTGGAGAGTGGTGGCGCACTGGGATCCCTGCACGACGACGGCCCTGCTGAGCTGCTGCGCCGGCTGGAGCACCAGGACGGCGACGCACTGGGCGGCGAGGGCGCGCCGGCCGGACACCCACGAAGCCACCTTCCACCGGAGCTGACCCTCCACGCGCAGCCTCAGCAGCGCCGTCGGCCGCCCGCTCTCCGTCTCCGCCTCAACGGCTGACACCACCGCCGGCGCCGCTGATGAGGTCAGCGAGGCAGAGAGCACGACGTCTCCCTGCGTCTGCTCGAACGGTTGGGCGGCTGCGGCGAGCTGGACGCCGGCGCCGTATGAGGCCTGGATCACGAGGCGGTCGTACAGTGCGGCGGCGCGCGCGTTGGGGTTGTGCGCGACGAGGGCGGCCTCGAGGCGCGCCAGGGTGCCGTTGGAGGCGGTGGCGGTGGCGGCGAGCAGGGAGAAGCGCGGGGCGGAAGGGCGGAGGGTGAGCCAGAGTATGATGACCAGTGCAACCAGGGACGACGACGCCATCAGCAGCCGGCGCCAGGCAGTGCCGCTGAACCGGCCGCACCCGGCGCGGTGGTGGTGCTTGGCGGCGCAGTGCCGTGGGGAGTGGTTGGGATCATCCGTGATGAGGGACATGGAGGGAGCAACAAAAGCAGAGCACAGGCCAATGGGAGAGAAGAGAATAGAGGCGGTGCAGTGAGCTGAGAGCCTGAGATAAGTTAGGTTTGTGAGTGGTGTATATATCATTGCTTCTTTGGGTAGTAGACTAGTAGCTAGATATAATCACTGATAAACTTTCCGAGTTTGTCATACTAAAACATCATTTTAGTTAGTTTTTCATGATAATGAAGCGCAGGTTAGTTGCTTGCTTGTTGCTAATCAGCCATCATTTCCTCACCTCATCTCCTTCTTTTCTGAAGCTAGGATAGAGCGAAAGAAAGAAGGAAAGCAACCTTTCTCTGCATCTTTTTCACAAAGTAGCACCGGGCAACTAGCAGCTAGCTAGCCGATAGATGGATGGATCATCGAGTAGTAGCTCTGTTTGCATGCTTGGTTATTCTTGTTGTTTGGATGCGGAATGTGAATCAAACCATGGATCGCAATCAAGAAGGAGAAAAGGCAGCGCGTGCATATACCAAAGTGGATTCGCGAACAATTCAAGCCCACTACTACCTCACTCAAACCCCACCGACCTGAACTTTACAAAAGAATGGAAATTTACATATTTGTCATGTCCCAGTAGTCTCTAGAGTCTATCGGCTACTCTGCCAGGACTCGTGGCCCGTTCTCCTGTAACGCTAAGCTCGAAACTCTTGTTAAATTCACTGGATGTGGCCAGTTCTCCCGAAACTTGGTTTCCCAAGACTTCCTCATCAGGAATTCGTTCGTGATATACCTTATGTTAATGAAAATTAAGAAATCCGCATAAAGGAAAAAAAATAAGAACAAGGATTTGGAAATATTTAACTAGATTCTGAACAAGGAAAAATGGACAAGCGGCCATCATTGACTTATGCAGTAACAGCAACACCTTGTTACCCAGAAAGACGGTGATCGGGGACTTGGCTGCTCCTCCGTCCCAAACGCGCTAGCAGGGGTGTCCATAACCATCGAGGCCACCAGACAGCTACTTTCTTCCGTTCCAGCAGCCACCTCCGGAATCATGTCATCATGTGTACATTGAACCATAGCAGGGGTGTCCATACCCAATAGGAAAATGACCTGTTATGGTTCATGACTTCATGTTCAGTTTCATGAATTTCTGGTAGTCGTGTTGGAGATTTCATACAGGGAGTACAATTTTTACCTCAGCATGACTAGGAATGGCAACTGGTCTGCAGTCTGAACTAGTGTTTCGGGAACAGAAAGCTGTGGGCACTCATCTTTGGGACTAGAAAATGGATGTGTAAAATGAATCACCGATGCTTAACCCTTCAAGGGAGGAGGGGCAAACAATTTACATAATTGTACGTGCAAAAATGATGCCTTACCTTGTACGAGGTATTCACAAATTCCACCATTGCAGTGTTAAACCTTGTTTCTTGGATTTCCTCTAAGACCTAAAAATGGGATAATTCATGGTAGTCAGTAGTTAAAACATAATCATCATACCAGCATGACTTGAACGTTTGGGACTAAGATGATACTGAAGATTTTCATAATACAATATCATGAAAACAGTGTCGGGCCATTGTAACTGCCTGTCCTGATGGAGATTGGTGTGTATGTGTGCGCGCGCACGCGCGGGTGTGTGTGCGATGGCTGGCTCCATCACAAGATGCTAGAGTTACCAAGGAAGATGCAGCAGTTAACGACACTTGAGCTACGGTGATTAAGGAAGCTTGCAATCAACACGTAGAAAAAAAAGGAGGAAAGCAACCTTTCTCTGCATCTTTCCACAAAGTAGCACCACGCAACTAGCAGCTAGCTGATGATACACGGATGGATCAAGTAGCAGCTCTGTTTGTATGCTTGGTTATTTTTGTTGTTTGGGTGCGTAATGTGAATCAAATTGTGGATCGCAATCATCAAGAAGAAAAGGTACGCAGCGCATATACCGAAGTGGATTCGCCAACAATTGAAGTCCACTACTACCTCACTCATTCTCAAGCCCCACCTGAACTTTACAAAAGAATGGAAGTTTACAGGTTTGTTGTGTCCCAAGTCTCTAGACTCTATCAACTACTCTGCCAAGACTCGTGGCCCGTTCTCCTGCAACCCTAAGCTCGAAACTCATGTTCCATTCACTGGCTGTGGCCCGTTCCTCCTGCATTGTACAGCAGCATAATAAACAAATCAATCTCCAAAGCAAAAAAAAAAGTGTTCTTTTCAATTGTTTAAGTTTGGGGGGCATAGCTCTACTCATCAAGGTTTAAATTATAGTGCTCAAAAACATTATGTCTGAAGTTAGTATTGTTCATAATACCACCAGTCCACACTGAAACATAAGTTTTTGTCCATACTGAATAGAAAATGATCTGTTATGGTTCATCTTCAGTTTCATAGATTTCTGGTACTCGCGTTAGAAATACATATTGTGTCTGACGGAGAGCACAACCTTTGACCTGAGCATGACGATGACATAACTTTCTTCTGTTCATCAATATACAAGTTCTATTGATTATGTTAAGATCAAACATCACATGAAATATTAATCCTTAAACTGGCTAGCAACTATAGTCAAATGATAATTCCACATGATGCAACAGAAAGCTGTAAATATGAGTATATAAAAGAATATTTTCATATCTAACCAGATGCAATGGATTCAAGAAACAAATTGCAACAGAGCATTCCTGAAAAGCTGACTATAATTCAATTGTTTAATAATAACTAGTGCTGGAAGCTCTTCACAAAATCAGGTTAATATTGCTAGTCAACAGACAAGTGGATAATCTAACTCCATTCGTCATCCGTTACAACAGACAAACAGAAGCATGAAACACACGTATATTTGGTATATATTTATTCGTAAGAAGACCACTGGATTATCTCTAAAAAGGAACAAGCCAGGGAGAAAAGGCAAAGTCAGTTCTTCAGTTACAAAAGACATGAGGCAGCTAGATTGCTAACTATTGAATGCTAAGAATATCAGTAGATAAAGTAAATAAAGCAGAGTCAAGTCTTCAGTTCAAGAAAAAAGAGGCACGAGTCAGATCAGTTGGCAAAGATTTCAAAAGTAGACAAAAGATGATTTTAGCATGAACGCACATGACAGACATTTCAGCCCAAAAGAATATTGAGAAATATAACGCAACCATGTTACATTAAACGAAGAAGCTAGTGGTGGATACACTTCATACATATTACAGTTCATGAGGATACAAACAGCCAGGCCTTTAAGAAGCACCACCACACTGAAATGGAAAGGCTAAGTGTTGACAACATAAGCATTTCGGTGCGATGAAAGGCCAAGTGTTCACAACATAACCCTCTATTGTCGGAAAGAAGTTATGCTGAACAAGAGTTTGCTTGAGATGAAGTTGAGAAATACCAAGACATTTTGTATAGAACTTGGCGACCAACTTGCCAAATATGTCAATCTGAAGTAGCCACTCGCTTGTTTGTACCAGAATGAGCACATCATTATCATCCGAAGACGAAACCACCAGATTCCAGTACTTGCTAAGTCCAAACCGCCCGGTGAGCTCTGCAACCGGCAATTCAACCCGGCATTTGAAGGCCCATACTTCGCTGTCATAGTCCTGCATCATCCAGATATCGATGGTTGTCACCGGATCATTGAAGCTGGCCATGCCAAGCATTCCATCCACCTCAAACAGGTCAGCAGTGGCACGAACGGGCGGAGCGGGCATCTGCCTGAACACCTCAGCTGTGGCGTCGAATACCATTATGATGTTGCTTATGACCTCGACCATCGCTACGAACCAGTGCAGGTTGCCACGGCAAAGGACAGATACGAGCAAATGAATCAGCTCCTCCGCCTCCATCCACCCGATGTGCCTCGGCAGCTGGCAGGAGCCCACCGTGTAAACATAGCAGGCTTCTTGAATGCCAGGTGGCCGTTCATCGTGCATCCACGTCCCGTCAGGGTATAGCAGCAGCCGATACTCGCCCGTAGGAGGGTGCGGGTACATTCCCGCGAGCCTGAAGCCACGAAGCAACGGGAGGGGGGCGTACTGACGGGTGGCCGGGTTGCAGACGGAGAAGTACAAGGCAGGAGCGAAACACGGGTCACCGACAGTGGCGAGGACGAGGAGGCCGTCGCAGGACGCCTCCAGATGCATGTAGTTGTTACAGGAGCCAAACCTGGCAACGAGATGGAGCTGGTTGGCGGCGGAGACTCCCACCCGGTGGTCCAAAGGCACGATGTCTAGGGACTGACTGAGGTCATAAGTAGCGTCGTGAAGGTAGAGGAGGGGGAGAGCGGGCTGGTGGCTGTGGTGGGCGAGGAGGAAGTCGCGGGAGGAGGTGGCGAAGCGCCAGGCGCGGCAGACCGTGCGGCAGCGGAGGAGAGCCTTGGGGGGCAGGCGAACGAGGATCTCCCAGATGGCGATCTCGTCCGGGAGATCGCGGTGGGGAGGCGTCTCTCCTGCTCTTGCGGCCTCCGCCACGGAAGCCACCGGCATCGCAGAACGTGTATCAACAGCATCACCAGCACCAGAGCTCTCATGCACATTCGCGGACATGTTGACAAGCCTAGCTGTCAAAATTAGAGATAGAGAAGATAGCTCATAAGGGGATGACATGCGCTGAAAGATACCACTGAAACAGATATATATCGGAAAATAAGAAGATAAATAAATAAACATGAACATACATATTAAAATATCAAGTAGCACGTGTCCATGTACAACATTTCAGTTCCTAGAACGAAAATAAAGATCGTTTCAGTTCCTGGAACATACATATTCAAATATCAAGTAGCATGTAGCATGTGTCGATGTGCAACATTTCTGTTCCTAGAACGAATATAAAGATGATTTCAATTGCACGATCACTGTCTACTGAACAGTGGCTAATTAATTCCCTTGCTAATTTAGGCCTGTCCAAAGGGCTAGAAGCCTAGAACAATCCTCTACAACTACTGCCAGGACAAGTACTCACTGAGGCAACTAATATGGATCGGAGGGAGTACATAAATTAAACAAGGCAAATCGATTTGCTTGTAATGCGATTTTCTCTTGAGATGTTAAACACTCAAATGATTGAAGCATATGCAATAATATACAAATCCATTTGAAACTGGAATGAAGGAGCCAAGATAACAGCCTAGAAAGTCTGTACTGATTTGTCCAGGACAACCAGTCAGCAACCCAAGTTTTTCTGAATCCTACACTACATGGTAACAACAATATAGGAGGGTTCTGAATATGACAAATGAACTGCAACTGTATCATCCCTCCCTAATAAATTGTATTCGTCTAGAATTTTGATCATGTGCACATTAGAGTAGCAAATGTTGGGTCCTGGAGGAACAGATCCGTAGCTAAGGACTGAAGTGAAAGTCTGTATGCTTGGTCTTTACATCAAGGGGTGATTTTAACAACTAGTTGCTTCAATTCGTACAAGAAATAGCAGCTAAAAGAAAACACACCGTCTAGAACCTTGACCAAAAAGACTATGTAAATACAAGTAGTAATTCCAAAATCAAGGTGTGCCACTATCAGTCTTGCGTATGAGAAGGTGCAGGGCTGCTGACCTTGGTGAGAACGGAGAAGGGTAGGGTACACCGGAGGAGGGAGGAGGACTAGTGCCTAGAGGAGGTGATCAGCAGGTCGACGGCGGCGGTGTTGCGGGCAGTTCTACGCAGCGGTAGTGGTGCAGGAAGGTCGACGGCAGCGGTGCATGGCAGCGGCGACGGCGGCGGTGCAAGAAGCCATAGGGAGTCGGGGACCGAGAGGCCGAAGGCGGGCGGTGCTCCAGGACGATGGCGGTCAGCGGTAGCTACGCAGGGCGGTTGTGGTAGAGCTGCTGGCACCCTAGGCTAGCCTTGCGGGAGTGCCGCCGCCATGGGGACGAACAGAGGAAGGAGAGGAAATGGGACTGGACTGGGCTGGGCTGGACTGGACTCAGAATAGTAGTACCGTGTAGGTCTAAGAGCATCTCCAGTCGCGTCCCCCAAACCGTCCCCCAAACCGCGCCGGATCGAGCGTTTGGGGGACGTGTTTCGTTCGTGCCGCGTTTGGGGGACGTCGCTCCCCAGCCGCGTCCCCCAAACGCGGCCCCCAAACATTTAAAATAATTTTTCTGGCATTTTTATTTCAATTTCCACAAACTAATACATAATTTGGAACGTGGTTTACACGAAAACACGGTTTGGAACATGGTTTTCCACAAACTAATACATAGTTTGAACCATGGTGGACACAAATATAAAATATTGCAAAGAAATTAAACCTAACTAGGCCGTGCATCGAAGGTTTCGTGTGTTCGCTGCTAAGAAAGAACACTCGAGGGCACACCCAGATCACCTAAGCTCGGAAAATCCAGCGGGAGGATGGTGCCCTTGTTGGTTCTACCGATGAGGCGAACGAGCGGAAACCTCCGTGCACGTATTCGCTGCGAAGAAACAACACTCATTCAGTCGTCCTCCTCGTCGGTGTTGTCGTCGTCCCTGTCGACGTGGTAGTCCCGGAGGCGGCGCCTCTCGTCGAAGACCTTGACGCTCATGTCCCTGTTGCCGAAGTAGGAGAACACGAGGATGAAGCCGGCTTCGAGGCTGTGGTGGCGCGCGAACTTCTCCCAGCCGATGTTGAGGTACATCTTGCCGCGCGCGTCGTAGATCGCCTTGACGATCCACCGGCAGTATCCGCACGAATGCTCCCGCAGATGCATCGTGCGCGGGCGTACGCCACCGACGTACTCGGCGAAGGAGTCCGGCAGCCTCTGGATGCCGCGCGGGTCGCCCTTGAGGACGTGGACGAACTCGAACGAGACGTCCGGCTCCACGTCCATCTCCGACGATGAAGACGACGGCGTGGGAGGCGACGGCGAGCGTTCAGCCGTGCCGCGGCCACGACCACGACCACGACCACGGCCGCGGCCGCGAGGTCGGCCTCCGCCTCTACCGGACATAGCGTCGAGTCTTGTTGAGAGATGGTGGCGGCTAGGGTTTGGGAGAGAGGCGCTAGGGTTTGTGTGTGAGAGGGACGATGAGAGGCGCCCCTTTTATAGGCCGGAGGGAGGCGGAGGAGCGGTGGCGCTCATTAACGCCGGCACGCAGAGCTAGGCGCGACGGGACGCGTCGCTGCGCCCTCTCGCGGGAATCGCACCGTCGGCCGCGCGCCATAACTTCCGTCGCGAGGTAGGCGACGGTTAGGTTTAAATTAATTGTGCCGCCGACGGGTCGGCCCCGCCACTCCCCGCCTCGCTTTCGTTGTGTCCGGCGTCCCCGGTGCGTCCCCTGTGGGACGGGGACGGGCTCGGGGCGCCGGACACCATATAGGGGCGCGCCGGACAAAAAAGGGCTTTGGGGGACGCGGCTGGAACGCTTTTTTTGTCCGGCGCGCCCCAAATCGCTTTGGGGGACGGTTTGGGGGACGCGACTGGAGATGCTCTAAGGGCATCTCCATCGGGCCGGCCCAAATGATTCTGAGCTGTCCGAAACTATCCACGCGGAGGGATGGACAGCCTGCGCACCCTTTAGTGGAGCGACGCAAATCGGACCGACTCATCCGGCGCGAACCATCGACGCCTAAAATTTGGAAAACCGATGCATCGCCAAGGACATCGCGCGTGTCGCTGGCCCACTTGGAAGCAATCCGACGGCAGAAAGCTGACCGGTTGCAGTGTTTGCCATCAAGGCCATCGCTGACCACTGTGCCCGTCCCCTCAACCTGGTGCCGGCATTGAAGCCGATGGCGCTGGAAGCTGCGCGTGCCGTCTCTACTCTTGCGTTGGCATTGATGGCACGAGGTACTTAAGCCACGGCCGCGCCCGCATCTTCTTCCCCGCTCCCACTGCTAGTTCCGCACGATCTCGTTCACGATGAAGCTGCCGAGGTGGATGAAGTAATCCGCCAACGACCACGAGGTTGGATAGGATTCTCCGCCTCGGCAGAACACTGCACGCGCCCGCCTCTTGCCTCCACCCCCGCAACTGGACCTCTTTGTCGGTCCACAGGCAACGGCGGTGGTCCATGCTCCCTCCTCCGCACCGACCGGGCCGCAACAGGTGCTACGTGCCAGTGTTGGAGGCGTAGCGTCGGTCGGTGCAGGGTGACCCCTGCCGCCACCGTAACGTCTCCCTCTCGCACGGGTGGCACCTGAACAGGGGGAGGCTCCATGTTCCGCCACCTCCGACGGACAGGCAATCCTTGCGCCTGGAGATGTGTCGGCAGATCGAGCGCCTACCGCCGGCTATGCAGCACGAAGAGGTGTACCGGCGGGAGGACTATTGGCACGCATTCCTCGCCTGGGAGCACGAGGCGCGCCGGGTTATCCGCGGTCGTCGGGATTTCATGCCCGACAATGACGCTCCCGACAGCGAAGACGAGGTCTTCTACGACAACGACGAGGAGGACAACGAGATGGAGGACGTGCCTCCAGCCGCTGTGAAGCTGGAGACAGTCCTCCCCGACAACTACAAGGAGGAGGCGCCTATGGCCGCCGCCCTGGCCGCGTCATTGGCGGACGAGGAGGCCCAATGGTCCTGGCCAGGGCTGGAGGACGCCGTCCAGCTCTAGGCCATGGTGGCGGAGCACGTAGCCTCCTTGCCGCCGCCACATGCAGCAGGGACGGCCATGAGGTTCCACCACCTCCGACATACGCGTCGCCAGCCACACCACCGCAATTCGCGCAACCGCTGCAATACGCGTCGCCGCCGCGCTACTCACGGCCAGCTGAGGTGCCTACTTGGGCACAACAACTCTGGACGCCACCGCCCTTCGTCGACCTCGTCTCCGTCGATGAAGAAGACGACGGTGCCTGAATTAGTTTAGATTTTAGTTTAAAACTATGTAAATTATGTTTGAATCAAAGAAATTCCTATCAAATTTCTGCGCGCTTTTTAAATTCATGCCATTTTATGATTTTTAAATTCATGCTATTTTATTTGTCTCTTGTGCGCGGGCCAACTAGCCGGTTGATCGAATGGGTCGCGCCCGCTGCGCGCACTGTCCGGAAAGAAGCATCTTGTCCCCGGGGCAACCAAATAAGTACTACTGTTACCGTCATGTTTAAATAAGTACTACTGTTCCTAATACCACCAGTCCACCACATTGAAAGATAAGTTTTTGTCCGTACTCAATAAAAAAATGACCCGGTATGGTTCATCTTCAGTTTCATGAATTTCTGGTAGTCGTGTTGGAAATTTCATACGGGAGCACAAGCTTTGACATGACCATGACCATGACATAACTTCCTTCTGTCTATCAATATACACGTTCTATTGATTATCACATGAAGTATTAATCCTTACACAGGTTAGCAGCTACAGTCAAATGACAATTCCACATGATTCAACAGAAAGGTGTAAACATAACAGAATATTTCGACAAGACCACAACAAACCACATGCAATGGATTGAAGAAGAAATGAATTGCAGCAGAACATACCTCAAAAGCTGACTACAATTCAATTGTTTATTTAATACGATAACGAGTGCTCAAAGCTCTTCACAATATCAGGTGCATATTGCTAGTCAACAGACAAGTGGATAATCTGCCTCGCTTCATCATCAGTTACAGCAGATAATCGGAAGCATGAAACATATGTATCTTTGCTATATTAAGAAGACTACTGGGTTCTCTCTAAATAAGAAAAAGCCATCAAGTCCCTCAAAAAAAAGAGGCATCAAGAAAATCCAAAGTAAACTCTTCATTTTTTTTAAACAGACAGGAGGCAGCTAGATTGCTAGCTATTGACTGCTAAGAAGATCACTAGATAAAGTGAATAAGGCAAAGTTAAGTCTTCAGTTCAAGAAAAAAAAGTAAGGCATGAGTCAGATCGACCGGCAAACATTTGAAAAACACACAATAAATGATTTTAGCATGAACACATATGACAGACATTTCAGCCCAAAAGAATATTGAGAAATATAACGCAACCCGCATTAAATGAAGAAGCTAGTGGTGGATACACTTCATATATATAGTAGTTCATGAGGATACAAACAGCCAGGCCTTTAAGAAGCACCACCACACTGAATAGCCTTCAGATGAAAGGCCAAGCGTTCACAACATAACCCTCTATTGTCGGAAAGAAGGTATGCCGAACAAGAGTTTGCTTGAGACGAAGTGGAGTAATACTAAGATATTTGGTATTGAACTTGGCGACCAACTTGCCATCGATGTCGATCTGAAGTAGCCACTCGCCCGATTCGACCAGAATGAGCACATCATTATCATCCGAAGACGAAACAACCAGATTCGAGAAGTTGGTAAGTCGAAACCGCATGGCGAGCTCTGCAACCGGCAATTCAACACGGCACTTGAAGGCCCATACCTCGCTGTCGTAGTCCCGCATCATCCAGATATAGATGGTTGTCGCCGCATCATTAGAGCTGGCCATTCCAAGCATTCCATCCATCTCAAACAGTTGAGCAGCGCCTGGAACAGTAGGAGCGCGCATCTGCCTGAACTGCTCGGATGTGCCGTCGAATACCATCAGTTGGCCGCTCGCGCCCTCCAACATCGCTTCGGACCAATGCAGGTTGCCACGACAAAGGACGGAGACGAACCGATGAATCAGTTCCTTCTCCTCCTGCCGCCCGATGTACCTCGGCGGCTGGCGGGAGCCCACCGCGTAAACATAGCAGGCATCTTGAATGCCCACATCAGGGTACAGCAGTAGCCGGTACTCGCCGGTAGGAGGGTGCGGGTACATCCCCGCAAGTCTGAAGCCATGAAGCAACGGCAGAGGAGCATGCTGACGAGTGGCCGGGTTGCAGACGGAGAAACATGGGTCACCGAAAGTGGAGAGGATGATAAGCCCGTCGCAGGACGCCTCCAGCTGCATGCAGTTGGCGCCGGTGCCAAGCCGGGCGACCGGACGGAGCTGATCGGCGGCGGCGACACCGGCCCGGTGGTCCAAAGGCACGATGTCGAGGGAACGGCTGCTGGCGTCGCTGACGTCGTACGTGTAGAGGACGGAGAGCGCGGGCTGGTGGCCGTGGTGGGCGAGGAGGAAGTCGCGAGAGGAGGTGGCTCGGCGCCAAGAGCGGCAGACGGTGCGGCAGCGGAGGAGAGCCTTGGGTGGCAGGCGGACGAGGATCTCCCAGATGACGATCTCGGCCGGGAGGACGCGGTGGTGAGGCACCTCTCCTGCTGTTGCGGCCTCTGCCATGGCCGCCGGCTGGGAGGAGCAAAAGCGTGGAGGACTGGTGACGGCGGAAGGTTAAGGTCTTTTGAGGAGAATTGCAATGGACTGAACTGGGCTGGGCTGGGCTGGGCTGGGCTAAGAATAGTACAGTACTACCGTAGATCCACAAAGAAAAACTGCCCGGATTTCTCTGCAGCTGAGGCCTTGAATAGATGGGGTGTTCTCTACATTTGGATGGGCAAAACTCCACCAGGGAAAGCAAGAAATGAAGCAAATTATGTGTCTCAATCATCATTCGGTTTGCTAGGAACTAGGGATACAATCACTGTGCCCTAGTAATTGAAAGCCTCCTGGTATGTTACAGTTTGCAGTGAAGTTTATCAGAATGCAGCCTAGCTATTTATTGAAGTGTATGGCGTGATGACAAAAAAAAGCAGGTCAATATTCCAAAAGAAATGAATTAACATTGGAGAACATAAATTTTCAGAACTCATTACAGTTCCAGATGCCGAAAGAAAATTTAGTACGGAAAAAGAACATGATGAACAAAGAAGAATATCAACAACATAATAGTGGAATCCAGTGGGATACCTGCTTGAAGCTTGGTTGCATCGGTCTATCAGAAACTTGGTGGACACTGATACACCAGGTCAGGGTAGGTGTCATCAGTGCAGCAGATGATATGTTGTTAGACTGAAGAAAATACTACTCCAGTTAGGCCGTCTAGAAACAGAGTTTCTTAAACTGGAAAATGAACATATTGAGCTAGGTTCTATAGTACTTTTTGTAGCTCACAAGAGTAACCGTCGCATTTCACTTATTCAAAACCTTCTGCTGATCTTAAGTGGAAGTTATATTCAAAGAAAGAAGCCATTGTAAATACAGTATGGCTAAATGCAGGACTATCACAAGAAATGCGTGTGAATAGCATCAAATGTTACAAAAGAATGGAAATTTACAGATTTGCCACGTCTCAACAGTCTCTAGACTATCAACTACTCTGCCCGGACTCCGCCAAAGATCAACGAGAAAACCAGAGGAATAATCAGGTCATTGCCTTCTGTTGATCTAGTATAACATTCAAGATCCTTCCAGGCACATAAATCCTCTTCTTGATGACCTTCCCATCCAAATATTTGGAGAGTTTCTCGTCTGAGGCAGCTTTTTCGAACGCATCATCCCCAGAGCACTCCTTGTCGACAAGGATTGTACCCCTGGTCTTCCCGTTGATTTGTACCGGGAGTACGACCTCTGATTCCTTCAAATACTCATCTTTTGCCTGGACAGGAAAGAAACAAATCTAAATATTTTCTGATATGCCACAAAACAAAATTTAAAACCATGGGCATATATATCAGACTAGTGATCCAGAAGATGCTCCTTAATAAAGAGTACTCTTCAGGTCACTCATCAGTAGTTTCTACTACCTAATATCTATGAAGTTTTATTTATATCCGCCCACCTACCAATCAAAGCAATGAAATCTTTCTGACTAAATTTTCATCTTAATGGATCTGCAACATATGCTCACTTGGCAGCAAGGGAAAATGATGTACAAAAGCGGGGCCGGTTTTAGCTTACCTCTGGGAACTGTTCATAGGCCAATGATTGTGAGTGGCCAAGACGAAACCAAAGCTCCTCGGCCAAGTGTGGTGCAAATGGTGCAAGCAGCAGAACAAACGAGTCTATAACTGACTTCGGTTGGGTGTCCCACTGTAGAGAAAAAGAGCATTGTGTCAGATTCTTCAGAAATTGATGTCGGGTGTACAGTCAGAGAAGCTAAAAGGCATGCTTAGTAGAATGTTTTGTTGCCAGTGCTATGTGAAACCAAGCAACCTATGAATTTTACCGAGGCGAGTTTTGAGATTCTGTGCCCATTAATACTTTACCAAAGTATGACCTGAGCACATTAATGAAGAAATACTGCAGCATTGAAGTGAATGTGCAGTTGTGCACAGTTGACTCGTTACAGGAAACAACATACTCCCTCCGTCCATTAATAGATGTCCGATGGTTCGTTTAAATTCGAATGTATCTATGCACTAAAGTGTATCTAGATACATTTGAATTTAGACAAACTTTTGACATCAAAAGATGGACGGAGGTAGTACATAAGATTGCACAGATTTGAATAAATGCAGTACATCTGGGTGAACTAGTGTTTCGACAGATAACTGATGCAACAGAAAACTGTGGGCACTCATCTTTGGGAGTAGAAAATGGATGTGTAAAATGGATCACAGATGCTTAACCCTTCAAGGGGAGGGGAGAGGGTACACAATTTATATAATTGCGCATGCAAAAATGATGCCTGAATTTACCTTGTACGCAGCATTCACAAATTCCATCATTGCAGAAATTGCAGTATTAAACCTTGTTTCTTGAATTTCCTCTGAGACCTACAAACGGGATATTCATGGTATTTAGGAGTCAACCAGTAATCATCACAGCAGCATGACTTGAAGGTTTGAGACTAAGATGGTACTGAAGATTTTGATAATACAATATCGGTAAAAGAGTAGCGGACCATTGTAACATCAGGAAAAGCTTTCTGTGAGGAAAAAAAGTTCATCTGGAAGCAGATACAGAAGTAGGGCAGTAAGGTTTGTCCGATTTGGTTCACCCCCATACTGGAATTATAATGAGTTCCAAAATATTTAAAACCACAGGTGGTATGGGTTAGGGAACAAATTTACAGATTCATTTTTCCCACACCAAACCAAATGCATCACTTATGTTTTACTTTAAAGCTGAAACATGGTAGAAGTTCTAAAACCAAACAGACGACCCTAATAAGCCCAACAAGTTGCATGATTTTCATTTCGAAGTTCATAAGTGAAAAAATGTTATTCAACCTGGTGACAGCTGTGACCTACCCTTGCTATGCACTTGTGAAGAACTCGAAGCTGCTCAAAGGTTGGTTTGTCATCAGTGGCCATAGTTCCATCTTTATATGATCCATCCGGTAAAGGTGCGCCAACTACGAGTCTCCAAGTCCTTCCAAGAAACCGATGCACACCTTCAATTCCACCAGTGCTCCATGTTTTTGAATCTCTGCATGGATCAAATAATCTGTTAACTTTCCGAAAATGGTTGACTAGATTGTAAAAATCAATAGGTGAAAAAGAAAATGATGCACCTCAATGGTCCCATAAACATTTCATATAGGCGTAGAGAATCAGCACCGTATTCTGAAACCACATCATCAGGGTTGATGACGTTTCCTCGACTTTTACTCATTTTGTAGGCACGGGCATTTAAACGTATGTTTGGATCGTCCTTCAGCACATAATGATCTCCAACTTTTGTGATCTTAAGAACACAGAAGCAAATCAAAAGTGAATCTCCAAAACTTTTATCACCCCAACTGAACACAACGACCAGAGCATACCTTATCTGCTGAAACTTTTTCTTGGTAGCAATCAGCTAAGCTTGAACCTGAATCTGCAGAAATCCACCTGCCTTCGTTGTCTCTATATGCAGTATACTCAACCTGTTATGACATCCATCACTTAGGAACAGCAAAATGCATGACAAAGATGTAAAACGTCTGAAAGAAAGTTGCACCACCTACTTCTCCCAGTATTAGTCCTTGGTTTATCAGGCATTTGAAGGGCTCTTTGGTGGAGACCACGCCAATATCATACAGAACCTAGAGATATAATTTGGTTAGAAGAAACATAGAGCCAACAGATACTACTAGATTTTTGTTCTATATAATAAGCCTACATCATAATAATTGATGGTACAAGCAGAGAGAAAAACCATAATGAACCCGAAAGAGTTGGTGCCCATATATACTGCACGCAGAATTTATATTATCGGTATGTTAGCTGAAGAGGCACCCGATTCAGATATCTCATATTGCTTTTAGATTTCATGCACAAACGAACCAAACCCAACCTCAATCAGCAAAATCTCATACAATTGCACAGGTAGCAAGCTCATAACACATATATGAACAAATGAAGGCACATAATTTGCATATATTCCATAAAATAGGTCATAAACATTCACATGGCCTTCAATGGAATTATAAAAGGGTGGCTGTTTGTATTACAAAAAAGCAGAACCTTATGCCAAAATCTTGCATACAACAAATGCAAGACAGAGTGTTCGGCACCTCCGACGTAGATGTCAACTGGACTCCAATAACTGCATGATATAAAAAAGAAGTTACACTGTTATGACTGGCCTGTCATATACTAGGAGGGGGCCCAACCATGGGCCCAATTAGGGGCTTAGCCAATTTATTTTTATCTCTTTTCAGCTCATAAATACTAGTTGTAATCAGACGTGATGAATCAAGCAACAATCACATCATTATTGCCGACTCCCAAAGGAGTCGGTCTCTCCTAACCCTAGCCGCCGCCGCCTCCTTGCGCCGCCGCCACGGCGCCCTGTCGCCGGCGCCCTCCCCTCGGCCACGCCAGCTTTCCTCTTTCCCCTACAACCTACGCCCTAGACACGGTAGAACCCCAGCTCCTACCATACACACACATCTCTTAAGAGATGATATGAAAGAAAGAAAGAAGCACCTTTCTTTAGCCTTATCAACCAATGTGCTGGAATTTTTTGGATCCATGAATCTCAAATAGTACCTGCATAACCATTTAAAAATATCACAAACACAACACGAAAAGGGCATGCTTAACAGCAAGGGGATAAAGGTTTGTCCATTGTACGATGGTGTTAGCAATTGCAATATTAAGCAAACATGGACAACTTTACACGCTTTGGTTGTGCACACCACAAGTTCCCACTATAAAACAGAACTTTTGCCATACTTACGGAGCATTAACTTAGTATAAATCACTGAAATTACATCATGGCAAAATTTACCAGCATGAACCAGCCCATTGTGGCATGGTGCTTGTTTCCCTTGTTGCAGATCTCCCAGTTATAAGGTCAGTGGTTTTAACCTGAAAAGGCAGAAAACACTTTAATAGTATGTACGAGCAAAATTAAAGGATACTCAATACATATGTTCATGCAAATTCACTAACAGCAGTATCTTACATTAGATCTCATGACCCTCAAGTTGTCAGTTGTTCTTCACAGTTTTCAAACAAATAATAAGGAGTACTTTACATTATCCAATTCATCTAGCTTGCTCATTCAAAAACACAAAATATAAATGACGCGGAACAGTCCAACTAACATAAAACTTTCAGGGACTGTGTTCCTCCGAGCCATCTTTGAGCTTTATGTTTTCTCATGCATTGTTTTAACTTCACAAGATGTAGAGGTGGGATTAACTATTTAGCATTTGTTGTCCTCTATTTTTATTCTAACCGTCACACCAGTATGCTTATTCTATTTGTTCCAATATGGTTCATAGACATGCAACAACTAGAGAAGATTTTTCGAGGAAAAACGAGAAGTTCTTAGTATTACACAACGACATCATAGTTTCTCAGCATTAAAAATGTTGCACACACATACCCAATCTGTTGCTTTGGTCAAAGGGGGCTCCCCAGTACCAGTGGGGGTGAAGTCATCCAGTTCAGGAAGAGTTAAAGGTAACTCATTTTCTGAAAGAGGCACCATTTCATTGGTATCATCAAGGTAAATCAAAGGGAAAGGTTCCCCCCAATAGCGCTGTCTAGCAAAAAGCCAGTCACGAAGCTTGTAGTTTACCTGGTAATTGGGTCTGCTCAATTAGTTCATCACGAAAGCAGCACACAGAATATTGTTCTATGATGAAGTGGGAAAAATAATGCACCTTTTTCTTTCCAAATCCATTACTCTCTACCCAATCTGTAACTTTCAGAGCAGCATCTTGTGAAAGCATACCATCGATATTTAATCCAGATGAAGAACTGGATGAGTTTATCATGATACCATCATCTGCATAAGCCTCCTCGGGATCACAATTGCCATTCGGCGGACTTACAACCTTAATGATTGGAAGCTCGTATTTCAAGGCAAATTCGTGGTCACGAGAATCATGTGCAGGCACTGCCATGATAGCCCCGGTGCCATAGCTGCAAAGATGTTAAGAACCACTAAAAACACAATAATGATAATGCTGATAGACAACACAACATAAAAAAGACACAAAAAAACAAAGATAAATTGACAAACCTTGCTAAGACATAATCTGCCACCCAAATTGGGATGATCTCCCCAGTTGCTGGGTTCTTAGCATAAGAACCACTAAAAACTCCAGTTTTTTCTTTCTGTAATTCAGTTCTCTCAAGTTCACTCTTTCTAGCTGCAACTTCTGTGTATTCCTCTACCTACTTTTCCAAAGTCCATATTAAAGTTGAATAATGTGAAGTTGAGGAAACGACGAGAAAATATACATACATGCACACGTTGTCCCTCAGATGTTAGAGATGGCAATGAAACATGTTCAGGTGCTACAACAAGATATCTGGAGTAGAAAAACAAAATGCAGTTCAATATTGTCATCTGGGTCTAGAAGCTGTAAATAGTTGGCACCGACAAAAAAAAGGAGAATACTCACGTTGCACCAAAAATCGTGTCAGGCCTTGTTGTATAAACTGTCAATATAGCCCCTAAATCATGTCCCTCCTGGTCAACTGCACAAAATTCAAGCTCAGCACCTTCTGATCTCCCTATCCAATTTCTTTGCATTTCTTTTATGCTCTCAGGCCAGTCGAGATCATCCAAATCTTCAAGAAGCCGATCAGCATAAGATGTTATCCTCAGCATCCACTGGCGCATTGGCTACACAACAGAAGATAAGGTGGATAATGAAATGTGTTTTTTGCATATAGGTGCCGAGCAACAGGTACATTAACATGGCAGAGCCTAGATAAAAAAAAAACAATAAGCTAAACTGACAGCAGAATGAGTTACACAGTTTCCACATCATACCTTTCTTATAACAGGATAACCACCTCGTTCACTGACACCATCAATTACTTCTTCATTCGCCAGAACAGTCCCAAGTGCAGGGCACCAATTAACCGGTACCTCAGCCTGATTGTAAGATATCAATGCCAGCCTAAAAATCATTGAAAACCAAAGATACAACACTAAGAACATAAAACAGAATCGTAAAAACAAATGGTACAGAGCAGATAGTCACTTGAAATAAAGAAATGAAAAAGAAGAACAGTGTCAAATCAAATGATAAACATGCTTGAAACTCGAAATATCCAACAAACGAGACATCAGTAGCTCTGACCTGGTAAGCCAGCCCTCTTTTCAGAAGTTGAAGAAAAATCCATTGCGTCCATTTATAGTAGGTCGGTTCTGTTGTGGAGATTTCACGATCCCAGTCGTATGAAAAACCTAATGATTTAAGCTGCAACACAAGAAAGAATTCAATTAATGAATCACTAATAGTCAAGGTACTACACTGAAAAAAATTTACACTTGCTTCCATAAGAATAGTGTTTTTATATCAATATTCCATCCATGTTTCATGGTAATTACAAATGAAGGAGCAAGTAGTTGCAAACTGCATGACTTATAATGCATGGAGAACTTTTAGGCTATGAGCCACGGGACATGCATGGCAAGGGTACAGCTAATAGCAAAGATTTCATGCTGACCAATCAAAACAAGAACCCTATGAGCATCACAGATCACACAGGAAGATCCCATCCCATCTACTAAGAGTCATACAAGTTGTTCATAAGTCTAGCAATGCAACTAAAAACACCTTAGCAGTGATTCCGCTACCAACCAGGGGCGGACCCAAGTACATGCGAGTGGGGGCATAGGCCCCCACTCAATTTATTGAATTCCTTTAGAATTTGTTCAAATTTTGAAAGAAAATCGTTCAAGTTTAGCTAAATTATGCAAAGATGCCCCCAGTCAAATGTTGTGCCCCCGGTCAGATTTTCGTCTGGGTCCGCCACTGCTACCAACATCTTGTTTGGCTAAAAACAGTACTGCTATATTTGCGATGTAGCTCAGGTATCGTGCCTAACTTAGTAGCAGAGCTAATCCAGACAGTGTGTAGTGCTCTGTTCTGTTTATGCAACCTAATACAGGTATCGAGCTTGACTTGCTACTGTAAATATGCAACATCTAGCAGACGTAAGGAGCAAAAGATACAATGTAGAACGAAGTGCACTACAGTATTACCTGTGTGCGGAAGCGGTCAATGTTCCGTGCCGTTGTAATCTTGGGGTGAGTTCCCGTCTGCGCACAGAGTACACCATTCAGATCATAGCAACACACAAACTTACAGAGGATAATAAGCTCAGCAACGAGAACGAGGAAGAGGGCTTGACTTACCTGGATAGCATACTGCTCGGCAGGAAGACCAAATGCATCCCATCCCATTGGATGCAACACATTGAAGCCTTGCATACGCTTGAATCTCGACAAAATGTCGGTCGCCGTGTACCCGAGGGGGTGTCCGACATGCAGTCCAGCCCCACTGCATGGCAAGTTGCAAAATCATGTGAACCACGACGAACATTTATCTACCTTAAGAGTGGGATTCAATTCAGGATGAGTTTATGCATGCAGAAAAACTAAATTTCAGCATTGAGGCCTTCGTGGCTAAATTTTGGCTTTGTGTGCCACATGATGTAAGGGCCAGGAGATTGATACTTGCACTATCTAGAAAAAAACATAATCGGCCTAGTACTATCCTACTACTAGACGACGGGACAAGAACGGGGGCATATACTGTGAACTAGGCTAATTAGGTGTAATGATGTAATAGGCAGGTGATTACCATTTCTATCATGTTATGGATAACGAAACTCAGGAAGTAAAAGATGACAACTCTGACGATATGAACTGGTGCTATTCATACTCGGTTTTGTCTATTTTGCTCATGGAGCTATGAAACAGATTTGGATTTGAAATTTTGAGACACGGTTGATATATATCGTGTCCATGTCTAGGACTTTTTTCATGTTTCTTCAAGATTTCTATATGTGCATTTTGACTAGCTAGTGCACTAGTACACCTCATGTGCCCAGCTCACCCCAATATGTCCTTGACCATCGCAGCCCAACTACACCACTTCATGCAATTGCAAAGACCAATGTACACCACGTCAAGATAAATTCAAACAATCCGAGCCCAAATTCGCGGTGGGGTAAGCAGAAATTGAACAAATCCATAATAACGATTTGTCTCTTAATTTTATAAAATTCATGCACAAGTTCGTGGTGGAGTAGAGTAGCCACGCACACACACAGCCATAGCGAACTCGAACAATTCGACGCGGGGAGGAGGGACGCGGATAACTACCTCGGGTAGGGGAACATGTCGAGGATGTAGCACTTGGGCTTGGAGGTGTCGAGGCCGTCGCCAACGTCCGGGGTGCGGAACGTGCGGCGCTCCTCCCAGTGCGCCTGCCACCTCGGCTCGATCTCGTCGTACGGGTACGCCCTCCTCGCCTGCGCCTGAGCCTGAGCCTTCCCCGCGTCGGCGCAGCGGCAGAGGCGGAGGCGGGCTCGGCGCGGCGGGAGGCCGCGCAGGGGGCGGTGGAAGGCGGCGGCGAGGGCGGGAGGCCGCGCGGGGAGCCGGAGCGGCGGGTGCGTCGTGAGAGCCATCGTGGTGGGAGTGGGGGTGTGAGCGGGGTGTGGAGAAATATGAAGCGGAGCGGGAGGAAGACGACGAGCTTGGGATAAGGTTTTGGAATTTGCTATTGGCATTGTTTTTTGGGGAATTTTACTTTTTGCCCCTGTTTAGTTGGTACTTCTACAATTTGCCCTCATTTACTTTGTCACTTATTTTTTGCCCCACATTACTTTAGTCTTTGATTTTTTGCCCCTTTTGAATTATTCTAATTTATTTTCTTTTGTTTTGAGGATAAGGCTACAACTTGAAGACTATCATACCCCTATCTACTTCTTCTCTTCACACTGACACCGCCGGCGATGTCCTAGGACGTGATTAGATGCCCACGGAAGAGGAGCCGCAAGACGCTTGCGGCGCGCGATCGAGGATGTCCGAGTCAAGGTTGAGGCGCGCGCCAGCGGAACCGGCAGGAGGCGCGAACAGCAGAGGGCGGGCGGCGGCGGCGTCGAGCGCGGCCGGCGGTCGAGCAGGCGCGCGGCCGTGGGGAGACGTGCGGCCAAGCGGACGCGCGCGAGATGGAGACGAGAGGCGAGGTACTGAGGCACTAGCGAGTAGCGACGGCGGCGGGCGGGAGGTGCAAACGGCGGCGGGCGGGAGGTGCAAACGGCGGCGAGGAACTGTCGGCCTCGGGTGAGAGGAACGAGGAGCGGGCGAGCGGCGGTCGCTCGCGAGCTCAGCAGAGCAGGAGCGAGCTAGGGAAGAAGGCAATCACGTACGGGCGGTTGTGCGTAGAGGGATCCGGCCATGGAAGTTGGCCTCGGGAAGAAGATAAGGAAAGGGGCAAGTTGGACATTTCACGTGGGCCTAATCTGGTTGAGGGCAAAAAATCAAAGACTAAAGTAATGTGGGGTAAAAAATAAGTGACAAAGTAAATGAGGGCAAATTGTAGAAGTGTCAAGTAAACAGGGGCAAAAAATAAAATCCCCCTTGTTTTTTCTGAAATGTAAACATTTAAACTAAAATGAGTTGTTTACTATTCTGAAATAAACATAAAATAGAGTAGTAATATGTGTTGCACAGAAAATAAACCAAAATGGGATGTACTCAATCCGAGTAAAGTAAAAGGGATCGGAGGGAGTACTATAGTTTTTTATCGAGAATTGTATAAAGTATTCAAAAAACTAATTTGTATTTGATAAAGAGGACATCATTTACAATCAAAAGCCTCAAAATTCCAGCAAGAGTCAAAAAAAGAATCGCCACACTATCAAAGGTTTAGTAGCTGGCTATGAACTATAGTGATTATTTTTTAAGATCTCAGCTAGCGAGTCAAAATCTCGGTGGTACCAGGTGGAACAAAACACCACATAAGTTAGGTTCCACCCATAAGTGAAAACATAAAAGCTCGGATGTTCTTATCCTAATAAAGGCTAGTTTCTAACCAAAAATGCGAACGCAGAGGCATGCTTGGCCATGGGAAGCCCGACCGGAAGCCCGGCCCAAAAAACTCGAGCCTAGGGCTGAAAAAGTTGGCCCCATGGTCAGGCGGGGCCGGGCTTAGGTCTGATTTTTAGCTGTTGGGCTTTCCTCGGCCCGGCCCGGCCCGACACATGGCTACTCAGAGGTCAGGTGCAAGTGGGACAACAAGCCGAGGGCTCGCATATGTGCCGCACAAGATGCCCGCAACAACCTGCAAAAACTCAACGCATTAAAGTGACCCCCCTCCCCTAAAGCCCGCAAAGCGTGCGCACATATGAAGGAATTTGTCAACACCCGGATTTTTAAATCCAGATGCCTATTATGCCATACATCACAATCCCAGAAATATTGTTTTTGCGAGACATAATAGATTGATATCACAGAACATCATTCATTACAACTCATAATTGTCTTACATCAAAGGATCACATGATCCAGTCTTAATACAACATAGTGGATCTAATGATCCAATACAAAACACACAGCGGAAGTAGCGTAGTAGCGGTCCATCTGTTCCACAGGCAACTGTTGATGTCAGGAGTGGTCCTAGTTATCATAGACGTCTTGCTGTCTGTCATCCTGGTACTGGTGCTCATCTTCATAGTCTGGCCATTTGAATAGCCAGGGACAAAGCCATGAGTACTTTAAAGTACTCGCAAACTAATACTAGTGTAAGCACTATCAACTATCTCAATGGGATTCTAAACTCTAGGTTCATTTGCATAAAGCCAGTTTTATTTCATAAGCACTTAGTAGTAAAAGACTCTTTATTTGTCTAACTAACTCAAGTGGGAACATTAGTGTTATTCCCACAACTCTGTTGTGATTCAAGTCAAATTCACCTTTCAAGTTCAAGTCACAAGTCACCCTTCACATGTCACATTTTGAAAATGGTCTGATGACGGAACAGTATTGCCTCAATCATCCATAACCGTGGACACGGCTATTCGAATAGGTTTACACTCTGCAGAGGTTGTACACTTGTGCCACAACTTTTGATTACATCCGTCAGGTATAGCCCTGAATAATCATACTCAGTATGCGGATCATCAACCATAACCTTTCACTTACATACCCTAGTATAGGCACCTCCCCCATGAGTTTGGCCTCCCAGTGAAGACAAACCGTCAACCTGGGAACTGCACAGGGCTTGGGTAGAACATTCACCTTATATTCACGTCATTTCACATTCAACGGAGGCAGCCTCGGCATAACCCCTATGACGCTTGTTTAGAGGGAACCCATACTAAAATATATAAACTTCCAGTTAAGCCCTATCCATAATCAGGTATTGTGGGGGTACTTGTAAAATTGGAATGGTATCGCATCCGAACCCAATCATCAGTTGTTATCAAATTCATCATGTATTTAAGTCACATTCACCTTCAAAATCTTTCAATAGAATGACTCATCATTCCAAGGTTTTCAAAGTCATTTGATTCACATGTTCCCATCTAGAGTAGTCAATTTTAGTTTTTAGCACTAGCCACTAGTCATGAGGGGTGCTAACTAGTTTGTAGCTTTCTAGGCTAAGTGTGATGCTCTTGTACTACTCCTTATTTAGACCAAAGTGAATCATGAATCGAAAATAAACTTTGATAAACCAAAGCCGAAAACTTGTAAGGTAAAAAGTTGGGTTGGGATCATTAAACACAAAGTAATATGTAATGGTGTCTTGCTCTTGTAGAGCTTTGGCATTAGTGTAGCTTGCAAGAGTACAGCTTGCCTTGAGTGGTACAGTGATCAAAGTTCTCTTCTTCTTCCTCGAAGTAGACCTCCTCCTCCTGGTATTCCTCGGTACTAGCGTCTATAAACGGATACGAGGTATACAATCACCAAACAAATCTTAAGGGCTAGACTAAGCACACAAATGGTTCACGCAAGCTATTCTAGCATCACATCCTTATTAACATGGTGGGTGGCTTTGTTTTCTTTTTAAGAAAAAATAATTTCCTCTCATTAAAAATATTTATTAGGGTTTCTATTTAGTTCTTTGGAGAAATAATTTCCTCTCATTGAATCTTGTTGAGATTTAACCTCCTCAAATAATAAGGTATGAACACATGTTGACCAAGGTCAACACTTCATATTTATCATTTGGGAAAATAATTTAAATGAGGTATTACACCTCATGCAATTTAACACTACCTTAGTAATAATTTAATATCACCAAATAATACAATATGAGATTATATAGACTAAGGTCAATACCTCATGTTGAATTATTTGAGACAAAGATTTAAATGAGAGAGTACCTCCCATACTATTTAATAAATAGTTTTGGGTAATTTAAATGGACTAGATATAGCCACATAGCCCTTATTTATTCTAGCCCATGATCATATGAAACAACCATGTCATATTTTTACATATTCAGATAGACAATATGAAATGTGATTTTTGAGAGTTGGAATCAACTCAAAATCATTTATGGTTGATTTTTAATAAATGTTTGAAGTTTGAAAAGGCCCTGCCTTGTTATTTTTACTACATGAGTTCTACATTAAATCTAGGGTTGATACCAGTGTAGTTGTTTAGAGAATTTCACAAGCTTTCCAAATATATAAAATTCATCAAATTTGGCTCAGTTGTTTTGGTTCTATTAAATTTTGAATTGGGCACCAGTATTGAATTTGAATTAAACGAATTAAACCAAATTCAAACACGTGGGCTCGCGCGGGATAACAAATGGGCCGGCCCAACTGTGCTCTAGTGCGCAGCGGGCCGCCTGACAGCGGACCCCATCTGTCAGCCTCACTTAAAACACCGAAACGCTATGTGCGAAGGGGGCCGTAGGATTAGAGTCAGATCGAACGGCTGATAACGCGTGAAGCACACGTCCGTTGGGAACCCCAAGAGGAAGGTGTGATGCGTACAGCAGCAAGTTTTCCCTCAGTAAGAAACCAAGGTTATCGAACCAGTAGGAGATGAAGGCCACGTGAAGGTTGTTGGTGGAGGAGTGTAGTGCGGCGCAACACCAGGGATTCCGGCGCCAACGTGGAACATGCACAACACAATCAAAATACTTTGCCCCAACTTAACAGTGAGGTTGTCAATCTCACCGGCTTGCTGTAAACAAAGGATTAAACGTATGGTGTAGAGAATGATGTTTGTTTGCGAAGAACAACAGAGAACGAGTTTGCGGTAGATTGTATTTCGAGATGTAAAAGAATGGACCGGGGTCCACAATTCACTAGTGGTGTCTCTCCAATAAGATTAATAGCATGTTGGGTGAACAAATTACAGTTGGGCAATTGACAAATAGAGAGAGCATAACAATGCACATACATATCATGACGACTACTATGAGTTTTACTTAGGGCATTACAACAAATAACATAGACCGCTATCCAGCATGCATCTATGCCTAAAAAGTCCACCTTCGGGTTAACATCCGCACCCCTTCCAGTATTAAGTTGCAAACAACAGACAATTGCATTAAGTATGGTGCGTAATGTAATCAACACAAATATCCTTAGACAAAGCATTGATGTTTTATCCCTAGTGGCAACAACGACATCCACAACCTTAGAACTTTTTGTCACCGTCCCGCATTCAATGGAGGCATGAACCCACTATCGAGCATAAATACTCCCTCTTGGAGTCACAAGTATCAATTTGGCCAGAGCCTCTACTAGCAACGGAGAGCATGCAAGATCATAAACAACACATATATGATAGATCAATTAATCAACTTGACATAGTATTCCATATTCATCGGATCCCAACAAACACAACATGTAGCATTACAAATAGACGATCTTGATCATGATAGGCAGCTCACAAGATCTAAACATGATAGCACAAGAGGAGAAGACAACCATCTAGCTACTGCTATGGACCCATAGTCCAAGGATGAACTACTCACGCATCAATCCGGTAGGCGGGCATGATGATGTAGAGTCCTCTGGTGATGATTCCCCTCTCCGGCGAGGTGCCGGAGGCGATCTCTCGAATCCCCCGAGATGGGATTGGCGGCGGCGGCGTCTGCGGAACTTTTCTCGTATCGTGGCTCTCGGTACTAGGGCTTTCGCGACGGAGAGAATAAATAGGCGAAGGGGCAGAGTCGGGAGGCGCTCGAGGGGCCCACCCCATAGGGTGACGCGCCCAGGGGCCCCACCGCGCCGCCCTAGGGTGTGGCCGCCTCGTCGCCCCTCTTCATCTCCTCTTCGGACT